>NC_133651.1:168323523-168923523 GCF_009905375.1 Apium graveolens
GGCTGTGCTAATGCAACACAATAAGGTGATCATGTATGCATCAAGACAGTTAAAACCACATGAATTAAAGTACCCGACGCATGATTTGGAACTAGCCGCCATAGTGTTCACACTTAAGATTTGGAGACATTACCTCTACGGATAAAAGTGTGAAATCTACACAGATCACAAAAGTTTAAAGTACATTTTCACTCAGAAGGAGCTCAATATGAGGCAAAGGAGATGGTTGGAATTGATCAAGGACTACGATTGCTCGATAAATTACCATCCTGGAAAGGCGAATGTTGTAGCCGATGCTTTAAGTAGGAAGGAGAGATTGAATATGATAGCAACGCCAAAAGAATTGTCTAAAGAGATTAAGAGTTTGGACTGGAATTTTGTGATTGTGGAAAAGTTGAAGAAGTTTGTCGTGCAATGACTTTTCAGCCAACCCTAATGGAAAGGATAAGTAAATGTCAGGAAGAAGTAAGGAGAAGAGAAGAATCAGCTAACTGGAGAAGAGATTGGCACTCAAAAGGATGAGCAAGGTATATTAAGGTTTTCCTCAAGAATTTGGATTTCTCATGTACCTGAATTGAAGAATGAGATCCTACAATAAGCCCATAATTCAAAATTTTCAATCCACCTGGGAAGCACCAAGATGTATCGGGACTTAAAGCAGAACTTTTGGTGGCCAAATATGAGCGAGACGTGGCAGAATGGTTTGCAAAGTGTTATACTTGTTAGAAGGTGAAGTCAGAACATCAACGACCAAGCGGATTAATTCAGCCCCTGAAGATTCCAGAATGGAAATGGGAAAATATTGCTATGGACTTTATAGTGGGACTACCGCGAACGAAATCCGGGCATGAAGCTATAGGGTTATAGTCGATCGTACGAAGTCGGCGCATTTCCTTCCAATTAATGAGAAGTCGTCATTGTATAAATTGGTTCATCTATATGTGCGTGAAATCGTACTAAGGCATGGAGTACCCGTATCAATAGTTTCAGACAGATCCCCAATTTAACTCAAGATTCTGGAAGCAATTTCAAGAAAGTCTTGGCATGAAGTTGAACATGAGTACGGGGTACCACCCGCAGACTGATGGTCAGAGCGAAAGGACAATTCAAATAATCGAAGACATGTTGCGCAGTTGTACAATCGATTTTGCAGGAAGTTGGGACGACCACTAGCCATTGATTGAATTCTCTTATAACAACAGCTATCACTCCAGTATTGGCATGCCACCATATGAAGCTTTGTACGGACAAAAATGTAGATCACCGACAAGTTGGGATAAAGTAGGAGAAGGAAGGATTCTAGGCTCGGAATTGGTAAACAGCTGCATGAGACAGTCAAGTTAATCCAGAGAAGGTTGCTTGCTGCTCAAGATAGATAGAGGAAGTATGCAGATCCAAGGCGTAAGGATGTTCGATTCCAAGCAGGCGAAGCTGTTTGGTTGAAGGTGTCACCTAGAAAAGGGTTGTCTAGATTTGGCAAGAAAGGGAAGTTAGCACCTAGATATATAGGTCCTTTTGAAATTTTGAGTCAAGTGGGGAAGGTAGCCTACGAGTTAGCCTTACCACCTCAATATCATCATATGCATAAGTGTTCCATGTGTCGTTGCTTAAGAAGTACAATCCTGACGCCAGCCATGTGATAGAATATGAACCTGTAGAAATTCAGACAGACCTGTCATTTATGGAGCAACCTGTCAAAATACTCGAGTGGCAAGTAAAGAGTCTTAGGAATAAGTCGGTAAAGTTAGTGAAGTACTTTGGAGGAACCCCAAGGTCGAAGAATCAAC
This sequence comes from Apium graveolens, assembly GCF_009905375.1. Lineage (NCBI taxonomy): Eukaryota > Viridiplantae > Streptophyta > Magnoliopsida > Apiales > Apiaceae > Apium > Apium graveolens. The sequence goes on from NC_133651.1 coordinate 168,325,311, forward strand.
TTGGGAGTCAGAGTCTGATATGCGTTCCCGGTATCCTCATATGTTCTCTTAGATTCTGGGGACGGAATCCCTTAAGGGGGGGAGGTGTTACAACCGGCATTTTCGTGTAATATTATTTGTGAATTTGGTGCAATTTTAAAGCCGAATGCCAATATATTCAATTATTGTATGCTTGTGTGAATGAAAATTTCTGCGTCCTAAATTTGCTTTATGTGGTATATGATTTTTCAAAGCAAAGTTTATTTATTTCTTTTATTTTTGATTTATAAGGAATATTCTAAACCTTGAATAAATTTCTTTTTAAAAGTTATTTTGTTCACAAATTTCAAAAGTGGTTTTATAAAATTTCTAAAAATCCAAGTTATTTTATGGTATAAATTTTATAATTTTTGAACTTGTATTTTATTTTATAAAAATAAATCTTTATAAATTTAGTTGTGAATTAGAAAATTAAAAGGAAGCCCTTGCATGCAAACCACCCTTCCATTCTTTTCAAGGACAAAGAGGACATTTCCAAACCCACTAACTCATAAATTATTAGCCAAATTACCTCCTTGACCTTGCATGCAAGATAGCCTAACTCTAGCTAGAAGGATACCCTTGTCATTTCTCAAACCCACTCACATTATAGTCAAATCAAGACATAAAAACAAATCAAGGAAGTGATCACCACTTCACTTCACCCCACCACTTCACTCTCCTCTTCTTCCTCCCCCTCCCTCTAGGCTTTCTCCCCCTCCCCTCTCAGCAATTCCAAAAACTGAGCCCCATCCCCTTCTTTCTTCATTTCTTCACTCAAATATCATCCTATAATCAAGTAATCTTACTCCTTACATGTTGTTCTTGTATAGCTTAAGAGTTTAGAGTAGAAAACTTAGTGTTGACCTTGCATGGTGGTGTTTTGTTAAACTCCAAGTGAATATCCTTGATTCTTGTGAATTCAAGGCTTTCACCATGAGTTATAGTATCAAAGGGTTGAGAATGGCTAGACATGAGTATGTTAAACTCATGCAAATGTTGTTTTCACCCTAATCCATTCGTCCATGACTTGATAGGAGCCGAATGGAGGTGTTTTGGTTGCCTTGTTTCATTTTGTGTGTTTTTGTGATGATAACATGAAAATCTTAGTGAAATCTTGGTAAAAACCTTTGCATGATAGGTGGTCATTTAGATATAATCCAGGATAGGCTTGCATGTTGAATTAAAATGAAAATTTATTTGGAAAGCATGTTGTTTTGGTTTGTAAGACTCGAAGTCATGCATGCATGTAGATTACTCTTGAAAATTTGGGAAGTTCTTGATCATTCGGATGGTTATTTTGTTAGTGAACCTTAATGTTGGTTAAGTTAAGATATTAATTAAGAATTGTACTTCTTAAAATGTGATGTTATTTCATTTATATTTATCATGAAGGTTAAAGTTGTTGTCCTTGAAAACTTGATGACTTGTAATTTGTGTAATGTGATTTCCTTTGTTTTGATTGTTGCACTTTAGGTAAGGATGATCTCCACTAATTCAATTTTGAGTGTAAGGGAGTTAGTTCAGTAGATCACCATAGTAAAGTTATGGTTTGGGTATTTTGGTTGTTGGTGGTTGGGTTGTTGAGTGAGAACCTTGGAGAAAGAAGAGTCTTAGTTTCTCCATAAAATTAGTTTGGTACCCTGAGGTTTAGAGTGAGTTTTGACCATGTCATTGTTGTGCACTTTGAGGCCCAAGCCACCAGAAGCTAGAATTAGGAGTATATAAAAGGGTTTAGGTGTTTGTCAGTCGTTTGGTTAGGTGCACGAGTGGAATCATAAAATCTGTCCAGGAGGGGACAGTTTTGTTGCAACTTAGAAATATGAAGTTTTGACCATGTCATGAGTAGGCCCTCCTTAGGCCCTGTTGGGCCTTAGTTAGAGGGAATGTCAGAGGAGTTGTTCCAACCATATTTCATAGGATATGAGTTAGAACTGTGTCACAAGTTAATTCAAGTTAGGCATTTTCTGCCAAGAAAAACAGGGGAACCATGGACTTTGAGCTTAGGCCCAAGGAGGCCCATGCTAGGCCCTTGAGCCACATCAAGTTTGAGAGATTCATTATGGTCAGAGGAGTCTAGTGTAGAAGTTTTGGAGGTAAACTTGTAGTTTAAGAGTGTCTAATGAACTAAAGAAACCATAGTATCATTCTAAAATTTACTCTCAGTGAGCACTTTCACTTAACACATAGTTTTAGAGCACTTATGAGTGAGACCTAGGTTGACCATTATGGTTGCAAAATAGTATAAAGCCATTAGAGTAAAAGGCTCAAGTGAGGGTCATAGGTTTTGGATAGTTTAGTAAAGGCACATTGAGTTAGGAGGCCAAATTTGGAGACTTTGTCTAGTTTAGCGATCAAGTGACTTAAGTTGTGGGTCGAGATCATCCAAGCCAAGTGTGCATTATGGTATGTGTGATATTATTTGATATTAAAATATGATATGTGAGTATATGTGGCTATGTGTACTATTATATTTATAAGGTGAATTATAAATTGCGTGCATATAGGCCTAAGTGCCCCTCTGTGTTGTAAATAGTAATGAGTTGGTGAGAATATATTATATTGAGGATATTATTATTTATGTAGGATCTCGAGACGAGGGTAAACTTGCCATAAAGGTCGAGTAAAGCTTCCAGTTGCTCCTACCAGCCAGACCAGACCAGCCTTTCTCAAGGCAAGTGATTCAACCTATTTTTCGTTTACACTGCAAATGTGTGTTAATTAGTTCATATATTGATGCGAGTATCCTGAGTAATCTTGATATACTAGAACCAAGTGATTCTTAAATCTATATTCGTATTATATAGAAATGCCATGAACCCTCAATTTCATATTGCAAGTAGATCGAAGGTCGTATCATGCTAGTACATCAAAGTAATTGGAATGCTATGATAAAATAAAGATTTGTTATAATACTTGTTTGATCCTCTTGATCAACATACTATTGATTCCTAGAATCTTGACATCTCACCCCTAATGCTTGAACCCTAATAGAACCTTACCCTGATACTTAAAAACCAGATATTCTTTGGAGTTGTTCATGATTGTTTGATAACCCTGTCCTTACCCTAAAGTTTGACATCCTGATATACCTTAAGCTAATGATCACTTTCTTTATAGCTTAACACCTCTGGTATGCTTGTAACCTTTGATGCTTATCTTCTTGATATTATAATACCTATACCTTATCTACAATCCTTGCTTTAAGCCTAGTTCGGCATTATCTTTTATATTATCCAATATCCTTGCTAGAACACCTTGTCAAACGTTCTTGTATATGGAAACTTTTCAATTACCTAATAAAGTAAAGTCTAGTGGATCATGGCCCTAGCATTTTGTGACATATTTCCAGTGTTCAAATTTGATCTACATCCCTGATAAAAAAGTTTACTATTTAAGAGATTTATTATCATCGGCATCAGTTTTTGAAATGATTAAACTGTGGATTTTCAGTCCCAAAGGGGGATAATGTTTTCTTTGAATAGGGATCTGGACTGAGATGCGAGTCCTTTCCACACTTATCTTGTAGGGTTAAAAGTTTCCTAGGGATCCCATTAATGTTTAGAACCCAGCGAAGTTCGGGGATTACTTCGCGGCTGATCACCGGCGTAATCCGTAGCGTCATAAAGATGATTTTGTTTAAGTTATGATTTTGAAAATGTTTTGATTCAAGCAAATGATTCCATCACCCAAAGTTTTTATCTCTTATTAGTATTGGTTATGTCTTCACATTGTCATTCTTTTATATATATCTCGATTTATGCTTTGTACCGTATTGTTTAGCACTTATTGAGCATTTGGCTCACTCCTTGCTTTACCCCTGATATTACAGCTAGCAGCTATGGTTAGATTCAAGCAGACAGCACGTAAGACCTGTGACGCCGATGCGTATGTCCGAGCTCAGGTAGAATAAGAGATAGTTTTGTGTGAGTACTCGATATTAAAATCAGTTGTAATAGATGGTAGTGCTGGGCTGTTCAAAACCCTAAACTGTAAGATCTTGGATTCAGTTATGTTTACTTTCTTTTAAATATTGTAATAGTTATATTTATTTGTTTGTTAATTTGGGGTGTGACATTTATATTTTTATTTTTTAAATTTATTCTTTGTATTTAATTACATAATAATTAGTAGATTACCAATAAAACCTTGCATGCAACTTCCACTCAATAGAAGAGAAGGGCATTGTTGACATTTCCAACCCCACTAGCACTTCTTGGACTAGACTAATTACGCTTATAACCTTGCATGCAATTCTTGTTAGTTAAGGGAGAGGGAAAAAAAGTAACTTACCCAATCCCTACCCATTTTATATCAAGCAAAATGATAAAAGATAGATCATTCTCCACTTGCACACACCACCCCCACCACCACCCTCCTCCCGTTTCTCTCTCGGCCGAAGCCTCACCCCCACCCTTTGTCCATTTTTCTTCCTCCATTCTTCAAGTTTCTTTCAAAAATCACTCTCTTAAACCTTAAACCTTTGGTTTGTAAGTAATTTATATAGTACTTGGTTGTAGCTTACATGTTGGAGTTAAGGTAAGCCTAAAGATGAAGACCTTGATTCTTATGAATTTAAGGTCAAATCATAAGGCAAACTTGTCAAGAGTGGAGATGGTTATTGATAATTGTTTTCACTCCCATGATTACCATTTCACTCCCTTCATTCGGCAATGACTCCTTAGGAGCCGAATGGAATGAGGTTTGTGATCAAAATTTGTTTTAAAATGTTATGTGATGAGATCATGCTTTAAGTGAACTTGTTATGTGTTGGCATTGTTATGCAAAACCAAGTTTTGTGTTGAATCATCTACTTTAAAACCCTTGCATGTCATGGAGTAGTTGGCATATTATGTTGATAGTGGTTTTCATGTTAGTTTTAGTATAAAACTTGTAGTTCTAGGGATGTATGTGGAAAACTAAACTATATGCTTTATTTTTGGCCTTAAATGATTGCATGCACTTGATTATGATTTATTTTGATAAGTTTGAGTATGCCTTGTTGTAAGTAAGTTTAATCAGTAGATATCATGCTTTTAATCTTTGATTTATGAAGCAAAATTATATATATTTTGAAAACAAAGACTAAGTGCTAATATGTTTATCATGCCTTTGTGTCATTCGATTTTGTGGTATTTTTGGAGTATTTGATGAGTTTATTTGATAGTTAATAAAGAGCTTAAGTGTATCATGAAATTAAGTCTTGAATGATCACATGGGTTTTTGGTTTTCACTCGAATAAGGGAGATAAGGTGGAAGGAGGTTAGAATAGATTTCCAGCATTTTCCGGATTTGAGGTTTGGCTTGTGAGTGAGAATGAATGAGCATTTGTTAGGCACTAGAAGGGCCAAGCTACAGGGGTTAGGAAATTGACCTATAATCGATCCCATAAGCTTTAAATTAGAGAAATCAATCCATTTAGTTAGCTGCACAAGTCGAAACTTGAATTCTGCCAGAACAGGGACAGTTGAGTTAGGAGCAAGTTTAAGCTTAGAAACTGATGTCTGTGTAGGCCCTCATTAGGTCTCGATTAGCACTGATACTAGGGAGTAGGTGTGAGGTTTTCAAGACATATTTTGGTGGTTAGAGTTAAAACCAAGGTATAAAGTGAGAGGCAAAACAGGGCAGTTTGAGTGTCGCTGGAACAGGGGATCAATGACCCTAATTACCATTCCATGTCACCTAGATGTCGCACGTAAGAGCATTTTGACTTCGCACTTAGTTTTTGCATTCTTAGAGGTAAGGCCTGAGTTGGCCATTGAGTTCATATTATAGTTAGAGGTCAGTAGGAGGTTAGGCCTGGTTGTGGTCAAGTGCAATGAGGTGGCTTTGCTAGGGTTCTTCAAGTTGGAGAGATAGTTGGGTTGCACTAGGCTAGTTAATCACCTTGAGTCATTTGTGTTGGTGGAGTGTGATCATTCAATACTAAATCATGCACTATGTTTAAATAATATGTTATGTGATTAAATATGTTATGTGCTTCTAAATGATTACTTGCGACATGATTCTATTATGTGTATACTAGGAGTCGAACGTGTAAGTAGGCCTAAGTGCCACTATGATTGAATTTTCTAACTAGGATGGAGACTTTATGAGAATGTATCTTGATGAGGTCTAATATTTTGTGTAGGCTCAGGAGAAGATAGTAAGCTTGCCGTCAAAGTCGAGTAGTGCTCCCGGTTGCTTCCACGATCAAGACGAGAGTTAGTGTTATTCCCTAACAATACAACAAGAATTACAGAAGGGGGTTGAATGTAATTCTGGCTACTTTTTCAAGATTTTAAAATAGTTCTAACTCGATAAATATATAAGTGTTTGACTTGCAGAGTGCAGAATGAGAGAGTTATATAAATCAAAACACAAAGTAATAAAAACACACACTTTAAAACTTTCTGGTGGATTTGAAAGTATCCACAGATATATATATATATATATAGATATATATATATATATCAACTGTGTTTGACAAGTAGAACAAACAAACTACAGAGAAATCCTTGACAAGTACAGCTTTTTCTATCTCACTTTAAAATGTGTTTGCTTAGTTAATTGTTCTACTTGCTACACTTGGTTTATATATCACCAAGTTTACATGACAATAAGACAAGATAATAAAACAAAACCTATCTAGTCTAACTCCATGCTGCTTCACTACTCTATTCCAGCATCTTTGAATATCTCCACAATTGCATGGAATGGTAATGCTTCTTTGTTCTCAAATTCCTGCTTAACAGGCTGCCCCATTCCTTTTGCAAACACCCAACGCATGTGACTGTGTTATCACTGTCAACAGATATTTGAAGTTTATCATCCGTCGGGTACATGTTTGTCATCCGTTGGGTAACTTTGTTGATCATCTGTCGGGTAGCTTTATTGATCATCTGTCGGGTAGCTATTTGTCACTTGACTCCATTTCACTTATACATAATTATAGGACATCTTATATTTACAATTAATCAACCTATTCTGCATATCACTAGTAGTCAACATGACTCATATACTCCTACTGAACCTACACAAAGTTATTTACAGAAATGTGCTACAATACTTATTTGTTACATAAGCTACTCACCCGGTGGATGTCAAATTGTCATCCGTCGGGACTATAATAAATTATCCGTCGGGACTATAATAAATTATCCGTCGGGACTATATTTGATCATCCTTCGAGTGCTACAAAATTCACTAAGTTAAATCTACTAAGGTGTTTTGTTTAAGTTGTCATCAAGTTCACAACATATTCCTAATAATCTCCCCCAATTTATGTCTACTGGAATTATAGCCATAAATTAAGAAAAACTTGATGATAACAAAAAACCCTAAAAACACAGAATGAAAAATAGTAGATAAAACTGATAGTGCTACAAAATTTACTGAAAATTGAACAAAGCAAATTGTACAAAGAAGTTTGTCACAATCATTATCAAGGTGCTCCTCTAGCCTGAGCAGATAATTTATTTCCTTGATTGTCTGGATTTCTTCCCAAGCCTCATGTTGTTCTCTTCTATATGACTTTGGAGTTGTCTGTGAATTTAAGTTCATTAGCTTCAGATAAATCTAACATTTCTTACATTTCCAAAAGAGTCTCATTGCTAGAGATACTCAGTTGGTCATCCAGTCTGAAGAATCTTCTAACTCCCTTATCATCCATGAATTCCATCAGCCAATAAGGCCTCAAATGTACTCTCTTTCCTGTGAAGGGAATAGACACAGTTTTTGGAAGAGGATCTTTGGCTCTATTGCTCCTTAGTTCCTCTATTTTCTTAGGACTATTCTCCTTGCAGTTACATTAAATCCAAAGTTCTTCTTGAAGGATGAATAGACCTTTATCAGTACATATTGGCTTTCTTGAAGAATAATGTGAAGTGGCCATGTGATCTCTTTTCCTCCCTTATACTTAAATACTAGCCTTTCAGGAAGATGTCTGTATGCATCAATCCCTCTTACTTCTTCCAATTCCTCCAAGTAGAGGTTTATTTCAGAGAACTCCTTGATGTCACAGATGTATAAGAGATCTTCCTTGTTGACTGTGGGTTGAGATTTGGTTAGGATCTTGGATCTGAGAGTCACAGGCTTCACTTTCTTGCTTGCTCTAGTATTTGTCTTCTTTGGATTATTGAAAATTGAAAATTTTAGTTCAAGAATTGGCAAACTATCCTAGTCTACTGGCTCCTCCTTTGGAATTATGGGCTCACCATGAATATTCCTTGTTGGATCCACCACCTTGAATTCTTCAAATACCATTGAGGGTTTTGATGTCTGAGTTGAAGTTGTAGACTTTTTGGAATGTAGTCTTCCAATTCCTCATCACTGAAGTCCAATTTTCTTTTGGAGTGGAGCTTGTATCTGAACCTTCTTTTCTGTTGTGGTTTATATTGCACGTTTTGATCTTGAGGTTCAGCAATTACAGATGGTTGTGCAGAAATCTCAGTTGTAGTCTTTACAGCTTGAAGTTTGGCCAAGATAGGAGCTTGCTCCTTCTTTTGTTTAAGCTTCTTAGCATCCAATGTAGCCTGCTTCTTTTCTTTCCTGATTCTTTCCTTCTCTTCCTTCTTAGCTTCTACAAGCAAAGGGTGTCCAACCACCATACAAATTTCTTTACCATTTCTATAGATTTTGGCAATTATTCTTTTAAGTGCTGAATCAGTAGGATCCTTGAAAAATGCAATTGACCTAGACAACAACTTCTTCTCATCTGACCTAGGTGTCTCAACCACAATATCCATAAGATTTTTGTCTAAAAACCTTGAGTAGTTTCTTTTAGGCTTCATGACCAAATTTGTTTTTGGAGATTTGATGCAAGATATTTGACCCTTTTTCCAGATAATTTAAACTCATTCCATTCACAGAAATGTGTTTGACTTGAGAGTGATGATTAAAGACTTTGTCTGTTTCTGAATTGGTCCAAATTTATGTTAAATTTCTGCATCTATTTAACTACATTTTTCTTTTAATTCCTTCTCAGTTGCTGCTACATCAATCTTTAGCAGTTTGTGATTTAATTCCAGTTTTGCTGCTGCCAGATGATGTCAATGCTATCCATGGCTGGTGGCTTTGTGAAAGCAATTGTTGGCACAATTACTTTGCTGACTTGGATGTTGAGCTGTTTCTCCCCCTCACAAGATGATTCTTTCTCCCCCTTTTTGTTAGCATCAAGTTGGAGAGTGGAAGGGAGTTGAGCAGCCACCAACTGTTGGAGCAGTGCAGTCTGAGTTTTTTGATTAGCAAGTACCTTGGATATTGACTTCTCCACATCAGACAATCTAGAGTCCATGGCCTCAACTTTTTTTTATTGAGATCAGCTTCCTTCCTTAGCTTCTAAGCTATCTTAGCCATGGTGGTTCCAGAAAGTCTAGCATCCAACCTTGCTATGAAATCCTATTTTACTTCAGAGACTTCTTTTTTTATTTCATCCACACTTTGACTGTGTTGGAGAGCTTGAATCTTAGTAGCTGAAGAGCTTTAAGATGTGTTGTAAGTAGCCTCTTTGTGCTGGCATTTGTAGATGTTTGAATGGCTATTTGGGTGTCAAAAATTAGCTTAAATAGTGTTGATTAAAGATGTGAGTCGGAACATTCTTTAGTTAACATCCTGGAAGGAACATCTGCATCTCCCCCTATGCTCATGATGTCTTCCCCATCATCCCCACCAACATCCCCAAATGAGTCTTCAGTCAATTCAAAATCACTGCCAGTAGTTGAAGGCATAACAGTGATTGCATCATTTGCTCTTTGTAGAGATTGAGTGGTATGCACTAAGTTGAGCATCTTTTCAACCTCCTCATTGCCCTGTACAGCTAGAGTTTGATAAGCTGTAGCAGGATGAGTAAATGTCTCAGTATCTAGGGAAATAGGATCTATGACAGCTTGATATTCTTGTTGAAATAGTCTCTTCCTTTCTGCATCACTGACATTCATTGACTCACTAGCAATGATGGTCATCCTTATCTCTCTAGTACCTGTATTTCTCTCATGATCTCTCTATTTTTTCATCAAGGGCTCCCCTTGGCTTTCCACCCTCACACCCTCACCTTCACCATCTAAGGTGGGACTCCCCTCACTCACTTTTTCCAGTCTTGAAGAAATGGACTGCATATGTGCACTCATTTTCTCTCCTTTTGCCTGGGAGGAACCCATCCTCTCACTCAGTTTACTCCATTCACTCAGTCCTTTGAGTGATTGTACTACTTTTAAGTCCTCTGTACTTGTGATGATTGAAGAAATTTGCAGTTGTGCAGAGACTCTCGATGGATGATGAATATCCATCGGGATAGTAGTTTGGCTATCCGATGGATGACTGCTGTTAGGCACATCCGTCGGGGTACAATCACTACTCTACGGATGAAGAATATCCACCCGGATAGAAGAAATGAATGAGTGTGGAGTGGAAACTATTGTAGACTCTGTGCAGATTGATGAAAATTTAGGCACAGATGTCTCAACAGACTCATAAAGAAATGACAAGTGAGCCAACAAATCATCTAAAAGATGATGCTCACTTGCTTGGATATTTGGCTTCTCCAATAGAGTTAAAGATGGAGAATTTGGAAGTGATGTATTGATCATGTCAACATCCAGTGAGTGTGTGGGTGAATTTGGTGTTTCAGGTGCTTCAATAATTAATGATTTTGGTTGTGACTCCATATTATTGGAGCCACATCAATCTGACTTTGAGATGGTGTAGTGAATGGGTCTTTACAACCAGTTTGCACTGTGTGTGTTCCCTGTGCATCGCCAAGGGTTTTTTGATCTTTTCATTCTAGCATAAGTCTGTGGTGAACTTGTGTCCCTAACCCTCTTGATATGTGCTCCAGGTTGGGAGCTTGTTTTAATAGTAATACCATTTTGGGAGGATGAAACTAGAAGTGAGCTTATTTCCTTATTAATAACCACAGTTTGTTGGGAAACTGTGGTGTGGCTAGGTTTAGGTACACTCATCTCACTAGCCTTATCCTAGGGTTTCTTTGATTTTCACCCTGTCCTTCACCTTGCTCACTCTCCTTCACACTTGTAACACCCCCAGATCCGGGGTCGGGGATCCGGGTTGTCACGGTCTTTCTTTCCACAATATCACTTCACTTAATTAATAATAAATAACCTCATGTTGTGACCCCATACTACACACACCACAACCCGTTATAGTCTCAGAGATGAAATTGAAATAAGTACAAGTCTTTGAATCCACCATTTAAAAGTTATTACAACCCAAAATGATTACTTGATAAATTTACAGTTAATTGCCATTATCTGCCACAAGTTATAATTATACATAATTTGATTCTCAAAAGTAGATGGTCTGAACTACAATGGATCTACCTCTGCAGCTATAGCAGCTACAACATCATCGGGAAGGCGCGGGACGCTTCCCACGCGCTTGCGCTGGGTCTGCTGGAGTCTGGCCATCTCTCCTAACTGTTGTTGTGTGATGAAGAAATAAAGCAAGAGTGAGCCTTACAGCTCGCAAGATAATACATAGTGATAACAATAATATAAGTATCTAAATGGATACTTAATAGAATCTCTATCCTGTGTAAGATAATTACTTACTAGATATAAGTAAAAACAAGGAATGAAGTTACCAATACTTCACCACACTTATATCATTTATAAAGCTACTTGAACTACCACCGTTCAAAGTATTATAAGTTTTAAGAAAAACATCCCATAGATGAGACCACAAGTTAAGACTTGAATAGATTCAATCTTTGAAATATTATTGAATGAAAAAGTTATGAGATACTTTATTTAGTCCCGATATATATATATCCACATATATATCTCTTTAAACATTCCCTGGAACCTCTGTTATGTAAAGTATGAACAGAGTTTGAAAACATCCAATAAATTTTGGAAAGGAAAAGAATTTTGGCATAAACCAGATATCTTGCTGATCAGGCAAAGATACCAATAAGTAACCTTTTCTACTAGTAGATGGATGAATCCCCCACCGGTCATCACCCTGGCCTCATAAGGACCTTGTGCTGGACCGCCACCCGGCCTCTTACGCGTTGATGGACTGCCACCCAGCCACTTACACAATAATAGACCGTACCCCGGCCTGTCGCTTATGCCGACTCAATTAGATGGGCTTACTTCCCGAACATTGGGCAAGTAATCAATTCATTTACCAAAACTGCAACCTCGTTGCGAATATAAAATACACCACAGAGCCGGATTCCCCAGGTTTTGAGCGAGTATTTAAATCCCCTTAAAAAGGAAGATCTTAAATATAAAAATGAGTTTTGGGATCCGCTCTGACTTTAAAAATCATTTTGAAGACTCGAAAACACTTTATAGAGTGTTTGGAGTAAAGCTGATTTAATGAAGTAAATCAGTCCCCAGAATATTTAGAAAATGACTAAATATTATTAATTAAATAATATTCCCATAAAGAATAATCTTTATAAAAATAATTGAAGTAGAAGTATTAAAACTTATACTTGAAACGAGTATTAAATAACCAAAGATATACTTATATGAAAGTATTATCTTTATTTGAATAATCGAAAATAAGTTTGATTATTGACACCTTATTCTTTAATAAAATAAAGAATATACCTCAGCAAATAATCAGAGTCATAGATCCTCACATGAATATTCAATAATATTCATTAAATAATATAAAAGGAGTCATAAGTCCCCGAATGAATATTCAAATAATATTCAATAAATAATATAAAAGAGTCATAAGTCCTCGAATGAATATTCAAAATAATATTCACTTAATATAAAGGAGTCATACGCCTTCGAATAATATTCAAAATAATATTCAATAATAAAATAAAGTTAAAGTTATCGAATAAACCTTATTCGATTAATAGTTTGGAAAACTATAACCATATATATATATATAATATATATATATATATATCCATATCCATATATAAAAAATCTACTCGGGATCCTCGACTCCCGGTTTTAGAAAATATTTTCACCTTTGGGTCCCTATACTAAGGGTATATGCAAGTTACCGCTATCCTCTAGCATAGGTATTATCAACTGAACCAACAGATATATATTTCAAGAATATGAAACAGGCATGCATATATACCATATCACATGCTACAATATATCGCAAGAATTTTCTAAATAACCAACATGCATTTATCGCAAGATCATGCATATACAAATGTATATATCACAACAACAGTATAACGGATAGAATACTTGCCTGAGCGACTCGGGGTGATAAAAGGCTCGGGACGAGTCTGGTAACCTATAAACAACAAGTAAGTTGGAATTAAACCAAAATCACTTGTAAATCTATACTTTAACTAACTTAGACTCTAACGCTTGTTTTGCGCTCACTAATTCGCTTAAGTCACTCGGGTACCCTCGGCTCCACCATTTTTAATAATTTAACCTTTACGAGTTTTAAAGCGATTCCTTCGCGAGTGTCTTACCAACTGCCTAACACACTTACCATAAATGTTTCATACATTAATTAACCCTTTTTGGTCTTTAACCTATGTTTCAAAGTAAGGCGAGGGAAAAAGTTTCGTTCGCGAAACGCCGTTACTTGAAACGGTCGTTTCTCCTAAACCGTGCATCGGAATCGAGCGAACTACATATCAAAACGAAGCTCGTAACATGAGCTATCTAAAATGGCAGTGGTCATATTCTAGCAGGGGGTTCTCGGGTCCTAATGCCATGCACAAAAACAGTCCAAAGAAAATCGGACGTTACGACGGCTATGTTTACGCGATTTCCAAATTTTTAAACCATTCAAAACCAACCACAAACCAACCTCAAATCCAACATACAACCAACACCCATCCTTATCACATCATAACAATCCCAACCAATTCAATTTAATCATTCATACTTATGCCTAAACTTAACTTTAATCATACTTAAGTTCTTTTAAATCAAAACCACAACAATTACCATTCCATTTCACTACCATTCCAAATCCCAAACTCTAAATCACAACAACAAGCTACAATATCATCCCACTAATCAAAATCATCTTATAATATATAGGAATCTAGGGTTTGGAGATGGTATACCTTCCTTGAAGTGGTGGGTGGAGCTAGGAAGCCTTAAGAAGCTTTGGGAAGTCTTAAGAATGCTTGGATCTTCAAGAAAAACAAGAAAAAGTTCAAGTTAAAAACTTGAAAACACTATTCATTGTCTTCTTCTTTGATTAAATGAAGAAGATTGAGAAGGAATTAATGGCTTAAACTCATGGTATAGTCCTAACTAAGCATGAAGATGATTAGGGAATTATCTTACCAATTTAGGAAGCTTGGATCTTTGATTTTGAATTTCTTCTTGCCTTTTGAATAGTGAAAAGCCGAGAGCTTCAAGAACAAAGCCTTGGTTGCTTTTTGATTTTTTTTGATGAGAATGATTTTACTTGGCTTGGTTGCTTGGTTTTTGTATTTGATTTAGTCAATTACCTTCTTGCCCTTGAAATTGTGTGGTTACAAAGCTACCACACCTCCTTCCTTCCCATGTCATGCTTAGGTCATCCTCATGATGTCATCCTCCCTTCCTTGTCCTCTTTCTATTGTTTGGATGACATCATTCCCACTAATCCCTTTGATTAACTTCCTAATCGTTTGCCTAATGACCGCTGATCTGTTATACGGTTCGCTTAACTTTCGTTCTCGTTTATCGTTTGAAGGATCATACCCGGGATCTTATTACTTAGGTTCCCTCAACCTTTCTCAATACATTATATTCCTTTTTATGATCCTCTATTATAATCCTTTAATTTAAATCCTTTTTATCCTGTTACCTTATACTCAATTCTCTCCGTATCTTGTGGATTTCCGGGAAAAACCAAAGTGTTCGGAATTGGATTTTGACGATCTTTACATACACTTATATACTTCATTCAGCTAAAACACTATTCACAAGGGTTACAAAAAGTTGAAAATTTTGGGGTTATTACAGTCTCCCCTCCTTAAAAGGATTCCGTCCCGGAATCAAACAGAAAACAAATGGGGGTACTTTTCTAGCATTGTGCTCTCTAGTTCCCAAGTTGATTCTTCCACATTATGATTCTCCCATAGTACTCTGACTAGCTTGATCACTTTGTTCCGAAGCACCTGCTCCTTCTTATCCATAATCCTTACTGGCTCCTCCACGTAAGTTAGATCGGGCTGCATATCCACCTGCTCGTACTCCACTATGTGCCTGGCATCCCGATGATACCTCCTTAGCATTGACACATGGAACACATTATGAACTTGTTGCAAATTAGGGGGTAGGGCTAGCTCGTAAGCTAACTTTCCAATCCGTCTTAATATCTCAAAAGGTCCAATGTATCTTGGGCTTAGTTTTCCTTTCTTTCCGAACCTCATTAATCCCTTCCAAGGGGATACTTTCAGCAGTACTAAGTCCCCTACTTCATATTCCTTGTCCTTTCGGGCTAGGTCTGCATATTTCTTCTGTCTGTCTTGGGCTGCCACAAGTCGCCCTCTGATAAGATCCACTATATCTTTGGTCCTTTGGACCATTTCGGGTCCGAGCATCTTCCGCTCTCCTACTTCATCCCAGTATAAGGGAGATCGACACCTTCTTCCATACAGGGCCTCATAAGGCGGCATTCCGATGCTAGCATGAAAGCTATTGTTATAAGAAAACTCGATCAACGGCAGGTGATCATCCCAACTTCCTTTAAGGTCTATTGCACAGACTCTCAACATATCCTCTAGTGTCTGGATGGTCCTTTCACTCTGTCCATCCGTCTGGGGATGGTACGCGGTACTCATATTTAACTTGGTCCCCGCACACTCCTGAAAGCTCCTCCAAAATCTGGAGTTGAACCTAGGGTCTCGGTCTGAGACAATGGACGCTGGGACTCCATGTCGTGTCACTATTTCCTTAAGGTAAATGTCCACCAGTCTATCGACTGTGTATCTCTCATTGATAGGAATGAAATGAGCTGACTTTGTCAGTCGGTCTATATTTACCCAAATGGCGTCGTGATTGGCTTTCGTCCTTGGCAAGCCTACAACAAAATCCATCGCTATCTGTTCCCATTTCCATTCGGGAATCTCCAGGGGTCGCAAAAGTCCACTGGGTCTCTGGTGCTCTGCCTTTACTCTTTGGCAAGTCTAACACGTGTTTACCCATTCTGCTACGTCCCTCTTCATGTTGGGCCACCAGTAATATTCCTTCAAATCCCTATACATCTTTGTACTTCCCGGGTGAATGGAATACCTTGAACTATGGCTTTCATCCAAAATCTCATCTTTAAGTTCTTGAACATTCGGAACCCAAATTCGGTAGGAGTACCTCATTATCCCTTTATCATCTTTCTCAGTATGGATCTCCTCTCCAGTCATTGACTCTCTGCCTTCATTCATTATTTTCTCCTGGCACAATCTGATCTTTTCCAATAACTCTGGCTGTACTGAGATCTCAAAAAGCTTTTCAGCTCCGGTTCCGGTTACCTTTACTTCTATTTCCATTCTCTCAAAATCCCTTATCAACTCTTCCGAAGTCGTTATCATTCTGAGTCTCTCCTTTCTACTAAGGGCATCAGCCACCACATTGGCTTTCCCTGGATGATAGAGAATCTCACAATCATAGTCCTTAATTAGTTCTAACCATCTCCTCTGGCGCATGTTGAGCTCTTTCTGCGTAAATATGTACTTGAGGCTCTTATGGTCTGTGAAAATCTCGCACTTCTCTCCATACAAGTAGTGCCTCCAAATTTTTAAAGCAAATACTATTGCCGCGAGCTCAAGGTCATGAGTAGGATATCTAACCTCGTATTCCTTCAGTTGTCTCGACGCATACGCAATAACTTTACCGTGCTGCATAAGCACACATCCTAATCCTTTGTGCGACGCGTCACTATATATCACAAAATCTCCTTTTCCGTCCGGTAATGCCAATACCGGAGCCGTTATCAACCTTTTCTTTAATTCCTGAAAACTGTTCTCCGCATTTCTCCGTCCATTCAAACTTCTCTGTCTTACGAGTAAGTCGTGTCAAAGGGGCTGCGATCTTCGCAAAGTCCTGAACAAATCTACGATAGTAGCCGGCCAATCCTATGAAACTCCTTACCTCTGTGGGTGTGGTTGGCCTTTCCCAATTTGAGACCGCCTCTATCTTGGAGGGGTCGACCAATACTCCTTCTTTATTGATCACATGTCCTAAAAACTGTACTTCATTCCGCCAGAATTCACACTTCGAGAATTTGGCATATAACTGCTCCTCTCTGAGTATTCCTAGAGCTATCCTCAAATGCTCTGCATGTTCTGCCTGAGTCCTTGAGTAGATCAAAATATCATCGATAAAAACTATCACACACTTGTCCAAGTACTTCTTAAATACTCTATTCATTAAATCCATGAAAGCCGCTGGGGCGTTGGTTAATCCAAAGGACATTACCAAGAACTCATAATGCCCATACCTGGTACGGAACGCTGTCTTGGAAATATCTTCGGGTTTAATCTTTAGTTGGTGATATCCAGTTCTCAGGTCGATCTTGGAAAAATAAACAGCATCCTTTAGCTGGTCAAACAGATCGTCTATTCTAGGCAATGGGTACCTGTTCTTTATGGTTAGCTTGTTCAACTCTCGATAGTCTATGCACAACCTCATGCTCCCATCTTTCTTCTTAACAAATAAAACTGGTGCTCCCCACGGAGACACACTGGGTCTTATCATACCCTTATCCAAGAGTTCCTGCAATTGGATAGCTAATTCCTTCATTTCTAATGGGGCTAACCGGTAAGGTGCTTTTGAAACTGGCGTCGTCCCTGGGGCCAACTCAATAGCAAATTCAATCACTCTATCGGGTGGTAATCCCGGAAGGTCTTGGGGGAATACATCTTCAAATTTGTTGACTACTGGAATATCTTGTAAGTTGGGCACCTCCTTCTGCGTGTCCACCACATAGGCTAGGTAAGCCTCACTTCCTTTTCGTAGCATCCTTTTGGCCTGGGCCATAGTCAAAAATTTATGCGTCTGCCTCTTTCCTCTAAATATAACTTCTTTCTTCCCGGGGATATTTAACTTAACTTTCTTCCCTTTACAGTCTATCTGAGCATCATTGCTAGATAGCCAGTCCATTCCCAAAATCACATCGAACTCCCCTAATTTAAAAGGAATCAGATCAACATTGAAAGATTGCTCCCCTATGCCTATCTCACAGGCGGGGTGAATCTGGTTAACAGGAATAATTTCATGATTGGCTATTTCTACTTGTAAGGGTTCTATCAAGGGTTCAGCCTTAAGTTTTAACTTACGCGCAAGGTCCTTTGATATAAAAGATTTAGTTGCTCCCGAATCAAACAAAACATTTGCACTGACTGAATTTAGAGAAAGGGTACCTGCTATCACATCTGAATCTTTCATAGCATCCTGGACTGTCATGTTGAAAGTCCTCGCAGTAGGTGGCTTATTGGAAGCAGCCCTGCTTGCTCCCGAAGCTGCTGGTTTGTTCATTGGGCATTCCCTCTTCCAATGACCTGGGCGTCCGCACTGATGACAAGTGGCGGTTGGAATGACGGCAGGGGTTGATGATGGGCACTTATTTGAGTAGTGGCCTTCCCAAACGCACTTAAAACAGGTTACAGGCTTTCCTTTACACTCCCCAGTGTGATTCCTTCCACATATGTTACAGGCTGGCAAAGGGGGTCGAGACTGGTTGGAATAGGACATTCTTGACTTCTGGCCGCCCTGGCTCACACTCACACTCATTGGACGCTTAAACCCAGTGTTCCTTCCTGGTAGGGACACTGCTCCTCGATTAAATCTAGTTGGGAAGCTCCTTCCTGCGGAACCTCCACCCATGCTCATACTTTTCCTCTTTATTCCTTTCTTCTCTCTTTCCTTCTGCATCTGTTCACTTCCAACTTCTACAATCGTTGCCTTTTGCACCAGAGTGGCATAGTCCGTAAGCTCAAGGATTGCCACCCTATTCTGAATCCACGGTTTCAGTCCCTGCTGAAACCTCCTAGCTTTCTTTTCCTCGGTGCTCACAAACTCCGGCACAAACCTTGATAACTCAGTAAATTTCGCCTCATACTCTGCTACAGACAAGTTATTCTGCTTTAGCTCCAAGAACTTGAGCTCCATCTGGTTTTCCATAAACCTCGGGAAATACTTTACCAGAAACAACTGACTAAATCTCTCCCAGGTTATAATAGCATCTGTCTCCATGTTTTTCTTGGCCTCCCACCAGTAGTTAGCTTCTCCTTTCAGAAGGTAGGTAGCAAATACAGTCTTCTGTGCCTCCTCGGTACTCAAAATCTCAAAAGATTTCTCCATTTCCTTTAACCATGCCCTTGCCTCAACTGGGTCGGCTGATCCGTGGAACTCAGGGGGCTTAAGGGACTTAAAAGCCCTGAAAGAGTTTGCCACAGCATTGTTACTTCCTTGAGGGGGTGGGTTGGGTTGACGTTCCAAATTCTGCCTTAGGAGTTGCATGAACTGGCCCATGGGATCCATGTCTGGGTTTGGTACTGGTTGCTCAACCTCGGTTTCTCCTTCTTCAGCCTCTATCTCAAATCCCTCAACATCATATGTTTCCTCTTCCTCTTCATACAGGGAGTCATCCTGTTCCACATAATCCTCATCTTCCTCTTCACTGTGCTCCTGGTTCCTATCATCCTGGTTATGGCTTCCCTGGTCTTCAGATCCAGGGTTCGCCCTAGTTCCAATCTTTCTTGGCGGCATGATTCTGATAATTATAAAAACAATTATTGGGAAAATTCAACGTTAGGTCACAATCATATACAACATTGTGCCTTGCACAGATCTTATAATGGGGAGAACGTATATCGCAATTCTATTATTTTAAGAAAGTTCTAATACGAAGTGCAGTAATAATAATGATAAAAACAGTGATCCCGTCACTATGGAACTGAACCGAAAGGAAACAAATATATAAATAATGCGAGAAATACATAGTTTGATCTGGTCAAAAGTACAACAGTGCTACAGTCATCTGTCCCAAAAGTGATACACAAGAGTCTATCTGTCTAGTCAGAAAAAGGGATGCTATATACAAGTCAACTATCCCGGAAAATTGGCTCTTACTAAGGCCTCGGCTAACTAGACAACTAGACTATTCCATCATCAATCCTGAATCACACACCGGAGCGGGTCAGCTCCCAAACCCTTTCCATCGCACGACGGAAGATATAGTCGGCCTGCCGCCTGGAGATCCTACCATGCCTGTCCCCCTGGAGCGATCTGAGCCTCGCTCGGGATGTGAGCTCTATCCCCGTAAGCTCCCTCCTCAAGGATCGGGGTATAGAAGCCCTAGTCTCATAAGCTCGGGTACGCCTACCCGCCCTCTCTGCATCCAACTCCCTCCTGGCCTCATCTAGTCGGCCCTCGGCAACAGCCACTCGGGTCCTCAATATATCCTGAACATATCCATGAGCTAACGAAGACTGCCTGTGGGCAGGGTCAAGGGGTGGTGAATCCGGAGCCGCTGAGGGTGCCTCCTCGGTCTGCCTAGGCTCGGAAGTATGGGTCTCTGAGCTGTCATCATCAGGAATCCAAGATAGTGGTGGAGGGGTAGGGGCTCTGACCACCGGAAGTGTGGGTAATGGGATACCAGCATACACTACCATAGGTCCAACACGCTCCTCAGCTACTGGGACCTCATCCGGGTCCTCCTCATCTGGAATAGCAATAACCTCTGTCTCTGACTCCTCTGAGGGGTCCTCCTCCTCTGAAATAGCAATGACCTCCGTCTCAGGCTCCTCTGAGGGGTCCTCCTCATCCTCCTCCATCTCAGGCTCCTCCTGATCCTCAACATCTAGTAATGCCTCATCATGCTCACGCTCGAACATCTCAGGGTCCTCTATCTCAGGCGCCTACACATTCAACGAGCTAAGTTACTATCATGATACTTATAAGGGTTCCCGTAAGGGTTTTAACTGTCAGCACTACTTTAAGTAGTCCGACCATGAACTTGGCAAGAGTTCTTATTATCTTTGTGAGTTTGTTATTATATCGACGCATCATCTCTGAGGTTTATAACGCTTAGCTCTGATACCATTTCTGTAACACCCCCAGATCCGGGGTCGGGGATCCGGGTTGTCACGGTCTTTCTTTCCACAATATCACTTCACTTAATTAATAATAAATAACCTCATGCTATGACCCCATACTAACACACACCACAACCCGTTATAGTCTCAGAGATGAAATTGAAATAAGTACAAGTCTTTGAATCCACCATTTAAAAGTTATTACAACCCAAAATGATTACTTGATAAATTTACAGTTAATTGCCATTATCTGCCACAAGTTATAATTATACATAATTTGATTCTCAAAAGTAGATGGTCTGAACTACAATGGATCTACCTCTGCAGCTATAGCAGCTACAACATCATCGGGAAGGCGCGGGACGCTTCCCACGCGCTTGCGCTGGGTCTGCTGGAGTCTGGCCATCTCTCCTAACTGTTGTTGTGTGATGAAGAAATAAAGCAAGAGTAAGCCTTACAGCTCGCAAGATAATACATAGTGATAACAATAATATAAGTATCTAAATGGATACTTAATAGAATCTCTATCCTGTGTAAGAAAATTACTTACTAGATATAAGTAAAAACAAGGAATGAAGTTACCAATACTTCACCACACTTATATCATTTATAAAGCTACTTGAACTACCACCGTTCAAAGTATTATAAGTTTTAAGAAAAACATCCCATAGATGAGACCACAAGTTAAGACTTGAATAGATTCAATCTTTGAAATATTATTGAATGAAAAAGTTATGAGATACTTTATTTAGTCCCGATATATATATATCCACATATATATCTCTTTAAACATTCCCTGGAACCTCTGTTATGTAAAGTATGAACAGAGTTTGAAACATCCAATAAATTTTGGAAAGGAAAAGAATTTTGGCATAAACCAGATATCTTGCTGATCAGGAAAAGATACCAATAAGTAACCTTTTCTACTAGTAGATGGATGAATCCCCCACCGGTCATCACCCTGGCCTCATAAGGACCTTGTGCTGGACCGCCACCCGGCCTCTTACGCGTTGATGGACTGCCACCCAGCCACTTACACAATAATAGACCGTACCCCGGCCTGTCGCTTATGCCGACTCAATTAGATGGGCTTACTTCCCGAACATTGGGCAAGTAATCAATTCATTTACCAAAACTGCAACCTCGTTGCGAATATAAAATACACCACAGAGCCGGATTCCCCAGGTTTTGAGCGAGTATTTAAATCCCCTTAAAAAGGAAGATCTTAAATATAAAAATGAGTTTTGGGATCCGCTCTGACTTTAAAAATCATTTTGAAGACTCGAAAACACTTTATAGAGTGTTTGGAGTAAAGCTGATTTAATGAAGTAAATCAGTCCCCAGAATATTTAGAAAATGACTGAATATTATTAATTAAATAATATTCCCATAAAGAATAATCTTTATAAAAATAATTGAAGTAGAAGTATTAAAACTTATACTTGAAACGAGTATTAAATAACCAAAGATATACTTATATGAAAGTATTATCTTTATTTGAATAATCGAAAATAAGTTTGATTATTGACACCTTATTCTTTAATAAAATAAAGAATATACCTCAGCAAATAATCGGAGTCATAGATCCTCACATGAATATTCAAATAATATTCATTAAATAATATAAAAGGAGTCATAAGTCCCCGAATGAATATTCAAATAATATTCAATAAATAATATAAAAGAGTCATAAGTCCTCGAATGAATATTCAAAATAATATTCACTTAATATAAAGGAGTCATACGCCTTCGAATAATATTCAAAATAATATTCAATAATAAAATAAAGTTAAAGTTATCGAATAAACCTTATTCGATTAATAGTTTGGAAAACTATAACCATATATATATATAAATATATATATATATATATCCATATCCATATATACAAAATCTACTCGGGATCCTCGACTCCCGGTTTTAGAAAATATTTTCACCTTTGGGTCCCTATACTAAGGGTATATGCAAGTTACCGCTATCCTCTAGCATAGGTATTATCAACTGAACCAACAGATATATATTTCAAGAATATGAAACAGGCATGCATATATACCATATCACATGCTACAATATATCGCAAAAATTTGCTAAATAACCAACATGCATTTATCGCAAGATCATGCATATACAAATGTATACATCACAACAACAGTATAACGGATAGAATACTTGCCTGAGCGACTCGGGGTGATAAAAGGCTCGGGACGAGTCTGGTAACCTATAAACAACAAGTAAGTTGGAATTAAACAGAAATCACTTGTAAATCTATACTTTAACTAACTTAGACTCTAACGCTTGTTTTGCGCTCACTAATTCGCTTAAGTCACTTGGATACCCTCGGCTCCACCATTTTTAATAATTTAACCTTTACGAGTTTTAAAGCGATTCCTTCGCGAGTGTCTTACCAACTGCCTAACACACTTACCATAAATGTTTCATACATTAATTAACCCTTTTTGGTCTTTAACCTATGTTTCAAAGTAAGGCGAGGGAAAAAGTTTCGTTCGCGAAACGCCGTTACTTGAAACGGTCGTTTCTCCTAAACCGTGCATCGGAATCGAACGAACTACATATCAAAACGAAGCTCGTAACATGAGCTATCTAAACATGGCAGTGGTCATATTCTAGCAGGGGGTTCTCGGGTCCTAATGCCATTCACAAAAACAGTCCAAAGAAAATCGGACGTTACGACGGCTATGTTTACGCGATTTCCAAATTTTTAAACCATTCAAAACCAACCACAAACCAACCTCAAATCCAACATACAACCAACACCCATCCTTATCACATCATAACAATCCCAACCAATTCAATTTAATCATTCATACTTATGCCTAAACTTAACTTTAATCATACTTAAGTTCTTTTAAATCAAAACCACAACAATTACCATTCCATTTCACTACCATTCCAAATCCCAAACTCTAAATCACAACAACAAGCTACAATATCATCCCACTAATCAAAATCATCTTATAATATATAGGAATCTAGGGTTTGGAGATGGTATACCTTCCTTGAAGTGGTGGGTGGAGCTAGGAAGCCTTAAGAAGCTTTGGGAAGTCTTAAGAATGCTTGGATCTTCAAGAAAAACAAGAAAAAGTTCAAGTTAAAAACTTGAAAACACTATTCATTGTCTTCTTCTTTGATTAAATGAAGAAGATTGAGAAGGAATTAATGGCTTAAACTCATGGTATAGTCCTAACTAAGTATGAAGATGATTAGGGAATTATCTTACCAATTTAGGAAGCTTGGATCTTTGATTTTGAATTTCTTCTTGCCTTCTGAATAGTGAAAAGCCGAGAGCTTCAAGAACAAAGCCTTGGTTGCTTTTTGATTTTTTTTGATGAGAATGATTTTACTTGGCTTGGTTGCATGGTTTTTGTATTTGATTTAGTCAATTACCTTCTTGCCCTTGAAATTGTGTGGTTACAAAGCTACCACACCTCCTTCCTTCCCATGTCATGCTTAGGTCATCCTCATGATGTCATCCTCCCTTCCTTGTCCTCTTTCTATTGGTTGGATGACATCATTCCCACTAATCCCTTTGATTAACTTCCTAATCGTTTGCCTAATGACCGCTGATCTGTTATACGGTTCGCTTAACTTTCGTTCTCGTTTATCGTTTGAAGGATCATACCCGGGATCTTATTACTTAGGTTCCCTCAACCTTTCTCAATACATTATATTCCTTTTTATGATCCTCTATTATAATCCTTTAATTTAAATCCTTTTTATCCTGTTACCTTATACTCAATTCTCTCCGTATCTTGTGGATTTCCGGGAAAAACCAAAGTGTTCGGAATTGGATTCTGACGATCTTTACATACACTTATATACTTCATAGAGTACTAATAATATCCCAGAATATCCATAACAGAACCCCTACATAGTGTGGCGTGAAAAGTTTTCTCATTCAGCTAAAACACTATTCACAAGGGTTACAAAAAGTTGAAAATTTTAGGGTTATTACAACACTCCCTTCTTTGTGTTTAATGGATTTTGCAACGAATTTCTTTTGAAAGAAACCAGAGGGGGCTTTCTTAGTTTTGGATTTTGAGATTATTGGTTTGGTAGCTTGGGTAGGCATATGTTGGGTCATTGACACAGATACCATTGCTACACTTGAAGGCAAAGAAATGTGTGAGGTTGGAAGAGTGGAGACAGTGGTACTCACCTCACTTACTGGAGGTCCCTCCATGATTGGAAAGTAATGGAGGAGCACCTCTTTGTGGTTACTTTCCTTGTTGAGATCAGCAATGACTCTCCTTTCTTAAACCCAATAATTTAGCTTGTTGGTTGGGTTCTCAACAATAATATTCTCAATAAGATGGTTAGAAAGCATCATAAAGAATCTAGAATAATAGACACTTTTACCTCTCTTATTAAGTTCTCCTAACTTATAACCTAACTCAAACAAGACCAAGTCACTGAAATTAAGGTACTTATCAGTGACTAGCATGTAAAACATGTTAAGCATGGAGATGTTAACAGAGTCAAAATTGCTAATTTTACCAGAAAATACTTTAGTTACCACATCACACAGATAACTCTATTACTTTCTAAGACCTAACCTCCTAATTTCACTTAACTTGGAAGTAGAAAGTGCATAGCCCATGGAATTTAGCATGTTGTGTGTGGAACAGTAGGAGTGTTATCTGGAATTCTAAAGCATGCTTTGACAATGTCACTATTAATACAAAACTGCTTACCTTTGAGAGTGAAATTTATGGTCTTGTCAGTAGAGTTGTACACGGCAGTTGTCCATATCTCCTCCACAACATCACAGTAGATTATGGGTGATTCCAACATAGCATAACTGCGTTTACAGCTCTTCACAAAATCCATCATCTTATGAAAGTCTCCAGACTGAGGAATCTCCTTATTCACAAGTGCTGAAAAGTTGTTCTTTTCATAGATATATCCAGATTGAGACATGATTTTGACTACTGGTGCCATTGTTAGAGAATGGGAAATTTGCAGAGAGAATATTTGCTTTGGAGAATAAAGGAATTTAGAGCAATTGGATTGAGAATGATAAAAGAGTAGAATAAAAATAAATTATGCTTTTATACTATCTCAGAAATAAACTATCAAAAATTATAAAGTGAAGTAAAGTAACAAATCAAAATAGCCCAAAATAGCCGTTTAAAAATAAATAAACTATAAAAAAATTATCACTTATCTGTGGTGTTATACTTACAAACTGTAAGTATACCCGATGGATAGTGTTCAGAGTTTAACAGCTAAGATTGAGATAATTCGACGAATGAAGATAAATTAATTATTCGTCGGGTTATAAAATAATCCAGAAAATTAATTGATTTTTATTAACAAATAATATTCCGACGAATGATCAAACTCGATGGTTAATGAACATCCTTCGGGATGTAAATTTTGACTTAGCCAAAATTTTATCCAAAACAGAAAAATCAATTAAGTTTCTAGCTGCATTAAAACTTGCAAAAATATCTGAATAATTTAAGAATAATTAAGCATACCTAAGTCAGTTACCAACCTTGAAAAGGTGGATTCATCAAGTGGCTTGGTAAAGATATCTGCAAGCTGCTTTTCACTTGGAACAAAATGAAGTTCCACAGTACCATTCATCACATGTTCTCTAATGAAGTGGTACTTGATGTCTATGTGCTTTGTTCTTGAATGTTGTACTGGATTTTCAGTAATGGCAATTGCACTTGTGTTATCACAGAAAATGGGAATTCTATCACCTTGTAGACCATAGTCCAACAATTGATTTTTCATCCATAAAATTTGTGCACAGCAACTTCCAGCAGCTATATATTCAGCTTCAGCTGTAGAAGTAGAAACATAATTTTGCTTTTTACTGAACCAGGACACAAGCTTGTTTCTTAGAAATTGACAGGTTTCTGTTGTACTTTTTCTGTCTATTTTACAACCTGCATAATCTGCATCTGAATAACCTGTTAGATCAAAACCAGAATCTCTAGGGTACCAAATGCCAAGTTTTGGTGTCCCTTGAGATATCTGAAAATTCTCTTAAGAGCTACTAAGTGAGATTATCTAGGATCAACCTGAAATCTAGCACAAAGACAAGTAGCAAACATTATATCTGGCCTACTAGCTGTTAAGTACAGAAGTGACCCAACCATGCCCCTATAGGTTGAAATATCCACAAACTTTTCAGTAGTGTTTAATTCAAGTTTAGTTGCAGTGGCCATGGGAGTTTTTGCGGATGTGCAATCCATTAGATCAAACTTCTTTAAACGATCATGAATATATTTAGTTTGACTAATGAATATTTCATCACTAACTTGCTTAACTTGTATACCAAAAAAGTAAGTTAGTTCTCCCATCATGCTCATTTCATAATTACTTTCCATCAATTTGGCAAACTTTTTGTAAAGTTTTTCATCTATAGAATCAAATATAATATCATCTACATAAATTTGAACAAGTATACTAGAGCCATTAACATTTCTAAAGAATAGAGTTTTATCAACAGTACCTCTTGTGAAGTGGTTTTCCAAAAGAAACTTTGATAAAGTGTCATACCAGGCTCTAGGCGCTTGCTTCAGTCCATAAAATGCTTTCAAAAGATAGTATACATATCTTGGAAAATTTGGATCTTCAAAGCAAGGAAGTTGACAAACATAGACTTCCTCCTCCAAGTCTTCATTCCAAAAGGCACTTTTGACATCCATTTGATAGACCTTGAAATTGGCATGGGCTACATAGTCTAAGAAAATTCTGATGGCTTCAAGTCTTGCAACAGGAGCAAATGTTTCATCAAAATCTATTCCTTCTTGTTGACAGTAGCCATTAGCAACCAATCTAGCTTTGTTCCTGATCACTATGCCATTTTCATCCATCTTATTTCTGAATACCCACTTGGTGTCAATTGGATTCTTTCCTTTAGGTTTGGGTACCAGCTTCCACACCTTGTTCCTTTCAAATTGGTTTAGCTCCTCCTGCATAGCTAAAATCCAATCAGGATCCAATAAAACTTCTTCTACCTTCTTTGGTTCTCTCTTAGATAGGAAGCTGCTATATAGACATTCTTCTTGAGTTCCTCTCCTTATTTAAACTCTAGAAGATGCATCACCAATGATGAGCTCAAAAGGGCGATCTTTAGTCAATTTCCTTTGTTGAGGTTGATTAGCTCTAGATGAAGAGGCCTCATTGTTATCTTGATGCGTGATTGAGTTTTGATTATGAGAAACTCCCCCTGAGTTTGTGAATCTTTGATTTGAGAAAGGGGAACTTTCTGTAGGTGATCTATTCTGACTTTCAGCTTCTCTTAATGTTCCGACGGATGATGCACTTTGTGTCTCGACGGATGAAGCTGATTGTCTCCCGATGGATAAGGCCGATTTTCTCCCGACGGATGAAGCATTTTGTAACTCAATATATGTTGAGTTATGTGCTTCATTAGTTGTAGATTTTTCTGCATTATCCTTATTTACTATTTCTTGATCAGTTTCATCATCACTGTCATCACTAACCATCTCCACATTATCAAACTTGAGGCTTTAATAGAAATCTCCATCTTGCAGTCCTTCAATCTTTTTGTCATCAAACACAACATGTACTGATTCCATAACAATGTTGGTTCTTAGATTGTAGACTCTATATGCCTTTCCCACAGCATATCCAACAAAAAATCCTTCATCTGGTTTAGCATCAAACTTCCCATATTGATCAGTTTGATTCCTCAAGATATAACATTTGCAGCCAAAGACATGAAGAAAATTTAGAGTTGTTTCCTATTCTTGAACAATTGGTAAGGTGTCATACAATTAGCTTGATTAACCAAAGAAATATTCTGAGTGTAGCAGGCAGTGTTCACAGCTTCAGCCCAAAAATATGTTGGTAACTTTGATTCTTCAAGCATTGTCCTTACAGCTTCAATAAGAGATCTGTTCTTTCTTTCCACTACTCCATTTTGTTGTGGAGTTCTTGCTGCAGAAAACTCATGCATAATCCCATTCTCTTCACAAAATGATCTCATCATAGAATTCTTGAACTCAGTTCCATTATCACTCATGTTTCTTCTTACTTTAAAGTCAGGATGATTGTTGACTAGCCTTATGTGATTGATGATGATTTCACTAGCTTCATCTTTAGACTTTAGGAAATATGTCCAAGAGAACTTTGAGAAATCGTCCACAATTACTAGGAAAAATCTTTTCCTTGAGATGGACAACACATTAACTGGTCCAAATAAATCCATGTGCAGCAATTGCAAAGGTTCTTCATGTTGGATCTATCGAATCTTGGCCCTGCGTTTTTTGATATTAATTAAAAGAGTACGAATAGAACATTAACCTTAATCGCTACGGCGCAAGCGATTCAAATCCACGTCTTCTACTGTATTCCCTGATAGTAATAACCCCAAATTTTGGAATCTTTGAAACACTGATGAATAGTGATTTTGCTGATTATGCTGATTAAGAAAATTTTTCATGCCACACTATGTAGGAGTTCTTTTATTGATATTCTGAGATCTTATTAGTACTCCATATGGTATATAAGTGTATGTAAAGATCGTCAGAATCTAAATTCAAACACTTTGATTTTTCCCCAAAAATCCACCAGATACCGAAAGAATTGAGTATATGGTAACATGATGAAAAGGATTTAAATTCAAGGATTATAAGAGAGGATCATAAAAGGAATATGAAATATTGAGAAAGGTTTAGGGGAACCCAAGTAATGAGATCCCGGATATGATCCCTCAAATGATTAGCAAGAACGAACGATAAACGAGTCGTAAAACAATTAAATGACAAGTAATGCAAGAGAGTTTAGTGCAAGGATTAAGGATGTTAATCAAGCATTTAAGCAAGGATTAGCATAAGAAGATGCTTCCACCACCAAGTGGTGACAAGTGGCAAATGGTGAAGTCACCAAGGTGATGTCATGCTTAGTCATACTCCACTCACTTTAATCAACCAACAAATCACCCAAATATCCCATTCACTTCATTTTCCACCACAAACACATTCAACAAAGAAATAACTCTTCCAAGAACATCTACTTTCGGCTTCTTCATCATTTCAAGGAGAAAAATTCCAAAAATCAAGATCCAAGCTTTGTTAATTTGCAAGGTAATTACCCAAGGTCCCTTATGATTAGATAAGCATATCCTAGGAGTTTAAGCTTCTATTTTTTCATGAATCTCTTCCAATAAATCAAGGAAGAAGATGATGAATAGTGTTTTCAAGATTTCTAACTTTATTTTCTTTGATTTTCTTTAAGATCCAAGCATTCCTAAGCTATCTCAAGGCTTCTTAAGGCTTCCTAGCTACTCTAATCACTCCAAGGAAGGTATAACCCCTCCAAACCCTAACTTTACTTTGAGTATTAGTTTTGTTTTTGTTTGTTATAGTTCATGAGAGCATGATTCTTGTGTGTTTAGAGTTTGGTTGGAATTGTAATGATTTTGGGTTATAAATCTAGGTTGTTGGTTGATGAACCTTAAGTATAGTTAGTAGCTCTTGTTTGATATTGAATAAGTTGGAAAAATCATGAGGTTATGGACTGAGTTAGTAAGGTTTGGATGAAGTTTGGTGGTATTGGTGGTTATGGGTTGATTTGTGGTTGATTTATGGTTGATTCGAGTAGATTAAACTTTGGTAATCGCGTAAACATAGCCGTCGTAATGCCCGATTTACCTTAGACTGTTTTTGTTCTTAACTTCAGGACCCGTGAACTCACTGTAAGATTCTTACCATTCACATGTTTAGATAGTTCATGTTACGAGCTTTGTTTTGATATGTGGTTTGCTTGAATCCGATGTACGGTTTAGGAGAAACAACCGTTTTAAGTAACGGCGTTTCGCGAACAAACCATTACCCCTCGCCTTACTTTGAAATCTTGGTTAAGGCCCTTAAATGATTAATTGGAGTATGAAACAATTATATAAAGTGGACTAGGCAGTTGGTAGAGTACTCGCGAAAGAATCGCCTTAAAATTCTTAATGGTTAATTTTTTAAAAATGTTGGATCCGAGGGTACTCGAACGACTTATGTGATTCGTTAAGCGTAGAAGTGACCATAAGCGAACGTTAGGGTTTAATTGGTTAAAGTCTAGTTTCTTAAGCAACCGGGGTTTAATTCCGACTTATGTTGTTGTTCATAGGTTATCGGACACACTCTAAGCTTAAGTCTATCCGGGTACACTCAGGCAAGTTTTCTACCCGTTATACTGTTGTTGTGATATATATATGTATATGCATTATCTTGTGATAAGTGCATGATTATTATTAGCAAAGTCTTGCGATATATTGGAGCATGTGATATGATATTTATATGCATGCCTGTTTCATAATCTTGATATCTAATTGTTGATTCAAATGCTTATAAGTTGCATAATACCTATGCTAGAGATAAGCAGTAGTTGCGTATACCCTTAGTATAGGGGACCCAAAGGTGAACATTTTCTAAACCGGGAGTCGATGTTCCCGAGTATAATATATATATATATTTTTATATACTTATATATGGATATAGTTTTCAAAACTATTAATTGAATAAGGTTTATTCGATAACTTTATTTAATTTAATGAATATTATTTTGAATATTCATTCGAGGACTTATGACTCCGCTTATTTTATTAAATAATATTCTTTATTTTATTAAAGAATAATGTTTCGATTATTCAAATAAAGATCATACTTTCGTACAAGTATATCTTTGGTTAATTATTATTCATTTCAAGTATGAGTTTTAAAACTTCTACTTCAATTATTTTTATAAAGATTATCCTTTATGGGAATATTATTTAAATAATAATATTCAGATATTTTCTAATATATTGGGACTGATTTATTTTATTAAATCAGCATTACTCCAAACATTCTTAAAAATGTTTTCGAGTCTTCAAAATGATTTTAAAAGTTAGAGCGGATCCAAAAACTCGTTTTCAGATTTAAGATCTTCCTTTCGAAGGGGATTTAAATACTCGCTCAAAACTTAAAAGATCCGGCTCTGTGGTGTATTTTATATTCGCAACGTGGTTGCTGTTTTGAGAAAACAATTTGATTACTTGCCCAATGTTGGGGAAGTAAGTCCATCTAATTGAGTCGGCATAAGCGACAGGCCGGGGTACGGTCTATGAAGGTGTAAGAGGCTGGGTGACAGTCCATCCACGCGTGAGTGGCCTAGTAACGGTCTAGCGCGAGGTCCTAATGCGGCCAGGGTGACGACCAGCGAGGAATTCATCCATCTACAGTAGAAAAGGTTATTTATTGGTATCTTTGCCTGATCAGCAAGATATCGGGTTTATGCCAAAATTCTTTTCTTTCCAAATTCATTGGATATTACAACTCCGTTCATACTTTACATGACAGAGATTTTCAGGAAATGTATGAGATATATATATATATATATATATATATATATATATATATGGATATATATCAGGACTTAATGAAGTATCTCGTAACTTCATTTCTTTTGAATGATATTTCAAAGATTGAATCTATTTAAATCTTATCTTGTAGTCTCATCTATGTGATGAACTTTTGAAACTGATTATACCTTGAACGGTGGTAGTTCAAGTAGTATTTGGAAAAGATATAAATATATTGGAGTATCTTGTAACTTCATCTTTTCAACTTATATCTAGTTAATGATTATCTTATGCATGACAAAGATTTTCAGAAAAACGTTGAGACAAGGTTAGATATATGAGATCACCTTGCAACGATATTTTTATGCACTTATAAACTGGAACTTTATGTATATTATGCATGAAAGAGGATTCTAAGATTTTGAAAAGTATATATACTTATATAATATTTTGCGACTTGGTCGCGTTAAGATATCAAACTTGGTTCATTTCTTCTCGACCAAGACTTTCATGAGTACTATGAGAATGCTCATATATTGTTAATTATTATACATATTATTTCGGTGGGCTTGTTGCTCACCCTTGCTTTATTCTTTCATCACACAAAAACAGATAGACAAGATGAACATGATCAAGCTCCCAATTCGCGAGCGGATAGGAAACGTTCCGCAGTTTCCTGTAGGCATTATGTCGCCGTAGCTGAGGTAGGAACTACCAATAGGATAGGTTTTCAACTATTGATGTACCAGACTTATGTATATTATGAATTGTAATAATGGCATAGAATATGTAAATTTATTCAGAAACCCTTTTGAGGTGTAATGACTTATAATTGTGGAATAAAATGACTTGTGTTATTTTTGCTATTCATCTCTGAGACTATAATTTGTGGTGTGTGTATATATATTGTGGGGTCACAGTACGCAGTAGTTGGTTGATTGTTAAGATTAAGCATTATTAAGGGAAATGGAACTCGTGACAACCCGAATCCCCGACCCCGGATTTGGGGATGTTATAGAAATGGTATCAGAGCCAAGCGTTATAAACCTCAGAGATGATATGACGTTAAAATAATAAGTTCACCAAGATAATAAGAACTCTTGCCAAGTTCATAGTCGGACTACCTAACGTAGTACTGACAATTAAAACCCTTATGGGAACCCTTATAAATATCGTGATAGAAGCGTAGTTCGTTATCGTATATGGTAGCAGGACTCCGAACCTTGAGGTTGAGGAGCAACAGTGCGATGATGTTTTATTACTTATTGGAGATCAGATTGTGGATCCGATAGAGTGTCCTAACAAGGGACCGGATGATGTTCATATTGAGGATGTAGCGGTTGAGGATGTTGTCCTAGAAAAGATTGTTGCTGAGGAGGATCTCGTGAAGGATCCTAACAAGACTGAAGAAGTGATCGCTAAGGAATTAATGACCGTAGTCAGAGTGACTACAAGAGATAGGATTGGCGGTTACTACCGTAGGTTCGTTCAAGTTTTCAAAGATAGTAGCCCCTTTATCGTGGCTACTCGTAAGACTGAGAAGTTCGAATGGACAGAGAAATGCGAGAACATCTTTTAAGAACTGAAGCAAAGATTGGTGGCAACTGTAATATCCCATATTTTCAAATATTATTATTATAATTATTTGGAATTATTTATGTGATTTTAGGTGAATTATCTGATAAGTGGAATTGATGTTTGGGTGTTTAGATGTGATATTATTTGAGTATTTAAATTTTTATATGTCTAGAATAAAATATAGATAATTGTGATATTTTTCTGGTAATTTTTGGAGTGTTATATGATTTTATAATGATTTATGTATTATTAATTATTTTCTGAATAATTACCAAAATTATTTTATAAAGCCGGGAATCGTCCGACTTCAACCGTTTTTGCGTTTTTACAACCCGAAACTTTTCCGAAAACTCCTTCCTAACCTAATCGGGTAATTCCGGACATTTTCCGTGTTTTGACTTTTTCGATTCGGATTACGGTTTGACCCGTGCGCGGCCCGGCGCAAGATTTTCGATACGACAGTTATTTCGGTAATCAATAAAACCCGTATTTTCGAGAGACGGGATATTTTTATATTATTCTCGTATATAATATTTTATAAAAAGCTCGGTTTTGATAATTATCCAATTTTGGTATTGAATCGGATCGTTATTGCAGTTACTTAGCGGCTAAGCAACTAATTTAATGATCCAAAACGATCCAAAACGATCCAGAACGATCCAATATTCCATAAATATAAATAGCCTATTTCTTATTTCGTTTATTTCATTTATTCATTTGCAACCAGTTAAAACACCGTAAATACAGAGAAAAACCCGAGAAAACCGATACGTTCCCGAGAATCAAACACACGAACGAAGGCGTTATCGAACTCCGATTCGGGCGTGCAGCATATCAAAACGAAGCTCTCGGAATCCTCTTTCTGAATCAATCATCAGTTTCCTTCCAGAAATCACAGTAATTTTCTTATTTATTTATTTATATTCGAATTATTTGATAATTAAATTATGAATTTTTGTTCTTGATGTTGTTGATGTGATTTGATGCTTCCATGTTGTAGAGCATGTTTTTCTGGTCGATTTGGTATATTATACTTCAAAAATAGAGTTCAATATCATGTAGTAATTAAGGTTTTAATTTCTGAAAATTTCTTGAATATGTGTTCTTGGTGTTCTTGGAGAATTCTGAAAATCAAAGCCAATTTTGAAGGTGTTATTGAACACCAAATCACAAGTATGAATA
Source organism: Apium graveolens (assembly GCF_009905375.1). NCBI lineage: Eukaryota > Viridiplantae > Streptophyta > Magnoliopsida > Apiales > Apiaceae > Apium > Apium graveolens. The sequence continues at coordinate 168,360,395 of NC_133651.1, forward strand.
TCCGTTTTAAAGCCCTTGACCTCCTCTTTCTTAATTCATCATCAAAATCGATAAACGTTGGGTAAAATTTCAAATTCGTATTTTAGGGTTCTAGACCCGAATTGGGTTCTTGATTTTCAGGAGTTTTTGGTTGTTTTTGATGTTAGGATTAGCTTTAACATGTTATTTAGAGTCGATTCACACTATTTTTGTGTTCGTTCTATTGCCGGAATGATTAGGTCGAGTTAAAGGTTTTGTTAGTTTGTATTTTTCAATATTTTGGTTTATACGTTAATTGGTTGTTGATTGTGATGATATAATTAGATTGTACGTGTTTCTAGCATCGTTTTGTGATATAGAACGTCGAGTTTGGTTGGGGATTTGCCCGATTTCGAGTTTTGACCGGAGTGTTCATCGGATTCTTGGTGGTTTGATCGGAAATCGTAGTTGATGATGTGTTGATGCTGTTGTTGGTATAATCGAATTGTGGAGTGAATTTGGTACATAAAGCCATAAAAACCCGCTTAAAATCGTGTTGTTTTGGCTACCTTAAAGCTTGCCGGACGGTCGCCGGATTCTGATCAAGTCGCCGTAGAAGGTGACCGGAATCTGGGCACCATTGTTGTGTTCTTGGCAAGCATTCAAGCCAAGAACGCGTTTGATCTTCTGAAACCCCAACTCCCATTTTCAATTATGTTTCCCAGAATTTTGTTTTAAAAATAAATCAAAATTCAGTTTTTAGTTTTAAAAATTATTTTCTTTTATTCTAAATATCATTATTTTAATTCTAAAAATTCATTTCTATTTTAAAAATTTTTATTTTAATTCTGAAAATGTATTTTTAATTCAAAATAAATCTTAATTATTTAATTAATTAATTTTAGTTGATAATTAATTATTTAATTAGTCAATTGATTTAAATATAAATTGATTAATTAATTTAATTAGTTATTAATTAATTTTAATTGATTATTTAATTAGATTTAATTATTTAAAATTGATTTAAAAATTCTGAAAAATAGTTTCGAGCTTTAAGATATTATTTTAAATTATTTTCCAGGATCGATAAATCTTATAAAATTATTTTAGGGTTTTTGAGCCCTATTATTTAATTATTAAATGATTCGGAGATCGTTTTAATTCCGAAAAATGTTCAAAAATTCATAATAAATCAACCGTTCGTCCGTTTAATACGAAACGAATGCGTACAGACTCAGAAAAATATTCTGCTTTCATTAAAAATACTTTCGAGACCCAAATCCTTTTGTTTCGAAAGGTCGCTTGTTTTACGAATCAATTTGAGTCGATTATTGATCGAAAAATCATATTTTTGACCTGATTTCAGTTTTAAGTGTACCAAGTCGAACCTTTAGACGAACTGAGTCATATGTGATATGAATTATATGATACGTGGATTATGTGCTTACGTGCTATGTGAATTATGTGCATAGGTGGGTCAAGATTCCTGTGTTTGGCTGATATAATTATGTGTGGGCTATCATATGGGTAGACGATAGGCTTTTGACGCGTAGTTCGTCGAGTGGTTATCGTTTAGACGATTAAAGTTATATCTTTTAATTATAGATGCGGATCTCTCGAGTTGATCGGGACAAGACGTTGGATAAGGAATGAGATGGAATGGTATTGGGTACCTGGCTTCTAGCAATCGCAGGAGCAGCATATCGGTGAAGTGTTGAAAAGAAAGATGGTGATGTCTTGAGACAGAATGTCAGAATAGATGCGATGTTACGAGTGTGACTAACTGCTAAAAATCTCAAAGGCAAGCACCCTAACCTCACTTATCATTCAAGTGACATTTATTTCGATTCATATTATGCAAGTACCTCTAACTTCACTTATTGTTCAAGTGATATTTATTTTAAAATTTATCATGCAAGTATTGCTTTCCTTATTCAGTTCGGAATAGATAAATGTTTTACATATCGCTGAATTAAATGATTCTGTTTATGCAAGTACTCTTCTGCTGTTCTATGTTCAGAATAGCTAAGTGATTTTACTTATCAAATTACTGGATTTACAAATGTTTTGGGTTTTGAGAAAATGAGTTGGTTTTGTGAGTATTCCTGCCCAAGTAAATGGGGGAATAAAAGTTTTTAAGGGTGTCGAGTATTATGACCCCTTTCAATAAAATGTTTTTAAGATTGGATGGTTGCGTAAGAGGCCGTGACGGCGGTCCAGTGTGAGCTATGTGTTATACAGGATATAACACCTTGCTAGGCCGATATGTGCCTTGGGTGCCCCTTTGTTTAGTTGGATATGCTTCGGCATACCGGTGTTGCTCCGCGGCTGATCACCGGCAGCAACACACCGTCGTTCGAGGATTCCAATCTAAATTATGATATTGTTTTGATATTCATAGAATAAATGATTTATCAACTGATTCTGTTTTGGATTAAAAGTACTGATTCTGTTTTGGATTAAAAATACTGATTCTGTTTTGGATTAAAGTGAATATTATTTTGATATTCATAGAATAAATGATTTATCAACTGATTCTGTTTTGGATTAAAAGTACTGATTCTGTTTTGGATTAAAAATACTGATTCTGTTTTGGATTAAAGTGAATTGTGGTTTTGATTCAGTTTCTTATTTTTTTTGCTGATACTTACGTTGTTGTTAAATATCAAAGGTGGTATTAGTATAGATGATTGATGTTGACTTCAGTATGGAATGTTGTGAGCATCAAAGTTCGTATTTATATCTAATTTGATATGACAGCAAAATAAGTATTAATTTCAAGAGTTCGGTTTTGAATAAAGTTATGATTCAATCCATAATCATTGTTTCATGTTATTATTGTTTACGATATTTCCGTAAACACTGTTTTACGAGTTTTATTCTCGTCAAGATTCAAAGTATTGCTGAAGCCTTTCGCTCAAAAGTATCAAAATGGTTTTGAATATAATTAAGGAATCAATTCTGGGATTCCTCAACTATAAAATTTTATGATTCAGCAATTATGATTTTTTTTTATGTTCTGCGCTGATGCAGATGTCGGTTTTATATCAAAACGACCCTATATATGTTATAATTAACTTGCTGAGCATTTCTTTCGCTCATACTTGCCTATTTTTAAATTTAACCTCCAGTGAGGATTAGCTTGCGCTGTTTAGCTGCGTAATTCGAGGAAGCAAAGAAGAAGCTTTTGGAAGATGGTTGGTCCAGGGTTTGCGGACTAGTGTAAGTCTTATTGTATAAAGTTGTTTATATTATATTATATTATAGTTGTATATTTTATTTGGGCCTAGTATACTTCATTTCGAAATTATACTAGTGGGTTTAGTTTTGAGTTGGAATTTATTGAAAAGAGTTTAAAAAGAAAGTTCAAAACTTGTTTGTGGAATTTGGATTTCTTGTTTCTAGAACTGTAACCTTAAAAGATCTTGGATTAGTTTGGGGTCATTTATGCTAAATATCTTCCGCTGGCATTTAATTTTGATTAAACAGGTTATTTTGGATTGAGGTTTCATAGTGACGACCAAATCTTCTGACCCCGGATTTGGGGGCGTTACAGGTTGGTATCAGAGCTGAGATTATAGTAAACTAGAAACGAGAGTGTGTAGGAGTGTGTATAGCTATGTGAGGACGTTTGAGCTCATATCGAGTTCCTGTTGGACTATTGGATATAGTACCAACGAATATGTTAAGATAGGCGTATTCGTTTGAGATGGTTGTGCTGAGCTAGATGGAACTCCTGGCAGTTGCAAAACTTATATGGTGGAATCTTTCGAGGCTACTACGATTCGACGATGATGGAGATTATCGATATCTTTGGAACGTTAAGGAGCGTCTAGAATCAGAGGGTGAGTCAACTAAAGAGTTCAAATTGAAGATAAGTATTAAGACTTTGGCAATACCTTTTCTTTCTATAATTCCTTTTGACATCTCTCAAAAAGAAGTAATTGTTGGAGGATATATTCCCTAACACTCATTTTCAATCATAACTGTGTTTTAAATGTGCCAGAGGTTGTCATGAAGCCTATTTTTCAGGTTTTGATAGCTCTGTCAAGTTATGATAATAAATTCCACTTTTCTTATTTGGTGGATAGTTTCTTGATGATGTGACACCACTTGCTCATTTTGGTGCCAGAATTTTGTTCTCTGGATTTCATTTCCTTCAGAAATATCAGCTTTGAAATCTTTCCAATTTTATTCATTTGATCTTGGATTCCTTTGATATTCTTTTATTCTGACTGAGATGAACAACCCTAATTATAGGGGACACAAGGTATCCCTGTCTGTGTGATAGGAGTTGGATGGGACGCCATCACTTGTGTGTGTTGTGAATACATGAAGGTTAACAACCTTTAGTAGTGTCTTAATTTGGACACGCATTACCAAGTTCGTTTGATCATATTGATCTCTCAGTTATTATTTCATTTCAACAATATTTTTTTTCTCCAATTCAGATTCTATCCTGTTATGATATGAAATTCTTTTCTTTTCTATGATTTTATCATCTCAAATATTCGAAGGTATACCAATCAAGTTAAGTTGAGTATCCCGGTCAAGTCAAAGTAAGGCGGTGTGATGGAAAGTTGGTTAGAAAACCCTTAGTGCTTTCTTCTACTGATTCCGAGGACGGAATCCTTATAAGGTGGGTAGATTGTAATATCCCATATTTTCAAATATTATTATTATAATTATTTGGAATTATTTATGTGATTTTAGGTGAATTATCTGATAAGTGGAATTGATGTTTGGGTGTTTAGATGTGATATTATTTGAGTATTTAAATTTTTATATGTCTAGAATAAAATATAGATAATTGTGATATTTTTCTGGTAATTTTTGGAGTGTTATATGATTTTATAATGATTTATGTATTATTAATTATTTTCTGAATAATTACCAAAATTATTTTATAAAGCCGGGAATCGTCCGACTTCAACCGTTTTTGCGTTTTTACAACCCGAAACTTTTCCGAAAACTCCTTCCTAACCTAATCGGGTAATTCCGGACATTTTCCGTGTTTTGACTTTTTCGATTCGGATTACGGTTTGACCCGTGCGCGGCCCGGCGCAAGATTTTCGATACGACAGTTATTTCGGTAATCAATAAAACCCGTATTTTCGAGAGACGGGATATTTTTATATTATTCTCGTATATAATATTTTATAAAAAGCTCGGTTTTGATAATTATCCAATTTTGGTATTGAATCGGATCGTTATTGCAGTTACTTAGCGGCTAAGCAACTAATTTAATGATCCAAAACGATCCAAAACGATCCAGAACGATCCAATATTCCATAAATATAAATAGCCTATTTCTTATTTCGTTTATTTCATTTATTCATTTGCAACCAGTTAAAACACCGTAAATACAGAGAAAAACCCGAGAAAACCGATACGTTCCCGAGAATCAAACACACGAACGAAGGCGTTATCGAACTCCGATTCGGGCGTGCAGCATATCAAAACGAAGCTCTCGGAATCCTCTTTCTGAATCAATCATCAGTTTCCTTCCAGAAATCACAGTAATTTTCTTATTTATTTATTTATATTCGAATTATTTGATAATTAAATTATGAATTTTTGTTCTTGATGTTGTTGATGTGATTTGATGCTTCCATGTTGTAGAGCATGTTTTTCTGGTCGATTTGGTATATTATACTTCAAAAATAGAGTTCAATATCATGTAGTAATTAAGGTTTTAATTTCTGAAAATTTCTTGAATATGTGTTCTTGGTGTTCTTGGAGAATTCTGAAAATCAAAGCCAATTTTGAAGGTGTTATTGAACACCAAATCACAAGTATGAATATCCGTTTTAAAGCCCTTGACCTCCTCTTTCTTAATTCATCATCAAAATCGATAAACGTTGGGTAAAATTTCAAATTCGTATTTTAGGGTTCTAGACCCGAATTGGGTTCTTGATTTTCAGGAGTTTTTGGTTGTTTTTGATGTTAGGATTAGCTTTAACATGTTATTTAGAGTCGATTCACACTATTTTTGTGTTCGTTCTATTGCCGGAATGATTAGGTCGAGTTAAAGGTTTTGTTAGTTTGTATTTTTCAATATTTTGGTTTATACGTTAATTGGTTGTTGATTGTGATGATATAATTAGATTGTACGTGTTTCTAGCATCGTTTTGTGATATAGAACGTCGAGTTTGGTTGGGGATTTGCCCGATTTCGAGTTTTGACCGGAGTGTTCATCGGATTCTTGGTGGTTTGATCGGAAATCGTAGTTGATGATGTGTTGATGCTGTTGTTGGTATAATCGAATTGTGGAGTGAATTTGGTACATAAAGCCATAAAAACCCGCTTAAAATCGTGTTGTTTTGGCTACCTTAAAGCTTGCCGGACGGTCGCCGGATTCTGATCAAGTCGCCGTAGAAGGTGACCGGAATCTGGGCACCATTGTTGTGTTCTTGGCAAGCATTCAAGCCAAGAACGCGTTTGATCTTCTGAAACCCCAACTCCCATTTTCAATTATGTTTCCCAGAATTTTGTTTTAAAAATAAATCAAAATTCAGTTTTTAGTTTTAAAAATTATTTTCTTTTATTCTAAATATCATTATTTTAATTCTAAAAATTCATTTCTATTTTAAAAATTTTTATTTTAATTCTGAAAATGTATTTTTAATTCAAAATAAATCTTAATTATTTAATTAATTAATTTTAGTTGATAATTAATTATTTAATTAGTCAATTGATTTAAATATAAATTGATTAATTAATTTAATTAGTTATTAATTAATTTTAATTGATTATTTAATTAGATTTAATTATTTAAAATTGATTTAAAAATTCTGAAAAATAGTTTCGAGCTTTAAGATATTATTTTAAATTATTTTCCAGGATCGATAAATCTTATAAAATTATTTTAGGGTTTTTGAGCCCTATTATTTAATTATTAAATGATTCGGAGATCGTTTTAATTCCGAAAAATGTTCAAAAATTCATAATAAATCAACCGTTCGTCCGTTTAATACGAAACGAATGCGTACAGACTCAGAAAAATATTCTGCTTTCATTAAAAATACTTTCGAGACCCAAATCCTTTTGTTTCGAAAGGTCGCTTGTTTTACGAATCAATTTGAGTCGATTATTGATCGAAAAATCATATTTTTGACCTGATTTCAGTTTTAAGTGTACCAAGTCGAACCTTTAGACGAACTGAGTCATATGTGATATGAATTATATGATACGTGGATTATGTGCTTACGTGCTATGTGAATTATGTGCATAGGTGGGTCAAGATTCCTGTGTTTGGCTGATATAATTATGTGTGGGCTATCATATGGGTAGACGATAGGCTTTTGACGCGTAGTTCGTCGAGTGGTTATCGTTTAGACGATTAAAGTTATATCTTTTAATTATAGATGCGGATCTCTCGAGTTGATCGGGACAAGACGTTGGATAAGGAATGAGATGGAATGGTATTGGGTACCTGGCTTCTAGCAATCGCAGGAGCAGCATATCGGTGAAGTGTTGAAAAGAAAGATGGTGATGTCTTGAGACAGAATGTCAGAATAGATGCGATGTTACGAGTGTGACTAACTGCTAAAAATCTCAAAGGCAAGCACCCTAACCTCACTTATCATTCAAGTGACATTTATTTCGATTCATATTATGCAAGTACCTCTAACTTCACTTATTGTTCAAGTGATATTTATTTTAAAATTTATCATGCAAGTATTGCTTTCCTTATTCAGTTCGGAATAGATAAATGTTTTACATATCGCTGAATTAAATGATTCTGTTTATGCAAGTACTCTTCTGCTGTTCTATGTTCAGAATAGCTAAGTGATTTTACTTATCAAATTACTGGATTTACAAATGTTTTGGGTTTTGAGAAAATGAGTTGGTTTTGCGAGTATTCCTGCCCAAGTAAATGGGGGAATAAAAGTTTTTAAGGGTGTCGAGTATTATGACCCCTTTCAATAAAATGTTTTTAAGATTGGATGGTTGCGTAAGAGGCCGTGACGGCGGTCCAGTGTGAGCTATGTGTTATACAGGATATAACACCTTGCTAGGCCGATATGTGCCTTGGGTGCCCCTTTGTTTAGTTGGATATGCTTCGGCATACCGGTGTTGCTCCGCGGCTGATCACCGGCAGCAACACACCGTCGTTCGAGGATTCCAATCTAAATTATGATATTGTTTTGATATTCATAGAATAAATGATTTATCAACTGATTCTGTTTTGGATTAAAAGTACTGATTCTGTTTTGGATTAAAAATACTGATTCTGTTTTGGATTAAAGTGAATATTATTTTGATATTCATAGAATAAATGATTTATCAACTGATTCTGTTTTGGATTAAAAGTACTGATTCTGTTTTGGATTAAAAATACTGATTCTGTTTTGGATTAAAGTGAATTGTGGTTTTGATTCAGTTTCTTATTTTTTTTGCTGATACTTACGTTGTTGTTAAATATCAAAGGTGGTATTAGTATAGATGATTGATGTTGACTTCAGTATGGAATGTTGTGAGCATCAAAGTTCGTATTTATATCTAATTTGATATGACAGCAAAATAAGTATTAATTTCAAGAGTTCGGTTTTGAATAAAGTTATGATTCAATCCATAATCATTGTTTCATGTTATTATTGTTTACGATATTTCCGTAAACACTGTTTTACGAGTTTTATTCTCGTCAAGATTCAAAGTATTGCTGAAGCCTTTCGCTCAAAAGTATCAAAATGGTTTTGAATATAATTAAGGAATCAATTCTGGGATTCCTCAACTATAAAATTTTATGATTCAGCAATTATGATTTTTTTTTATGTTCTGCGCTGATGCAGATGTCGGTTTTATATCAAAACGACCCTATATATGTTATAATTAACTTGCTGAGCATTTCTTTCGCTCATACTTGCCTATTTTTAAATTTAACCTCCAGTGAGGATTAGCTTGCGCTGTTTAGCTGCGTAATTCGAGGAAGCAAAGAAGAAGCTTTTGGAAGATGGTTGGTCCAGGGTTTGCGGACTAGTGTAAGTCTTATTGTATAAAGTTGTTTATATTATATTATATTATAGTTGTATATTTTATTTGGGCCTAGTATACTTCATTTCGAAATTATACTAGTGGGTTTAGTTTTGAGTTGGAATTTATTGAAAAGAGTTTAAAAAGAAAGTTCAAAACTTGTTTGTGGAATTTGGATTTCTTGTTTCTAGAACTGTAACCTTAAAAGATCTTGGATTAGTTTGGGGTCATTTATGCTAAATATCTTCCGCTGGCATTTAATTTTGATTAAACAGGTTATTTTGGATTGAGGTTTCATAGTGACGACCAAATCTTCTGACCCCGGATTTGGGGGCGTTACAGCAGCCCCTATGATGGCGTTGCCAGATGAAAAAGGAGATTTTGTGATGTGTAGTGACACTTCACATAAGGAATTAGGGTGCTTCTTATACAGCACAACAAGGTAATCGCGTACGCATCGAGACAATTATGGGAATATAAAATTCAATATCCCCACCCATGAGCTTGGGCTCGTGGCAATAGTTTTGCCCTAAAGATTCGAGGCACTACTTGTATGGAGAGAAGTGCGAGATCTACATAAGCCATAAGTGCTCTAGTACATTTTCACGCAGGAAGAGCTCAACATGCGCCAAAGGAGGTGGTAAGAGCTAATCAAGGATTACGATTATGAGATTCTTTATCATCCAGGGAAAGCAAAAATGGTGGCTAATGCCCTTAGTGTAAGGGAGAGACTCAAGATGATAATGTCTTTGGGAGAGCTGATAAGAGATTTTGAGGAAATGGATATAGGAGTGAACGCAACCGGAGCCGGTACCAAAAAGCTGTTTGAGATTGTACTGCAGCCCGAGTTATTGGAAAAGATTAGATTGTGCCAAGAAAATGTAATGAATGAAGGCAGAGAGTCAATGGATGGAGAAGAGATCCATACCGAGAAAAATGATAAGGGAATAATGAGGTGTTCTTACAGAATTTTGGTTTCAAATGTTCAAGAGCTTAAGGACGGGATCTTAGATGAAAGTCATAGTTCGAGGAATAAGATTTAGGGCAAACCCTGAATGTGATAGTCAGGGAGGACGCCATCAAGATAGAAGGAACCCATAACATAATGAAGTGGAAAATGAGGATTTAAAACATGTAGAATGACCCCGATTATAAGGAGGAGGAGAAAACATTTCATACTGAGAAAACAGAAGTCGAGCAAGATAGGGAGAACCAGGACGACACTCCTATGGGGCAATTCATGGACCTGCCTAAACAAAACTTATACTTTTATTCACAACCACCACCTTGAGGAAATAATGCGGTAGGAAATTCTTTCATGACCTTTAAGTCGCTAAGCTCTCAGAGTTCCAAGGAACAGGTTGACCTAGTCGAGGCAAGACCCTGGCTAAAGGAAATATAGGAATCATTTGAGATTCTAAATGATTGACGAAGCACAAAACTGTTTTTTTCACTTACCCTCCTAAAAAAGAGGTTACCCGCTGGTGAAAGGCCAAGAAAGGCACGGAGCCAGAGGTTAGGATAAACTGATTAAAGTTCAGTCAATTGTTTTCGGGAAAGTAATTCCCAAGGTTATGGAGATAGTGTAAAATCTTTAGAGCCAGAACAAAGATGAACGAGTATGATAAATTATGAATCTAAGATTATAAAAGTTATTAAGATTCGTCTGGAGGACAAGAATCCCAGAACTACGTGATGTTTGAAGTCAATGATTAGTGGGTTCATGAAATGATTGTAAGAGAAAGGTAAATAAAAATAAACTGAAGTGGAAAGGAATATAAAGGCAATAGAGTTTGAGGAATGATAAGGGAGTTGGGTATGAGGAAACCCTAAAGACTCGTAGAAATAGAAATAGAAAAGTATGTAATCATCAGAATGAGGGTGATTCACCATGAGTTAAAGTTGATGGTTGAAGGCATAAGAGATATATATATATTGTACCCCCTTTAAGTTGAGAATATTCGATGAAACTTTTAGTTAGACCGATGGATTAATAAGGAAAAACGGATGGACCATGGAGACATGATAATAAGAAATTAGGAAAATGGGATGAAAGAAGTGACCTTCAAGAATGTGAAGTGTATGTAAGACCTGTGACTTGATACCCAGAGAGGAAGACACCAGGTATAAAAGGTATTCCAACATTGAGATGACTGTTGAGATAAGTAACAGAGGTAAATGAATAGTTAGAACTAAGAAGTTCACGTTGAACATGCCCAATATCTTCCAGAACATCCCTGCTATCATTACCAAATCATACAAGAAAAGCAGATAACCATTGTTATCTTTTGGAGGCCATATGGATTGACCTCAGTTTGTAAAAAGGATGTTACCATGACACTAAGTATAGACTATCGAGGTAGAAATGATTAAATGAGATACCCTTGTCAGGGTTAGATGAATTGATTTATCAATGGAAGAGTGGAAGTACCTTTTAAAGGTGGAATTAAGGATAGAACCTTGATAACTTGAGATGAACCATGGGGGAATGCATAAAGGTTGGCATTTCACCCTTAATAGGGACATTATGAGTTTGGGTGGTACGGAATGAAGGATTAAGGCAAAAATAACCTTTAAAGATCAGTGGAGAAAGTTTTCATAACTATATAGACAATGGTTCTAGTATTAGTAAATGGTATCTTGATGTGTCATGTACCTAGGGAGTACATTATGAAGGATTTAAGGATAATCTTAGAGGTTTTACAAGGAGAAAGTTAATATTCAAAGTTCTCAAGAATAGAAATTTTGATAAAGAAAATATGACGTAATAATAATAATGCCAAGTGGGGCACATGTTAAACCATGAGAAAGTATAGATTGAACCCAATGAAGGTCAAGATTGGTGAAAACAAGAAGGACCCAAGATAAGAGACGTCCTAAGTATGATTAAGAGTCAGTCATGAGAATGTTGACCTCTAATGACCAAGGCAATAACTTATGGAAAAATGGTGATAATTTTTTTCTCACCAAAGCTTAAGGAAGAGCATTTTCACACAAGCAGTGATTGAAATGAGATAGAAAATTTATTTGGAGGTGGTTAAAATGACATTGATTGTAAGAAAATTTTACTATCAGGAAAGTCCAAAGAGGTGGCCAACACTTTAAGTGTAAGAGGACAATTATAGGCGCTTGTGCCAGAGGAATACAGTGATGATGGTTACAGCCGTGAAGGTTGTATTAAGGTGTGAAAGATTGACATTCCTTCTGATGATTGTGCGATACTCAACCATAATAGTAGTTTGGTAAAGATTTAATTCACGTTATCTGTGACACCCCCAGATTCGGGGTCAGGGATCCGGGTCGTCACGGTCTTTCTTTCCACAATATCACTTCACTTAATTAATAATAAATAACCTTATGTTGTGACCCCACACTAACACACACCACAACCCGTTATAGTCTCAGAGATGAAATTGAAATAAGTACAAGTCCTTGAATCCACAATTTAAAAGTTATTACAACCCAAAATGATTACTTGATAAATTTACAGTTAATTGCCATTATCTGCCACAAGTTATAATTATACAATATATGGTTCCCAAAAGTAGAATGCCTGATCTACCAATAGATCTACCTCTGCAGCTATAGAAGCTATAACATCAACGGGAAGATGCGGGATGCTTCCCACGCGCTTGCGCTGGGTCTGCTCGAGTCTGGCCATCTTTCCTAACTGTTGTTGTGTGATGAAGAAATGAAACAAGAGTGAGCAACAAGCCCACCAAAATAATATGTATAATGATTAACAATATATGAGCATTCTCATAGTACTCATGAAAGTCTTGGTCAAGAGGAAATGAACCAAGCTGATATCTTAACGCGACCAAGTCACAAAATATTCAGTATATATACATATATACTTTTCAAAATCTTGGAAGTCCTCTTCCATGTATAATATACACAGAGTTCCAGTTTATAACTGTATAAAAATATCGTTGCAAGGTGATCTAATATATCTGACCTTGTCTCAACGTTTTCCTGAAACCTTTGTCATTCATAAGACAATCATTAACTAGATATAAGTTTAAAAGATGAAGTTACAAGATACTCCAATATACTTATATCTTTTCCGAATGCTACTTGAACTACCACCGTTCAATGTATAAATTGTTCATCCCATAGATTAAGCTACAAGACAAAACTTGTCTAGAATCAATCTTTAAAATATCATCAAAATAAAATGAAGTTACGAGATACTTCATTTGATGCAAACATCATTTTGAAAACTGTTCCCTGCCAACACTCCACAATCGCCCAACCGTAGCCTTCCTATCGAAGTGCTCTGGGTAGTGTTGCAGAAATATCCAATTGGATGATGAACTCATTACGGGAGTTTGCCGCGCCAGGAAGACCACTTACGATGATCAGCCGTAGTAGTGCAACCCCACCATTTTCTACATGTAGAGGAGAACCTGTCGGATTTACTTGTCAACCGAACACTGGACTCCTAAAGAATGTACCGTCTTAGCGGAACTTCCAGGCCATTTGGGCCAATATAATAAGGCTGGGCCAGGGCCACTTGACCACTTACGCCACTCCTAGTTCAGATGATAACCATGACTCTGAAACGTAAAGCTCGTCCCCACTTTCCCCAAGTAGAAACTTGTTGATACGGCTCCACCAAGAAGTCGTATCTAGTTGGAAAGGAAAACTCACCGATATTTCCCAGGCGATGCCTGTTAATGGATTAACTTGTTCCAAGAATTTTACTTCCCGAGTATTGGGTAAGTAATCAAAAACTCTTTTTTCAAAATAGCAACCTGGTTGCGAATATAAAACACACCACAGAGCCGGATCCCTCAGGTTTTGAGCGAATATTTAAATCCCCTTTGAAAGTAAGATCTTAAATATATAAAAAAAATGAGTTTTGGGGTCCGCTCTAACTTTTGAAATCATTTTGAAGGCTCGCAAACATTTTTAAGAATGTTTGGAGTAGTGTTGATTTAATGAAATAAATCAGTCCCAATTTATTAGAAAATATCCGAATATTATTATTTAAATAATATTCTCATAACGAATAATCTTTATAAAAATAATTGAAGTAGAAGTTTTAAGACTTATGCTTGAAATGAATATTAAATAACCAAAGATATACTTATACGAAAGTATTATCTTTATTTGAATAATCAAAAGCGAGTTTGATTATCGATACATTATTTCTTAATAAAATAAAGAATAATAATTAGTAATTAGTCGGAGTCATAAGGCCTCGAATGAATATTCAAGATAATCTTCATTAATAAAATAAAGTTATCGAATAAACCTTATTCGAATAATAGTTTTTAAAAACTATTCATATATATATATAAATATATATATATATATATATTATACTCGGGAGCATCGACTCCCAGTTTTAGAAAAATGTATACCTTTGGGTCCCTTACACTAAGGGTATATGCAAATTGCCGCTTATCTCTAGCATAGGTATTATCAACTGAATCAACAGATATATGTATCAAGATTACGAAACAGGCATGCATATATAACATATCATATGCTACAATATATCGCAAGAATTTGCTAATTTAACCATCATGCATCTATCACAAGATAATGCATATACATATGTATACATCACAACAACAGTATAACGGGTAGAAAACTTGCCTGAGCGACTGGGGGTTACAAATGGCTTGGGATGAGTCTGGTAACCTATAAACAACATATACGTTGGAATTAAACCCAAGTCACTTATCAATCTATACTTTAACCAATTTAGACTCTAACGCTCGCTTTGCGCTTACTGATTCTCTTAAGTCGCTCGAGTACCCTCGGCTCCACCATTTTTAATAAATCAACCATTACGAGTTTTAAGGCAATTCTTTCGCGAGTGTCTTAACAACTGCCTAATACACTTTGAATAATTGTTTCATACTCCAATTAGTCCTTTTAGGTCTTTAACCTATGTTTCAAAGTAAGGCGAGGGGTAATGATTCGTTCGCGAAACGTCGTTACTTAAAACGGTCGTTTCTCCTAAACCGTACATCGGAATCAAACGAACTACATATCAAAATGAAGCTCGTAACATGAACTATCTAATCATGGCAATGGTCAAAACCTAACAGTGAGTTCAAGGGTTCTGATGTTAAGAACAAAAACAGTCTACGGTAAATCGGGCATTATGACGGCTATGTTTACGCGATTTCCCAAAATTTTACCAAACCAATTCAATACCAAATCATCACCAATCAATCCCAATACAACCATATGAAAATATCACTCATCAAACACTTTAAACCATTTAAACCAAGCCCAAATCATACCATGAATCATCAAGAACAATTAGTGCTACTCTTAACTTCCAAAATCAACAAAAATACTTAACAACTAAGATCTCAACATGACAAAGCAACTACTACACTTAATTTATCATTCCATCATCATAATCATTTATACCAAACAACTTAATGCTAAGATAATTTAGAGTTATACCTTCCTTGAAGCCTTGATCTATGCTTAAGCTACCTTGAACTTTCATAAAAATCAAGAAAACCAAAGTTATTTCTTGAAGGTTACTATTCACCATCTTCTTCCTTGATTTATTGGAAGAGATTGTGAAGGAATTAGAAGCTTAAACTCATGGGATAGCTATATCTATGTATAAGGAACCTTAGATAATTACCTCATGATTTAACAAAGCTTGGATCTTGGTTTTGGATTTTTCTTTCCTTTGAAAATGAAAAAACCCGAGAGCTTGATGAAGAAATGGGATAGCTTTTTGTTTTTGGTGAAAATGAAATGTTTTGGCATGGTTGGTTGTTTTTTTTGATTTGTTTTGTTTTGTTTTCTTACCTTTTACCATGGTAACTTTTGTGTGGTTCTAAATCAACCAACAACACACTTGCTTTGGTCATGCTTATGTCACCATATGATGTCACCCTCCCACCTTTGTCCTTTTCTCATTGGTTTGATGACATCATCCCCACTAATCTCTTTGATTAGCTTCTAATTACTTGGCTAATGACCGCTGATCTGTTATACGGTTCGCTTAACTTTCATTTTCGTTTATCGTTTGAGGGATCATACCCGGGATCTTATTACTTGGATTCCCTTAACCTTTCTCAATACATTATATTCCTTTTATGATCCTCTCTTACAATCCTTGAATTTAAATCCTTTTTATCCTGTTACCTTATACTCAATTCTTTCGATATCTGGTGGATTTTCGGGAAAAATCAAAGTGTTCGGATTTGGATTCTGACGATCTTTACATACACTTATTTACTTTATGGAATACTAATACGATCTTAGAATTTCCATAACAGTACTCCTATATAGCGTGGTCTGATAATTTTCCTTAGTCAGCATCATCAGTAAATGTTACTATTCATCCGTGTTTCAAAAATTCCAAAAATTGGGGTTATTACAGTCTCCCTTCTTAAAAGGATTCCGTCCCGGAATCAGATAGAAAATGAATAGGGATGCTCTCTTAGCATTGCACTTTCTAAGTCTCAAGTAAATTTTCCCACATTGTGGTTCTACCACCAAATCTGCCTAGTTTGATAACCCTTTTCCTAAGCACTTGTTCCTTTTCGATCTATAACCCTTTCGGGTTGCTCCATATAGGTTACGTCTGGTTGCATGCCTATGCGCTCATGTGCCCTTATTTGTCTGAAATCTAAATTATACTTCCTTAACATTGATACGTGAAACACATTATGACTTGATACATGTTCGGGGGTAGGGCTAGCTCATATGCTAACTCCCCAATACGTCTTAATATATCCAAGGGTCTAACAATTTGTGGACTTAGCTTTCATTTCTTTCCGAACCTCATCAATCCTTTCCAAGGGAATACCTATAACAACACTAGGTCCCCTATTTCATACTCTTTTTCCTTTCGAGTCATATCAGCATACTTCGTGTTCCCATCTTGGGCTACTACCAGCCATCCTCTGATTAAATCTATTATATCCTTGGTCCTTTGGACCACTGCTGGTCCGAGCATCTTGCGCTCTACAACTTCATCTTAACATAAGGGGGATCGACATTTTCTTCCCTCAAAGATCTGATAAGACGACATCTCGATACCTGACATACGATCTATTATCGTGAGAAAACTCAACCCGCGTTAAGTGATCATTCCAAATTCTTTCAAGTCTATTGCACAGACTCTCATTATAGCTTTTAGCATTTGAGCTTTTGCTTCTCCATAACCATTCTTTTCCAGTTCGTAATCGCTACTACCTTCCGTTCCTAATATTATACTGGCTATATTCTTGCTCGTTAGCGTTCTATAACCTTTTAATAACCACGTCAACCTTAGTATCACGAATGTGTTTCCATTCTGAATACCACCATAACTTTACTACTCCTTTTTCAGCTGTTTCTATTTTCCAAAGTTTGATCAATCATATAGAAGTAAAGGAATTTATTGAGAGATCACTATGATCATGAACACTTGTTCTATTGCATAGTTAGTACTGAAGGTGGCCAGCCTTTAGTACTTGACAAACAATTAAACAACATGTGGTATCCTACTAGGCTTCTATCACACAGATAGATAGTCATTCGGCAATACCTCCCCTTCTGGAAGGGTTGTTCTTCTCAGCTTATATGAAATGAAAAGGAGAGAAAAGAACAAATTGAAGAGAATTGTATATATATAAAATATACTGCCACAAAATATCTGGCTTGGAATCTACCTCTGAACTATAGAGGTTTGTCATAGGAGAACAAAACATATACGTATATATATCAACATCAAGTATTATAGCATCGTATTTCACATGCCTAAATATTTTCGCTATTCCGTCCATCATTCTATGGACCCATGCTCTTCCTCGAGCTTATACACAATCACCTTTGAAACTCCCTCGATATCGAAAATTGAATCTGGAATCTCATTTTATACATCATCGTTACTAGAATTCTATGCTTGCACCGCAACCTTCCTCGTATAGTAATACGACTCTCTATTGATAAGAAGGAATAAGTATTCAATAGATAAATAATCGACTTAATTAGTCTATTCAATGATAATTTATACACCACCACGACCCGATTAGTGGTACTCAATCTTAACATCCATTCTAATACAACTCTCACGGTGGTAAGTAATCGGCTCATTACTCGCAGAATCATTCCTGCACTACTAGGGTCCACCGTTGACCTACTGTAATCATTCATTTTCCATGAAGTCTTAATAGCTAACTATACTTAGTCCATGCATCTCGTATCGAATTCTTCTAAGGAGGTAACATGATCATCGTTCATGATTCATGAAGAACACTCTTGAACTTGATGTACATATGACATGAAGCAGATAAAATTGCAGAAGAGTTTCAATGAAGGCAACGATAGCAGGTTAATACCATTCTTAATCATATGACTTTATTGGGAGACATGCATCTCAAAGGTTCATTTGGTCATTTCGTAACATGGTCCTGGCTTATCTCAAGATAGTACCTTCTAAGATAGATAGCCCGCTCATGGCGATTATACGAATTAAACATTTACCAAACTACTATTACAGTTGGGTATTGCACAATCATCAGAAGGAATGTCAATCTTCCAACCCATAATACAACCTTTACGGCTTCAACCATTATCACTGTATTCCTCTGGAACGAGCGCCTATAATTGCTCTCTTACACTTAAAGTGTCGGCCACCTCTTTGGCCTTTCCTGATAGTAAAATTTCCTTACAATTAATGTGTCACACCCCCAACTTAAACAGCAAAATAAATATAGCTATTACATCATTTTAATGAAGAATACACAACCAAAATCCAAGATCTTACAGTTTAGGGTTTGGAACAGCCCAACACTACCAACTATTACATCTGATTTAAAATTTTGAGTCCTCACACAACTATTATTACTTATTCTACCTGAGCTCGAACATAAGCATCAGCATCACAGGTCTTACGGGCAGTCTGCTTGAATCTAACTATAGCTGCTAGCTGTAATATCAGGGTAAAGCAAGAAGTGAGCCAAATGCTCAACAAGTGCTAACAGTACGACACAAAACATAAATTGAGATATACTTTTAAGAATGTCAATGGAAAGACATAACTAATGATAACGAGAGATAAAACTATGTGAGATGGCATCATTTTGCTTGTATCAAAACAATTTTAAAAATCATGTCTTAATCAAAATCATTTTATGACGCTACGGATTACAGCCGGTGATCAGCCGCGAAGTAATCCCGAACCTCGCTGGGTTCTAAAACATTAACGGGAATCCCTAGGCAACTTTTAAGCCTAATATAAGTGTGGAAAGGACTCGCGTCTCAGTCCAGATCCACCATTCAAAGAAAACATTTATCCCCCTTTGGGACTGAAAAACCCTCATTTTATTTATTTCAAAAACTAATGCCGAATTATGACAAAATCTCTTTTTGTAGTAAACATTTTTTTATCAAAGGATTATAGATCAACTCGAAACATGGGAAATATGGTACTAAATCTCAGGGCCGTGATTCACAAAACTTTACTCTATTAGGGTAACCAAAAGGTTTTCATGTATCAAAGTTTGGATAAGGGAATTTAGTGAGGCTATTGGATATCATGAAAGGAAGTGCCAAATTAGGCTTAAAGCAATGGTTTCTCATCAAGGTTCAAGTGTTGGATCATCAAGAATGTAAGCTTTATGAATACTAAGGGTGCTAAGGTATGAAGAATGATTTTTAGCTCAGGGTATATCATAATTGACAAGCTTTAGGATAAGAAGGAGGGGTATCAATCGTTGAGGGTTCATGTTGATAAGTTTCTGACTTGCAGGGTTCAAAGTAAGGTTCTATAGGGATTCAAGTATCAGGATGAGATATCAATACATAGGAAACATCAACATGTTAATCAAGAGGATCAATCAAGAAATATATCAACTCTTCATTTTATCATGGCATTAAACTATCATGAAAGACTTTTGAACTACTTGCAATACATACTCGAGGGTTCATGGAATCTCTATGTAACTCAAAGATAAACAAAAGATACGCTTGATTTAAATATATCAAAATGACTAAGGATAATTGCATCGATATATATATGAACTGTTTATAGTAAATACGAAGGTCAAGTTGAATCACTTGCCTTGAGATAGGCTGGTCTGGTCTGACTGCTAGGAGCAACAACTGAAGCTTCACTCGACTTTTATGGCAAGTTTTCCCTCGTCTCGAGATCCTACATAAATAATAATAATAATCCTCATTATAATATATTCTCACCAACTTAACCTATTTATAACTCGAAATTAAACACGGATGGCACTTAGGCCTATATGCACTTAATTTATATTCACCTTTAAATTATAATTGCACACACATAGCCACATATTCACATATCATATATTAACACCAAATAACAACATATATACCATAATGCAACACTAGGCTTGGATGATCTCGACTCACAACTTAAGTCACTTGGTCGCTAAACTAGACAAGGTCTTCAAATTTCGGCTTCCTAACTCGATGTGCCTTTCCTAAATTATCCAAAACCTATTGACCCTCACTTGTGCCTTTTGCTCTACTGACCTTATACTATCTTACAACTATGGTGGTCGACCTAATACTCACTTCTAAGTGTTCTAAAACTATGTAATAAGTGATAGTGCTCACTGGAGCAAATTTCAGAATGACAACTATGGTTTCTTGAGTACATTAGACACTCTTAAACTACAAGTTTTCCTTCAAAACTTTTACACAAGACTCTCCTGACCTAAGGGCATCTCACAAACTTGATGTGGCTCAAGGGCCTGGCTTGGGCCTTCTTGGGCCTAAGCTAAAAGTCCAAGGTTCCCCTGTTTTTCTGGGCAGAAAATGCCCTGACTTGAATTAACTTGTGACACATGGTTCTAACTCATATCCTATGAAATATGGTTGGAAAAACTTCTCTGACATACCCTCTAACTAAGGCCCAATTGGGCCTAATGAGGGCCTACCCATGACATGGTCAAATCTCCCTATTTCTAAGTTGCAACAAAACTGTCCCCTGCTGGACAGATTTTGTGATTCTACTTGTGCACCTAATCAAATGACATGCAAACCTCCAACCAACTCCTAAAACATTTTATATACTCCCAATACTAACTTCCGGTAGCTTGGGCCTCAAAGTGCACACCAATGACATGGTCAAAACTCACTCTAAACCTCAGGGTGCTATACTGATTTTTCTGCAGAAACTATAACTCTCATTTTCCAAGGTTTTGACTTGGCAAACTCAACTAACAACAACTCAATACTTAAACCAAGACTTATAAATGGTGATCTACTGAAATAACTCCCTTATTCTCAAAATAAACTTGGGTGAGATCATCCATGCCCAAAAACAACAACATGTAACCAAATATATAACATGCAACTCATGGAAAGCACATAACAAGATTTCGGCTAGGCATAAAGTTTTAAATACTTGCAAAATCGACTTGCACCTAATACTCATCCTTAATAATCATGAAATATAACTTCTTTTAAGTATTAATAAGAAATTTATCATGGAAACAATCTATTTTAAGCACACATATTTCGAATTTATAGATTTTTAAACATAACTACATGATTTCGAAAAGAGTAGCATGCAAAACATGGTTGATCATCATTTTAATGTCTTAAAACTAACATGCATGGCTAAACATAAATATATAATGAAATTTCAGTAGCATGCAAAGGATTTTAAAGCATGATATCTCCATAAAGCACTTAGTTAGCACATATAGATAATATATCTCATAGAGAGCTCTTGAATTCACAAGAATCAAGGATTTCTCTTTGGAGATCACATAAGAACTACACATGCATCCATGGAACTTCAACTTCCAAGTCACAAAACACTTGGAAAGTATATAAGATGATTGTAGGTAAAAGATTTACACTTGGGAATATGAAGAATGAATTGAAAAATGGAAGAGGTGGGGGATTTTGGCCTTCGGCCGAGAGCAAGGTGGGAGGGGGACAAGGAGAGAAATTTGTGGTGTGTTGGAGTGTGGAATGAGTGGAATGACTTCTCCCACTTTGATTTCTTTGTTTTATGCTATTTGGTTTACAAATGATGAGTGGAAGTGAGAACTTACAAAAATGTCCCTTGGTTAAAGTTAGGCCATTTTGCATGCAAGGCTAAGGTAGTAATTTGGTAATAATCAAATGAGTTAGTGGGGTTGGAAAAGTCTTGTTTGTCCTTTGAGAGAATAGAAGGGTGATTTGCATGCATGGTCTCTTATGTAATTTGATAAATATGACAACTAAAATTTATAATGATTTATTTTTATAAAATAAAATACAAGTTCAAAAATTATAAAATTTATATCATAAAATAACTTGGATTTTTAGAGACTTTATAAAATCATTTTCAAAATTTGTGAACAAAATACCTTTTAAAAGAAAATTTTTCCAAAGCTTAGAATATTCCTTATAAATCAAAAATAAAGAAATTAAATAAACTCTTGCTTTGAAAAATCATATACTACACAAAGCAAATTTATAATGCAGAAACTTTCACTCACACTAGCGTATAATCATTGAATATATTTTCATTTGACTTTAATATTATACCCAATCCACAAATAATATTACATAAAATGCCGGTCGTAACATCCTCTCCCCCTTAAGGGATTCTGTCCCCAGAATCTAAGAGAAAAGATGAGGATGTCGGGAACGCATATCAGACTCTAACTCCCAAATCGACTCTTCGACCTTAGGGTTCCTCCAAAGTACTTTTACTAACTTTACTGACTTATTTCTAAGATTCTTTACTTGCCAGTCGAGTATTTTAACCAGTTGCTCCATAAATGACAGGTATGCCTGAATTTCTACAGGTTCATATTCTATCACATGGCTAGCGTCGGGATTATACTTCTTAAGCAACGACACATGGAACACATTATGCACATGCTGATACTGAGGTGGTAAGGCCAACTCATAGGCTATCTTTCCCACTTGACTCAAAATCTCAAAAGGACCTATGTATTTAGGTGCTAACTTCCTTTTCTTGCCAAATCTCATCAACCCTTTTCTAGGTGACACCTTCAGCAACACAGCTTCGTCAATTTGGAATTGAACGTCCTTACGTGCTGGATCCGCATACTTCCTCTGTCTATCTTGAGCAGCAAGCAACCTTTTCTGAATTAACTTGACCGAGTCATGCAACTGTTGTACCAAATCCAAGCTGAGAATTCTTCCTTCTCCTACTTCATCCCAACTTGTTGGTGATCTACATTTTCGCCCGTACAAAGCTTCGTATGGTGGCATGCCGATACTGGAATGATAGCTGTTGTTGTAAGAGAATTCAATCAACGGCAAATGGTCGTCCCAACTTCCTGCAAAATCGATTGCACAACTGCGCAACATGTCTTCAATCGTTTGAATTATCCTTTCACTCTGGCCATCAGTCTGCGGGTGGTACGCCGTGCTCATATTCAACTTTGTGCCAAGACATTCCTGAAATTGCTTCCAGAATCTCGAGTTAAATCGGGGATCTCTGTCTGAAACTATTGATACGGGTACTCCATGCCTTAGTACGATTTCACGCACATACAAATGAACCAACTTGTCCAATGATGACTTCTCGTTTATTGGAAGGAAATGCGCCGACTTCGTAAGACGATCAATTATAACCCATATTGCGTCATGTCCGGATTTCATTCGCGGTAGTCCTACTATAAAGTCCATAGCGATATTTTCCCATTTCCATTCTGGAATCTTCAGGGGCTGAATTAATCCGCTTGGTCGTTGATGTTTTTCCTTTACTTTCTGACAAGTATAGAACTTCGCAACCCATTCTGCCACGTCTCGCTTCATATTTGGCCACCAAAAGTTCTTCTTTAAGTCTCGATACATCTTGGTGCTTCCCGAGGAGATTGAAAATTTCAAATTGTGGGCTTCATGGAGGATCTCATTCTTTAATTCAGGTACATGGGGAATCCATATTCTGGATGAAAACCTTAGTATCCCTTGCTCATCCCTTTGAGTATTAATCTCCTCTCCAGATAATTATTTCATCTCTTTTTCCATTACTTCCTCTTGACACTTCTTTATCTTTTCCACTAGTGTTGGCTGAAAGGTCATTGCACGACATACTTCCTCGACTTTTCCATAAGCACAAAGTTCCAATTCCAATTTTTCAATTTCTTCAGTTAACTCTTTTGATGTTATCATCATATTCAATCTCTCCTTCCTACTCAGAGCATCGGCCACTACGTTCGCCTTTCCAGGATGGTAATTTATCGAGCAGTCATAGTCCTTGATCAATTCCAGCCATCTCCTCTGCCTCATATTGAGCTCTTTCTGAGTAAAAATGTACTTTAAACTCTTGTGATCCGTGTAGATTTCACACTTCTCTCCATAGAGGTAATGTCTCCAGATCTTGAGTGCGAACACTATGGCGGCTAGTTCCAAGTCATGCGTCGGGTACTTTAACTCATGCGGCTTCAACTGTCTTGACGCATATGCGATCACTTTACTGTGTTGCATCAACACACAACCCAAACCCTTATGTGAAGCGTCGCTGAATATTACAAAATTCCCTTGATCATCTGGAAGTACCAACACCGGAGCTGTTACCAACTTCTGCTTTAACTCTTGAAAGCTATCTTCACATTCTGCACTCCATTCAAACTTTTAATTCTTTCTGGTTAACTTGGTCAATGGCGTGGCGATCTTCGAGAAATCCTTGACGAATCTTCTATAGTATCCGGCCAATCCTAGAAAACTTCGCACTTCCGTAGGAGTCTTTGGCCTCTCCCAACTCATAACTGCCTCAATCTTTGCCGGATCCACTTTAACTCCCTCATTTCCAATAACATGCCCCAAAAATTGAACTTCCTTGAACCAAAACTCACATTTGGTGAACTTGGCATACAACTTCTCTTGTCGGAGTATCTCTAAGGCTATCCAGAGGTGCTGCTTATGTTCTTCTTCCGACTTAGAATAAATAAGGATGTCATCAATGAATACCACGACAAATTTGTCCAAATACTTCTTAAATACCCGATTCATCAGATCCATAAATGCGGCCGGGGTGTTGGTCAATCCAAACGGCATTACTAGGAATTCATAATGCCCATATCTGGTCCTGAATGCGATCTTAGGAATATCTTCTTCTTTGATCTTTAATTGATGGTATCCCGATCTCAAATCAATCTTCGAAAAGCATTTTGCTCCCTTCAACTGATCAAAAAGGTCATCTATCCTTGGTAGCGGGTATCGGTTCTTGATCGTCACCTTATTCAACTCCCGGTAATCTATGCATAGACGCATACTCCCATCTTGCACTCATTTGCCAAATGTCCCTTCTGATTACACCTATAACAGGTCATGTTCAGCTTATTGCATACTCCGGGGTGCCTTCTTCCACAGTGCTTGCATTCTGGCCTCTGGAACCTGTTTTCTCCAACTTGCCCTTGGCTTGCCTGGTTGTTCCCTTTTGATTCTTGCCTTTTTCCCAAATTTCCCTTCTTTTGAAAATTTCCGCTCTTCTGGAAACCAATCCTCTTTACATTCCGATCTTGCGAACTTCCAGCTTCAGACTTTTCTCCATAAAATGGAACCTTCCTCTTCTTGTTATCCCTCTCTTTCCTTGACTGCATCCCATTATTCTCAATCAGAGCAGCTTTCTGTACTACTCCCGCATAAGTTTCAAGCTCAGACATAGCCACCCTATCTCTGATCCAAGGCTCCAATCCTTGCTGAAATTTTGCTTTTTCCTCCTCAGTGCTGGTATACTTTGTCACAAACCTTGATAACTCAGTGAACTTCTTCTCATACTCCAATATAGTCATGTTCCCTTGCTTCAACTCCAGAAATTTTAGCTCCATCTGATTCTGCATGTACTTAGGGTAATACTTGTCCAGAACTAACTTCTTAAATCTCTCCCAAGAAACCTGCTGAGTGACTTCCATAGCCTTTACTGATTCCCACCAATAGATAACTTCTCCCTTCAAGAAGTAAGTAGCATACGGCGTCTTCTGATCGTCTCCTAACTGTACCAACTCAAAAGCCCTTTCCATCTCCTTGATCCATGTGTTAGCTATCACTGAATCAGTGGTATCATGAAATACAGGTGGATTCACATTCTGAAAAGCCTTGAAAGTGACAATTTGTCTAGGTGGTACTGGTGGTACTGGTGGTTCAGGTGGTTGGTGTGGCTCACGGTTATCTTGGTTTTCAATTCATTGTTGAAGAGTTAGTTGTTGTTGAGCTATAGCATTGGTTTGTTATTGCAAGGTTTCCAGTAGTCGAAGAATATTTGGGTCAGTGGTGAAGGTGGTTGTTGGGTTCTTCTTTTTGGGAGGCATGATCCTGAAATAAGAGTTGTGTCAAAACAGATATGAAGGATAAAATGATTCGAGGGTATCGCATGGCATTCTCATTTTCATATGGGGTCAAGTTTCCAAATTAAGCAGATATGATGATAAAAACATAAAATAACAGTTGAGAGCAAATGGAACAATAGCACATAATTATTGAAATTTTAAAGGTCACAGTACATAGGATTGGGACATAGTCTGATTCTAGGAATAACAGGCTTATCTAAAGGAAAAACGGAAACAACTGGGGATTCCATAGAGTCTGATAGTACAACAACATGAAAGGTAAATGGAAAGAACTAAGGCTCCACTCCATCTGAACGGGGCTTGGTAGTCTTTTCCTCTCGAAGCGTCTTCACAATGCTCTGGAGCTCATCCACCACCATCTGAATGACATAGTGGCTGGTACGGTCCCGGTGTGCTGGCATCTCCTCAAGCTTAGTGTTGACGTACTGAACCAAGGTCTCAAGTCTCGCAGTCATCTGCTCCTTGGGCTTCCCTTCGTAGTTTCGGTTGTCCGGATACACGTTCTTCAGTCGGTCTATCAGTCGGTCGTACTTGCCCTGAAGCATGTAGAACTCGCGCCTCAACTCAGCATACACGGAGAAAGCAATAGTGTCGTCCGACCCAGAGGATGACGAGGAATGCGCCCTTTTCTGACAACCAATAAGAGGAGTATTAATAATAATTTACTTAACCTACACTCTCGCATATTATCTATAACCTACACACATATCCTATAACCTATTTAGGATGTCCAGGGACTCTAAACCGTAGCTCTGATACCAAAACCTGTCACACCCCCAACTTAAACAACAAAATAAATATAGCTATTACATCATTTTAATGAAGAATACACAACCAAAATCCAAGATCTTACAGTTTAGGGTTTGGAACAGCCCAACACTACCAACTATTACATCTTATTTAAAATACCGAGTCCTCACACAACTATTATTACTTATTCTACCTGAGCTCGAACATAAGCATCAGCATCACAGGTCTTACGGGCAGTCTGCTTGAATCTAACCATAGCTGCTAGCTGTAAAATCAGGGTAAAGCAAGAAGTGAGCCAAATGCTCAACAAGTGCTAACAGTACGACACAAAACATAAATTGAGATATACTTTTAAGAATGTTAGTGGAAAGACATAACTAATGATAACGGGAGATAAAACTATGTGAGATGGCATCATTTTGCTTGTATCAAAATAATTTTAAAAATCATGTCTTAATCAAAATCATTTTATGACGCTACGGATTACAGCCGGTGATCAGCCGCGAAGTAATCCCGAACCTCGCTGGGTTCTAAAACATTAACGGGAATCCCTAGGCAACTTTTAAGCCTAATATAAGTGTGGAAAGGACTCGCGTCTCAGTCCAGATCCACCATTCAAAGAAAACATTTATCCCCCTTTGGGACTGAAAAACCCTCATTTTATTTATTTCAAAAACTAATGCCGAATTATGACAAAATCTCTTTTTGTAGTAAACATTTTTTTATCAAAGGATTATAGATCAACTCGAAACATGGGAAATATGGTACTAAATCTCAGGGCCGTGATTCACAAAACTTTACTCTATTAGGGTAACCAAAAGGTTTTCATGTATCAAAGTTTGGATAAGGGAATTTAGTGAGGCTATTGGATATCATGAAAGGAAGTGCCAAATTAGGCTTAAAGCAATGGTTTCTCATCAAGGTTCAAGTGCTGGATCATCAAGAATGTAAGCTTTATGAATACTAAGGGTGCTAAGGTATGAAGAATGATTTTTAGCTCAGGGTATATCATAATTGACAAGCTTTAGGATAAGAAGGAGGGGTATCAATCGTTGAGGGTTCATGTTGATAAGTTTCTGACTTGCAGGGTTCAAAGTAAGGTTCTATAGGGATTCAAGTATCAGGATGAGATATCAATACATAGGAAACATCAACATGTTAATCAAGAGGATCAATCAAGAAATATATCAACTCTTCATTTTATCATGGCATTAAACTATCATGAAAGACTTTTGAACTACTTGCAATACATACTCGAGGGTTCATGGAATCTCTATGTAACTCAAAGATAAACAAAAGATACGCTTGATTTAAATATATCAAAATGACTAAGGATAATTGCATCGATATATATATATGAACTGTTTATAGTAAATACGAAGGTCAAGTTGAATCACTTGCCTTGAGATAGGCTGGTCTGGTCTGACTGCTAGGAGCAACAACTGAAGCTTCACTCGACTTTTATGGCAAGTTTTCCCTCGTCTCGAGATCCTACATAAATAATAATAATAATCCTCATTATAATATATTCTCACCAACTTAACCTATTTATAACTCGAAATTAAACACGGATGGCACTTAGGCCTATATGCACTTAATTTATATTCACCTTTAAATTATAATTGCACACACATAGCCACATATTCACATATCATATATTAACACCAAATAACAACATATATACCATAATGCAACACTAGGCTTGGATGATCTCGACTCACAACTTAAGTCACTTGGTCGCTAAACTAGACAAGGTCTTCAAATTTCGGCTTCCTAACTCGATGTGCCTTTCCTAAATTATCCAAAACCTATTGACCCTCACTTGTGCCTTTTGCTCTACTGACCTTATACTATCTTACAACTATGGTGGTCGACCTAATACTCACTTCTAAGTGTTCTAAAACTATGTAATAAGTGATAGTGCTCACTGGAGCAAATTTCAGAATGACAACTATGGTTTCTTGAGTACATTAGACACTCTTAAACTACAAGTTTTCCTTCAAAACTTTTACACAAGACTCTCCTGACCCAAGGGCATCTCACAAACTTGATGTGGCTCAAGGGCCTGGCTTGGGACTTCTTGGGCCTAAGCTAAAAGTCCAAGGTTCCCCTGTTTTTCTGGGCAGAAAATGTCCTGACTTGAATTAACTTGTGACACATGGTTCTAACTCATATCCTATGAAATATGGTTGGAAAAACTTCTCTGACATACCCTCTAACTAAGGCCCAATTGGGCCTAATGAGGGCCTACCCATGACATGGTCAAATCTCCCTATTTCTAAGTTGCAACAAAACTGTCCCCTGCTGGACAGATTTTGTGATTCTACTTGTGCACCTAATCAAATGACATGCAAACCTCCAACCAACTCCTAAAACATTTTATATACTCCCAATACTAACTTCCGGTAGCTTGGGCCTCAAAGTGCACACCAATGACATGGTCAAAACTCACTCTAAACCTCAGGGTGCTATACTGATTTTTCTGCAGAAACTATAACTCTCATTTTCCAAGGTTTTGACTTGACAAACTCAACTAACAACAACTCAATACTTAAACCAAGACTTATAAATGGTGATCTACTGAAATAACTCCCTTATTCTCAAAATAAACTTGGGTGAGATCATCCATGCCCAAAAACAATAACATGCAACCAAATATATAACATGCAACTCATGGAAAGCACATAACAAGATTTCGGCTAGGCATAAAATTTTAAATGCTTGCAAAATCGACTTGCACCTAATACTCATCCTTAATAATCATGAAATATAACTTATTTTAAGTATTAATAAGAAATTTATCATGGAAACAATCTATTTTAAGCACATATATTTCGAATTTATAGATTTTTAAACATAACTACATGATTTCGAAAAGAGTAGCGTGCAAAACATGGTTGATCATCATTTTAATGTCTTAAAACTAACATGCATGGCTAAACATAAATATATAATGAAATTTCAGTAGCATGCAAAGGATTTTAAAGCATGATATCTCCATAAAGCACTTAGTTAGCACATATACATAATATATCTCATAGAGAGCTCTTGAATTCACAAGAATCAAGAGTTTCTCTTTGGAGATCACATAAGAACTACACATGCATCCATGGAACTTCAACTTCCAAGTCATAAAACACTTGGAAAGTATATAATATGAATGTAGGTAAAAGATTTACACTTGGGAAGATGAAGAATGAATTGAAAAATGGAAGGGGGTGGGGGATTTTGGCCTTCGGCCGAGAGCAAGGTGGGAGGGGGACAAGGAGAGAAATTTGTGGTGTGTTGGAGTGTGGAATGAGTGGAATGACTTCTCCCACTTTGATTTCTTTGTTTTATGCTATTTGGTTTACAAATGATGAGTGGGATTGAGAACTTACAAAAATGTCCCTTGGTTAAAGTTAGGCCATTTTGCATGCAAGGCTAAGGTAGTAATTTGGTAATAATCAAATGAGTTAGTGGGGTTGGAAAAGTCTTGTTTGCCCTTTGAGAGAATAGAAGGGTGATTTGCATGCATGGTCTCTTATGTAATTTGATAAATATGACAACTAAAATTTATAATGATTTATTTTTATAAAATAAAATACAAGTTCAAAAATTATAAAATTTATATCATAAAATAACTTGGATTTTTAGAGACTTTATAAAATCATTTTCAAAATTTGTGAACAAAATACCTTTTAAAAGAAAATTTTTCCAAAGCTTAGAATATTCCTTATAAATCAAAAATAAAGAAATTAAATAAACTCTTGCTTTGAAAAATCATATACTACACAAAGCAAATTTATAATGCAGAAACTTTCACTCACACTAGCGTACAATCATTGAATATATTTTCATTTGACTTTAATATTATACCCAATCCACAAATAATATTTCATAAAATGCCGGTCGTAACATAATGTCATTTTAACCACCTCCAAATAAATTTTCTACCTCATTTCAATCACTGTTTATGTTAAGATGTTTTCCTTAAAATCTGATGAGTAAAAAAAATATCACCATTTGTTTCCATAAGTTATTGCCTCAGTCTTTAGAGGTTAATCACTGTCACGACTGACTCTCAATCATACTTAGAACATCTTTTATCTTAGGCCCTAATTGCCCTGAACAATTTCGACCTTTACTGGTTCGATCCATACTTTCTCGTGGTTTAACACGTACCCCACTTGGCATCATTATAATTACGTCATATTTTGTAATAACCCCAAAAATTTTCAACTTTTTGTAACCCTTGTGAATAGTGTTTTAGCTGAATGAGAAAACTTTTCACGCCACACTATGTAGGGGTTCTGTTATGGATATTCTGGGATATTATTAGTACTCTATGAAGTATATAAGTGTATGTAAAGATCGTCAGAATCCAATTCCGAACACTTTGGTTTTTCCCGGAAATCCACAAGATACGGAGAGAATTGAGTATAAGGTAACAGGATAAAAAGGATTTAAATTAAAGGATTATAATAGAGGATCATAAAAAGGAATATAATGTATTGAGAAAGGTTAAGGGAACCTAAGTAATAAGATCCCGGGTATGATCCTTCAAACGATAAACGAGAACGAAAGTAAGCGAACCGTATAACAGATCAGCGGTCATTAGGCAAACGATTAGGAAGTTAATCAAAGGGATTAGTGGGAATGATGTCATCCAACCAATAGAAAGAGGACAAGGAAGGGAGGATGACATCATGAGGATGACCTAAGCATGACATGGGAAGGAAGGAGGTGTGGTAGCTTTGTAACCACACAATTTCAAGGGCAAGAAGGTAATTGACTAAATCAAATACAAAAACCAAGCAACCAAGCCAAGTAAAATCATTCTCATCAAAAAAATCAAAAAGCAACCAAGGCTTTGTTCTTGAAGCTCTCGGCTTTTCACTTTTCAAAAGGCAAGAAGAAATTCAAAATCAAAGATCCAAGCTTCCTAAATTGGTAAGATAATTCCCTAATCATCTTCATGCTTAGTTAGGTCTATATCATGAGTTTAAGCCATTAATTCCTTCTCAATCTTCTTCATTTAATCAAAGAAGAAGACTATGAATAGTGTTTTCAAGTTTTTTTAACTTGAAGTTTTCTTGTTTTCTTGAAGATCCAAGCTTTCTTAAGACTTCTCAAAGCTTCTTAAGGCTTCCTAGCTCCACCCACCACTTCAAGGAAGGTATACCATCTCCAAACCCTAGATTCCTATATATTATAAGATGATTTTGATTATTGGGATGATATTGTAGCTTGTTGTTATGATTTAGAGTTTGGGATTTGGAATGGTAGTGAAATGGAATGGTAATTGTTGTGGTTTTGATTTAAAAGAACTTAAGTATGATTAAAGTTAAGTTTAGGCATAAGTATGAATGATTAAATTGAATTGGTTGGGATTGTTATGATGTGATAAGGATGGGTGTTGGTTGTATGTTGGATTTGAGGTTGGTTTGTGGTTGGTTTTGAATGGTTTAAAATTTGGAAATCGCGTAAACATAGCCGTCGTAACGTCCGATTTTCTTTGGACTGTTTTTGTGCATAGCATTAGGACCCGAGAACCCCCTGCTAGAATATGACCACTGCAATGTTTAGATAGCTCATGTTACGAGCTTCGTTTTGATATGTAGTTCGTTCGATTCCGATGCACGGTTTAGGAGAAACGACCGTTTCAAGTAACGGCTTTCGCGAACGAAACTTTTTCCCTCGCCTTACTTTGAAACATAGGTTAAAGACCATAAAGGGTTAATTAATGTATGAAACATTTATGGTAAGTGTGTTAGGCAGTTGGTAAGACACTCGCGAAGGAATCGCTTTAAAACTCGTAAAGGTTAAATTATTAAAAATGGTGGAGCCGAGGGTACCCGAGTGACTTAAGCAAATCAGTGAGCGCAAAACAAGGGTTAGAGTCTAAGTTAGTTAAAGTATAGATTTACAAGTGATTTTGGTTTAATTCCAACTTACTTGTTATTTATAGGTTACCAGACTCGTCCCGAGCCTTTTATCACCCCAAGTCGCTCAGGCAAGTATTCTATCCGTTATACTGTTGTTGTGATGTATACATTTGTATATGCATGATCTTGCGATAAATGCATGTTGGTTATTTAGCAAATTCTTGCGATATATTGTAGCATGTGATATGGTATATATGCATGCCTGTTTCATATTCTTGAAATATATATCTGTTGGTTCAGTTGATAATACCTATGCTAGAGGATAGCGGTAACTTGCATATACCCTTAGTATAGGGACCCAAAGGTGAAAATATTTTCTAAAACCGGGAGTCGAGGATCCCGAGTAGATTTTGTATATATGGATATGGATATATATATATATATATATATTTATATATATATATGGTTATAGTTTTCCAAACTATTAATCGAATAAGGTTTATTCGATAACTTTAACTTTATTTTATTAATGAATATTATTTTGAATATTCATTCGGGGACTTATGACTCCTTTTATTTATTTATCTGAATATTATTTGAATATTCATTCGAGGGCTTATGACTCATTTATATTATTTATTGAATATTATTTGAATATTCATTCGACGGCTTATGACTCAGTTTATATTATTTAATGAATATTATTTGAATATTCATGTGAGGATCTATGACTCCGATTATTTGCTGAGGTATATTCTTTATTTTATTAAAGAATAAGGTGTCAATAATCAAACTTATTTTCGATTATTCAAATAAAGATAATACTTTCATATAAGTATATCTTTGGTTATTTAATACTCGTTTCAAGTATAAGTTTTAATACTTCTACTTCAATTATTTTTATAAAGATTATTCTTTATGGGAATATTATTTAATTAATAGTATTCAGTCATTTTCTAAATATTCTGGGGACTGATTTACTTCATTAAATCAGCTTTACTCCAAACACTCTATAAAGTGTTTTCGAGTCTTCAAAATGATTTTTAAAGTCAGAGCGGATCCCAAAACTCATTTTTATATTTAAGATCTTCCTTTTTAAGGGGATTTAAATACTCGCTCAAAACCTGGGGAATCCGGCTCTGTGGTGTATTTTATATTCGCAACGAGGTTGCAGTTTTGGTAAATGAATTGATTACTTGCCCAATGTTCGGGAAGTAAGCCCATCTAATTGAGTCGGCATAAGCGACAGGCCGGGGTACGGTCTATTATTGTGTAAGTGGCTGGGTGGCAGTCCATCAACGCGTAAGAGGCCGGGTGGCGGTCCAGCACAAGGTCCTTATGAGGCCAGGGTGATGACCGGTGGGGGATTCATCCATCTACTAGTAGAAAAGGTTACTTATTGGTATCTTTGCCTGATCAGCAAGATATCTGGTTTATGCCAAAATTCTTTTCCTTTCCAAAATTTATTGGATGTTTCAAACTCTGTTCATACTTTACATAACAGAGGTTCCAGGGAATGTTTAAAGAGATATATATGTGGATATATATATATCGGGACTAAATAAAGTATCTCATAACTTTTTCATTCAATAATATTTCAAAGATTGAATCTATTCAAGTCTTAACTTGTGGTCTCATCTATGGGATGTTTTTCTTAAAACTTATAATACTTTGAACGGTGGTAGTTCAAGTAGCTTTATAAATGATATAAGTGTGGTGAAGTATTGGTAACTTCATTCCTTGTTTTTACTTATATCTAGTAAGTAATTATCTTACACAGGATAGAGATTCTATTAAGTATCCATTTAGATACTTATATTATTGTTATCACTATGTATTATCTTGCGAGCTGTAAGGCTCACTCTTGCTTTATTTCTTCATCACACAACAACAGTTAGGAGAGATGGCCAGACTCCAGCAGACCCAGCGCAAGCGCGTGGGAAGCGTCCCGCGCCTTCCCGATGATGTTGTAGCTGCTATAGCTGCAGAGGTAGATCCATTGTAGTTCAGACCATCTACTTTTGAGAATCAAATTATGTATAATTATAACTTGTGGCAGATAATGGCAATTAACTGTAAATTTATCAAGTAATCATTTTGGGTTGTAATAACTGTTAAATGCTGGATTCAAAGACTTGTACTTATTTCAATTTCATCTCTGAGACTATAACGAGTTGTGGTGTGTTAGTGTGGGGTCACAGCATGAGGTTATTTATTATTAATTAAGTGAAGTGATATTGTGGAAAGAAAGACCGTGACAACCCGGATCCCCGACCCCGGATCTGGGGGTGTTACATATTTCCTTTATCAACATTTCTTTTTTTGAGAATTTTGAATATTACCTTTCTCCGTGTAAAACCTCTAAGGTTATCCTTGAATCGTTCCTTCTGTATTCCCTAGATACAGGGCATATCAAAATACCCTATACTAATACTAGAACCATTGTCTATATGTTTCTGAAAAATTTCTCCACTAATACTTAAAGGTTGTTATTACCTTAATCTTTTCCAATTTATACTGTCAAAACTCATACTATCCCTATAAATGCCAACCTTTATGTATTCCCCTAGGATTCATTTTAAGTTACCGATGTTCTATCTTTAATTCCACCTTTAAAAAGGTACATGCATCCTTTCATGGATAAATCAAGTCATATATCCCTGATAAGGGTGCCTTATTCAATCCTTCCCACCTTGATAGTATTTGCCTAATTTCACAATAACATCCGTATTCAAAATGAGGTCAATCAATATGGCCTCCAAAAGATAACAACGGTTATCTACTTTTCTTTCCTGATTCAGTAATGATAACAGGGATGTTCTAGAAGATATTGGTCGTGTTCAACGTGAACCTTTTAGTTCTAACTACTCATTTACCTCTTTTATTTATCTCAACAGTCATCTCAACCTTGGGATATCTTTCATACCTCGCGTCTCCCTTTCTAGGTATCATTTCACATGCGTTACTTACACTTCACATTCTTGAAGGCCACTTCCTTCATCCAATTTTTCTAATTTCTTACTTTCTTGTCTCCTCAGTCCATCCGTGTTTCCTTATTAATCAATCGATCTATCTCAAATTTTCATCGAATACTGTCAACTTCAAGGGAATTAACTATACGTATCGCTTATCCCTTCAAACCTTGAATTTATCTCATGATCAGTCACCATCGCGCTGATGATGACACACTTCTCTATATTTATTGCAAGGGTTTCTTAGGGTTTCCCATACCTAACTCCCTTATCACTTCTCAACTCTATTTCCTTTATATCCCTTTATACTCCTTCCCTTTTCAGTCTTTTATTTTCATTTCCATTACAACCATTTCACGAACCCACTAATCATTGACTTCAAACATCACGTCGTTCTGGGATTCTTGTCCTCCAGACGAATCTTGACAACTATTACAATCTTAGACTCATAACTCATCATATCCGTCCGCCTTTGTTCTGGCTCTTAAAGCTTTTACACTATCTCCATAACCTTGGGATTTACTTTCTCGAAAAAAATTTCACTAAACTTTAATCAGTTTATTATAATCTCTTGCTCCGTGCCTTCCTTGGCCTTTCACCAGCGGGTGTCCTCTCTCTTAGGAGGGTAAGTGACAGAAACAGTCTTTTATGATTCGTCAATCATTTAGAATCTCAAATGATTCCTCTATTTCCTTTAGCCAGGGTTTTGCCTCGACTGGGTCAGCTTGTTCCTTGGAACTCTGAGAGCTTAGCGACTTAAAGGTCCTGAAAGAATTTCCCACTACATTGTTTCCTCAAGGTGGTGGTTGGGAATAAAAGTATAAGTTCTGTTTAGACAGGTCCATGAATTTCCATATAGGAGTACCGTCTCGGGTCTCCTTATCTTGCTCGATTTCTGTTTTCTCAGTCTAAATATTTCTTCCTACTCCCCATAATTGGGGTCATCTTTTAATTTAAAATCCTCATTTTCCACTTTATTATATTCTGGGTTCCTTATATCTTAATTGCGACCTCCCTGATTATCACATTCAAGGTTTGCCCCTAATCTTATTCCTTGTGGGGGCATATTACTTGGAAAATTTTTGAGAATCTCTGGATATTTGTCTTACTTACTTTGCTTAAGTCTTTCCCTCGTTCAGTCCTTGCACGATTGTAAATTATCTCAAGTTCGATAAACTTCATGACACTCTCTTAAGTGTTAATAGTGCAATTAACTATATGATCTTATCACAACAAACTGATCTGAACTGAAATTAACGAATATATACATAACCATTTGTTCGAGGGTACAACAACTGAACACATTAAAGAGAATTACATCATTTGATCTGATCGATTCTATCCCAAAAGTACTACCATAGATAATCATCTAGTCATTAAAACTAATCATTCATAACTTAGGCTAATCCTCCAAAAGCTGTGCTACATGAAGCCCTTGTCTGATCGCTCTGGCTCTGCACACTACCATGGATCAAGAAATGCGGGCATGCACGACATCCCTAACCTCCTCCATCACCGAGGTGATGAGGTCTAAGATAGTCGCAAGTAGAGCTGGATCAACCTGACCCTCAAGATGGCCTCTAGCTGTAACATGGGTGGTAGCCTCAATCCTTTCCATGCTATGAGCTAATCCTGCCGGAAGTACCCCACCCTCAATCCTCGGTGCAGTAAGTCGATCCAACAGATCACTCCTAAAATTACGGGCCTCAGACAGGCCACCCAAAGTCATATAATAATTGGCGATAAGAGAAGCCTGAGTGGTAGCATCTAGCAGTCCATGGGGTGCAGGTGGTGCAGACCCAGGAGATCCAAATGGATAACCTAGCACGGTATCAGGTGACAATAGTGCAGGAGATAAAGGTGGCATTTCCTCAGTAGGTGTTGGGCTCTGTACAGGGGAGGGAACAAAAATTGGTGGAACCTCATGGATGTCTTCAGGAACCTCTGGAAGAGGGTCTGATACTGGTGTAATTGGTGCCGTGAAAGGCCCCACTCCTCCTGCCCTCATTAACCTTTGTGCCCTTGGTAACTCTTCATCCTCTAGTGCCACCCTCGCGGCCATTCTTGCTCTGGTAGTCGCCCTAACTACGGTCATCAATTCCTCAGCGGTCCTCTCTTCATTCTCGCCAGGATCCTCCCCGAGATCCTCCTCAGCAACAATCCCTTCTAGGATAACATCCTCAACCGTAACATTCTCAATATGAATCTCATCCGGTCCCTCGTTAGGGTACTCTATCGGATTCACAATTTGATCTCCAACATGTAATAAAACATCCTCATGTTGATGCTCCTGAACCTCAGGGTTCTGTGCCCCGCTGCCCTATACGAGAACGAACTATTTTACTATCATAATATTTATAAGAGTTCCCATAAGGGTTTTAACTGTCAGTACTACGTTAAGTAGTCCAACCATGAACTTGGCAGGAGTTCTTATTATCTGAGTGAACTTATTATCTTAACGTCACATCATCTCTGAGGTTTATAACGCTTAGCTCTGATACCATTTCTGTGACACCCCCAGATCCGGGGTCAGGGATGCGGGTCATCACGGTCTTTCTTTCCACAATATCACTTCACTTAATTAATAATAAATAACCTTATGCTGTGACCCCACACTAACACACACCACAACCCGTTATAGTCTCAGAGATGAAATTGAAATAAGTACAAGTCCTTGAATCCATAATTTAAAAGTTATTACAACCCAAAATGATTACTTGATAAATTTACAGTTAATTGCCATTATCTGCCACAAGTTATAATTATACAATATTTGGTTCCCAAAAGTAGAATGCCTGATCTACCAATAGATCTACCTCTGCAGCTATAGCAGCTACAACATCAACGGGAAGACGTGGGACGCTTCCCACGCGCTTGCGCTGGGTCTGCTTGAGTCTGGCCATCTTTCCTAACTGTTGTTGTGTGATGAAGAAATGAAGCAAGAGTGAGCAACAAGCCCACCAAAATAATATGTATAATGATTAACAATATATGAGCATTCTCATAGTACTCATGAAAGTCTTGGTCAAGAGGAAATGAACCAAGCTGATATCTTAACGCGACCAAGTTACAAAATATTCAGTATATATACATATATACTTTTCAAAATCTTGGAAGTCCTCTTCCATGCATAATATACACAGAGTTCCAGTTTATAACTGTATAAAAATATCGTTGCAAGGTGATCTAATATATCTGACCTTGTCTCAACATTTTCCTGAAACCTTTGTCATTCATAAGACAATCATTAACTAGATATAAGTTTAAAAGATGAAGTTACAAGATACTCCAATATACTTATATCTTTTCTGAATGCTACTTGAACTACCACCGTTCAATGTATAAATAGTTCATCCCATAGATTAAGCTACAAGACAAAACTTGTATAGAATCAATCTTTAAAATATCATCAAAATAAAATGAAGTTACGAGATACTTCATTTGATGCAAACATCATTTTGAAAACTGTTCCCTGCCAACACTCCACAATCGCCCAACCGTAGCCTTCCTATCGAAGTGCTCTGGGTAGTGTTGCAGAAATATCCAATTGGATGATGAACTCAGTACGGGAGTTTGTCGCGCCAGGAAGACCACTTACGATGATCAGCCGTAGTAGTGCAACCCCACCATTTTCTACATGTAGAGGAGAACCTGTCGGATTTACTTGTCAACCGAACACTGGACTCCTAAGGAATGTACCGTCTTAGCGGAACTTCCAGGCCATTTGGGCCAATATAATAAGGCTGGGTCGGCGCCACTCGACCACTTACGCCACTCCTAGTTCAGATGAAATCCATGACTCTGAAACGTAAAGCTCATCCCCACTTTCCCCAAGTAGAAACTTGTTGATACGGCTCCACCAAGAAGTCGTATCTAGTTGGAAAGGAAAACTCACCGATATTTCCCAGGCGATGCCTGTTAATGGATTAACTTGTTCCAAGAATTTTACTTCCCGAGTATTGGGTAAGTAATCAAAAACTCTTTTATCAAAATAGCAACCTGGTTGCGAATATAAAACACACCACAGAGCCGGATCCCTCAGGTTTTGAGCGAATATTTAAATCCCCTTTGAAAGGAAGATCTTAAATATATAAAAAAAATGAGTTTTGGGGTCCGCTCTAACTTTTGAAATCATTTTGAAGGCTCGCAAACATTTTTAAGAATGTTTGGAGTAGTGTTGATTTAATGAAATAAATCAGTCCCAATTTATTAGAAAATATCCGAATATTATTATTTAAATAATATTCTCATAACGAATAATCTTTATAAAAATAATTGAAGTAGAAGTTTTAAGACTTATGCTTGAAATGAATATTAAATAACCAAAGATATACTTATACGAAAGTACTATCTTTATTTGAATAATCAAAAGCGAGTTTGATTATCGATACATTATTCCTTAATTAAATAAAGAATAATAATTAGTAATTAGTCGAAGTCATAAGGCCTCGAATTAATATTCAAGATAATCTTCATTAATAAAATAAAGTTATCGAATAAACCTTATTCGAATAATAGTTTTAAAAACTATTCATATATATATATAAATATATATATATATATATATATTATACTCGGGAGCATCGACTCCCGGTTTTAGAAAAATGTATACTTTTGGGTCCCCTATACTATGGGTATATGCAAATTGCCGCTTATCTCTAGCATAGGTATTATCAACTGAATCAACAAATATATGTATCAAGATTACGAAACAGGCATGCATATATAACATATCACATGCTACAATATATCGCAAGAATTTGCTAATTTAACCATCATACATCTATCACAAGATAATGCATATACATATGTATACATCAGAACAACAGTATAACGGGTAGAAAACTTGCCTGAGCGACTGGGGGTTACAAATGGCTTGGGACGAGTCTGGTAACCTATAAACAACATATAAGTTGGAATTAAACCCAAGTCACTTATCAATCTATACTTTAACCAATTTAGACTCTAACGCTCACTTTGCGCTTACTGATTCTCTTAAGTCGCTCGAGTACCCTCGGCTCCACCATTTTTAATAAATCAACCATTACGAGTTTTAAGGAGATTCTTTCGCAAGTGTCTTAACAACTTCCTAATACACTTTACATAATTGTTTCATACTCCAATTAATCCTTTTAGGTCTTTAACCTATGTTTCAAAGTAAGGCGAGGGGTAATGATTCGTTCGCGGAACGTTGTTACTTAAAACGGTCGTTTCTCCTAAACCGTACATCGGAATCAAACGAACTACATATCAAAACGAAGCTCGTAACATGAACTATCTAATCATGGAAATGGTAAAAACCTAACAGTGAGTTCAAGGGTTCTGACGTTAAGAACAAAAACAGTCTACGGTAAATCGGGCATTACGACGGCTTTGTTTATGCGATTTCCCAAAATTTTACCAAACCAATTCAACACCAAACCATCACCAATCAATCCCAATACAACGATATGACAATATCACTCATCAACCACTTTAACCATTTAAACCAAGCCCAAATCATACCATGAATCATCAAGAACAACTAGTGCTACTCTTAACTTCCAAAATCAACAAAAACACTTAACAACTAAGATCTCAACATGACAAAGCAACTACTACACTTAATCTATCATTCCATCATCATAATCATTTATACCAAACAACTTAATGCTAAGATAATTTAGAGTTATACGTTCCTTGAAGCTTTTAATCAATGAAAGATCCTTGGAATGCCCATGGAAGCCTTAATCTATGCTTAAGCTACCTTGAACTTTCATAAAAATCAAGAAAACCAAAGTTATTTATTGAAGGTTACTATTCACCATCTTCTTCCTTGATTTATTGGAAGAGATTGTGAAGGAATTAGAAGCTTAAACTCATGGGATAGCTATATCTATGTATAAGGAACCTTAGATAATTACCTCGTTATTTAACAAAGCTTGGATCTTGGTTTTGGATTTTTCTTTCCTTTGAAAATGAAAAAACCCGAGAGCTTGATGAAGAAATGAGATAGCTTTTTGTTTTTGGTGAAAATGAAATGTTTTGGCTTGGTTGGTTGTTTTTTTTATTTGTTTTATTTTGTTTTCTTACCTTTTACCATGGTAACTTTTGTGTGGTTCAAATCAACCAACAACACACTTGCTTTGGTCATGCTTATGTCACCATGTGATATCACCCTCCCACCTTTGTCCTCTTCTCATTGGTTTGATGACATCATCCCCACTAATCTCTTTGATTAGCTTCTAATTACTTGGCTAATGACCACTGATCTGTTATACGGTTCGCTTAACTTTCATTTTCGTTTATCGTTTGAGGGATCATACCCGAGATCTTATTACTTGGGTTCCCTTAACCTTTCTCAATACATTATATTTCTTTTATGATCCTCTCTTACAATCCTTAAATTTAAATCATTTTTATCCTGTTACCTTATACTCAATTTTTTCAATATTTGGTGGATTTTCGGGAAAAATCAAAGTGTTCGGATTTGGATTCTGACGATCTTTACATACACTTATTTACTTTATGGAATACTAATACAATCTTAGAATTTCCATAACAGTACTCCTATATAGCGTGGTCTGATAATTTTCCTTAGTCAGCATCA
Organism: Apium graveolens; assembly: GCF_009905375.1. Taxonomy (NCBI): domain Eukaryota; kingdom Viridiplantae; phylum Streptophyta; class Magnoliopsida; order Apiales; family Apiaceae; genus Apium; species Apium graveolens. Next base: position 168,402,780 of record NC_133651.1, read on the forward strand.
TCAGCAAATATTACTATTCATCCGTGTTTCAAAAATTCCAAAAATTGGGGTTATTACATTATCGCTGTAGGAGGGCTACATATCTTAGAAGGTCCTATCTTGAGATAAACCAGGACCATGTTATGAAAGGACTAAATGAACCTTTGAGCTTCATATCTCCTAATAAAAAAATATGGTTAATAATGGTATTAGCCTGCTATCGTTGCTTTCATTGAAACTCTTCTGCAATTTTATCTGCTTCATGTCATGTATGTACGTCAGGATCAGGAGTGTTCTTCATGAATCATGAATGGTGATTATGTTACCTCCTTAGAAAGATTCGAGACGATATGTATGGACTCTGTATGGTTAGCTATTAAGATTTTATGGAAAATGAATGACTACAGTAGGTCAACGGTGGACCATAGTAATGCAGGAATGATTCTACGAGTATTGAGCCGATTACTTACAACCGTGAGAGTTGTATTGGAATGGATGTTGAGATTGAGTACCATTAATCGGGTCGTGGTGGTGTATAAGTTATCATTGATAGACTAATTAAGTAGATTATCTACCTATTGAATACTTATTCCTTCTTATCAATAGAGAGTCATATTACTATATGAGGAAGGTTGCGGTGCAAGCATAAAATTCTAGTAACAATGATGTCTAGAATGAGATCCGAGATTCGATTTTCGATGTCGAGGGAGTTTCAAAGGTGATTGTGTATAAGCTCGAGCAAGAGCATGGGTCCATAGAATGATGGACGGAATAGAAAAAATATTTAAGCATGTAAAATGCGATGCTATAATACTTGATGTTGATATATATATATACGTATACGTTTTGTTCTCCTATGACAAACCTCTATAGTTCAGAGGTAGATTCCAAGCCAGATATTTTATGGCATTATTCTTTTTACATATATACAATTCTCTTCAGTTTGTTCTTTTTTCTTCTTTTCATTTCATGTAAGCTGAGAAGAACAATTCTTCCCGAAGGGGAGGTATTGCCGAATGACTATCTATCTGTGTGATAGGAGCCTAATAGGATACCACATGTTGTTTAATTGCTTGTCAAGTACTAAAGGATGGCCACCTTCTGTACTAACTATGCAATAGAACAAGTGTTCATGATCATAGTGATCTCTCAATAAATTCCTTTACTTCTATATGATTGATCAAACTTTGGGAAATAGAAGCAGCTGAAAAAGGAGTAGTAAAAGTATGGTGGTATTCGGAATGGAAACGCATTCGTGACACTAAGGTTGATGCATTTATTAAAAGGTTATAAAACTCTAGCGAGTAAAAGTATATCTAGAGTAGTATTCTGTACGGAAGAGAGTAACGCTTACGAACAAGAAAAGAAAGTGTATTGAGAAGCAAAAGCTATAGTGCTTGAAGCTATGATGAGAGTCTATGCAATAGACTTGAAAGAATTTGGAATGATCATTTATCGCGGATTGAGTTTTCTTACGAAAATAGATCGCATGTCAGTATCGAGATGTCGCCTTATGAGATCCTTGAGGGAAGACAATGTCAATCTCCCTTATGATAGGATGAAGTTGTAGAGTCTATCCAAAGGACCAAGGATATAATAGATCTAATCAGAGGACGGCTGGTAGTAGCCCAAGATGGACATAAGAAGTATGCTGATTTGACAACGAAAGGACAAGGAGTAGGAAGTAGGGGACCTAGTATTGTGAAAGGTATCCCCCTTGGAAAGCCTTGGAAAGGATTGATGAGCTTCGGAAAGAAAGGAAAGCTAAGTCCACGATTTTTTGGACCCATGGATATATTAAGATGTATTGGGAAGTTATCAAATGAACTAGCCCTACCCCCGAACCTGTAGCAAGTTCATAATGTGTTTCATGTATCAATGTTAAGGAAGTGTAATCCAGATGCCAGACAAATAGGGGCATATGAGCGCATAGACATGCAACCAGACGTAACTTATATGGGGCAACCAGGAAGGGTTATAAATCAAAAAGGAACAAGTGCTTAGGAGGAGGGTTATCGTGCTAGTCAGGGTTTTGTGGCAGAACCACCATGTGGGAAAATTGACTTGAGATTTAGAAAGTGCAACGCTAGAAAAGTACCTATTCATTTTCTATCTGATTCTTGGATGGAATCCTTTTAAGGAGGGGAGACTGTAATAACCCCAATTTTTGGAATCTTTGAAACACTGATGAATAGTGATTCCATATGGTATATAAGTGTATGTAAAGATCGTCAGAATCTAAATTCGAACACTTTGATTTTTCCCGAAAATCCACCAGATACCGAAAGAATTGAGTATATGGTAACATGATTAAAAGGATTTAAATTCAAGGATTATAAGAGAGGATCATAAAAGGAATATAAAATATTGAGAAAGGTTTAGGGGAACCCAAGTAATGAGATCCCGGATATGATCCCTCAAATGATTAGCAAGAACGAACGATAAACGAGTCGTAAAACAATTAAATGACAAGTAATGCAAGAGAGTTTAGTGCAAGGATTAAGAATGTTAATCAAGCATTGAAGCAAGGATTAGCATAAGAAGATGCTTCCACCACCAAGTGGTGACAAGTGGCAAATGGTGAAGTCACCAAGGTGATGTCATGCTTAGTCATACTCCACTCACTTTAATCAACCAACAAATCACCCAAATATCCCATTCACTTCATTTTCCACCACAAACACATTCAACAAAGAAAGAACTCTTCCAAGAACATCTACTCTCGGCTTCTTCATCATTTCAAGGAGAAAAATTCCAAAAATCAAGATCCAAGCTTTGTTAATTTGCAAGGTAATTACCCAAGGTCCCTTATGATTAGATAAGCATATCCTAGGAGTTTAAGCTTCTATTTTTTCATCAATCTCTTCCAATAAATCAAGGAAGAAGATGATGAATAGTGTTTTCAAGATTTCTAACTTTATTTTCTTTGATTTCCTTTAAGATCCAAGCATTCCTAAGCTATCTCAAGGCTTCTTAAGGCTTCCTAGCTACTCTAATCACTCCAAGGAAGGTATAACCCCTCCAAACCCTAACTTTACTTTGAGTATTAGTTTTGGTTTTGTTTGTTATAGTTCATGAGAGCATGATTCTTGTGTGTTTGGAGTTTGGTTGGAATTGTAATGATTTTGGGTTATAAATCTAGGTTGTTGGTTGATGAACCTTAAGTATAGTTAGCAGCTCTTGTTTGATATTGAATAAGTTGGAAAAATCATGAGGTTATGGACTGAGTTAGTAAGGTTTGGATGAAGTTTGGTGGTATTGGTGGTTATGGGTTGATTTGTGGTTGATTTATGGTTGATTCGAGTAGATTAAACTTTGGTAATCGCGTAAACATAGCCGTCGTAATGCCCGATTTACCTTAGACTGTTTTTCTTCTTAACTTCAGGACCCGTGAACTCACTGTAAGATTCTGACCATTCCCATGTTTAGATAGTTCATGTTACGAGCTTCGTTTTGATATGTGGTTTGCTTGAATCCGATGTACGGTTTAGGAGAAACGACCGTTTTAAGTGACGGCGTTTCGCGAACAAACCATTACCCCTCGCCTTACTTTGAAACCTTGGTTAAGGCCCTTAAATGATTAATTGGAGTATGAAACAATTATATAAAGTGGATTAGGCAGTTGGTAGAGTACTCGCGAAATAATCGCCTTAAAATTCTTAATGGATAATTTATTAAAAATGGTGGATCTGAGGGTACTCGAATGACTTATGTGATTCGTTAAGCGTAGAAGTGACCATAAGCGAACGTTAGGGTTTAATTGGTTAAAGTCTAGTTTCTTAAGCAACCGGGGTTTAATTCCGACTTATGTTGTTGTTCATAGGTTATCGGACACACTCTAAGCTTAAGTCTATCCGGGTACACTCAGGCAAGTTTTCTACCCGTTATACTGTTGTTGTGATGTATATATGTATATGCATTATCTTGTGATAAGTGCATGATTATTATTAGCAAAGTCTTGCGATATATTGGAGCATATGATATGATATTTATATGCATGCCTGTTTCGTAATCTTGATATCTAATTGTTCATTCAAATGCTTATAAGTTGCATAATACCTATGCTAGAGATAAGTAGTAGTTGCGTATACCCTTAGTATAGGGGACCCAAAGGTGAACATTTTCTAAACCGGGAGTCGATGTTCCCGAGTATAATATATATATTTTTATATACTTATATATGGATATAGTTTTCAAAACTATTAATTGAATAAGGTTTATTCGATAACTTTATTTTATTTAATGAATATTATTTTGAATATTCATTCGAGGAGTTATGACTCCGCTTATTTTATTAAATAATATTCTTTATTTTATTAAAGAATAATGTTTCGATTTTTCAAATAAAGATCATACTTTCGTATAAGTATATCTTTGGTTAATTATTATTCATTTCAAGTATGAGTTTTAAAACTTCTACTTCAATTATTTTTATATAGATTATCCTTTATAGGAATATTATTTAAATAATAATATTCAGATATTTTCTAATATATCAGGACTGATTTATTTTATTAAATCAGCATTACTCCAAACATTCTTAAAAATGTTTTCGAGTCTTCAAAATGATTTTGAAAAGTGAGAGCGGATCCCAAAACTCGTTTTCAGATTTAAGATCTTCCTTTCGAAGGGGATTTAAATACTCGCTCAAAACTTAAAGGATCCGGCTCTGTGGTGTATTTTATATTCGCAACGTGGTTGCTATTTTGAGAAAACAATTTGATTACTTGCCCAATGTTCGGGAAGTAAGTCCATCTAATTGAGTCGGCATAAGCGACATGCCGGGGTACGGTCTATGAAGGTGTAAGAGGTTGGGTGACAGTCCATCCATGCGTGAGTGGCCGGGTAACGGTCTAGCGCGAGGTCCTAATGCGGCCAGGGTGATGATCGGTGAGGAATTCATCCATCTACAGTAGAAAAGGTTATTTATTGGTATCTTTGCCTGATCAACAAGATATCGGGTTTATGCCAAAATTCTTTTCTTTCCAAATTCATTGGATATTACAACTCCGTTCATACTTTACATGACAGAGGTTTTCAGGAAATGTATGAGAGATATATATATATGGATATATATTGGGACTTAATGAAGTATCTCGTAACTTCATTTCTTTTGAATGATATTTCAAAGATTGAATCTATTCAAATCTTATCTTGTAGTCTGATCTATGTGATGAACTTTTGAAACTGATTATACCTTGAACGGTGGTAGTTCAAGTAGTATTCGGAAAAGATATAAGTATATTGGAGTATCTTGTAACTTCATATTTTCAACTTATATCTAGTTAATGATTATCTTATGCATGACAAAGATTTTCAGAAAAATGTTGAGACAAGGTTAAATATATGAGATCACCTTGCAACGCTATTTTTATACACTTATAAACTGGAACTTTATGTATATTATGCATGAAAGAGGATTCTAAGATTTTGAAAAGTATATATACTTATATACTAAATATTTTGCGACTTGGTCGCGTTAAGATATCAAACTTGGTTCGTTTCTTCTCGACCAAGACTTTCATGAGTACTATGAAAATGCACATATATTGTTAATTATTATACATATTATTTCGGTGGGCTTCTTACTCACCCTTGCTTTATTCTTTCATCACACAACAACAGATAGACAAGATGAACATGATCAAGCTCCCAATTCGCGAGCGGATAGGAAACGTTCCGCAGTTTCCTGTAGGCATTGATGCCGCCGTAGTTGAGGTAGGAACTACCAATAGGCTAGGTTTTCAACTATTGATGTACCAGACTTATGTATATTATGAATTGTAATAATGGCAAAGAATATGTAAATTTATTCAGAAACCCTTTTGAGGTGTAATGACTTATAATTGTGGAATAAAATGACTTGTGTTATTTTTGGTATTCATCTCTGAGACTATAATTTGTGGTGTGTGTATGTATATTGTGGGGTCACAGTACGCAATAGTTGGTTGATTGTTAAGATTAAGCATTATTAAGGGAAATGGAACTCGTGACAACCCGAATCCCCGACCTCGGATTCGGGGGTGTTACACTGATTCTCCTTGGACGAAGTGTGGGCTTCGATCTCCCAAGGTGTACCTCTCCCAAAGCTCCGAAATTCCAAAACCCTAGCTGGCTCCTTGAGAAAAATGGCTGCCTCTCTCAAACCCTAGGATGTGATGAGAATGAGAATATATATAGGCTACAGTAGGGATCTTGGACCATTAGATCAGGCCTTCCAATGACATTCCGGGTCAAGCCCAATGTCATTAAATATTAATTTAATCCACTAAAGAATTAATATTTGCACTACCTTTCCTAATTCCGTAAATTAATTATTTAATTCGGCTCTGGTATTAATTACTTATAAATTCCCCATGTTTAAGATATCGCATGTCCATTAATTAAAATTAATTTCTGACAATTAATTTAATCTATATCTTTTATCCTTGATCATCCATTCAACCTTATAATTATGCAAGAACAAATCTGCCTGCAGGACTAAATCATAATTATATTTATGAGCTTTCAAGAGGACATTATCACCCGAATATATTTGTCGGACACAGTTTCCTTTTATAGTTAATATCCCACTCTGCATATAATGTCATTGCCCAATACATAAATTCGTAATTTAAAACAAATTACTTAATGTATGAATCAAGGCATGTGCATTAAATACAAGTGTCAATTACTACATTCAGATTAAGAACCTAAGCAATAATAATATTGTAGAATCTTAGTTCTTCTTTATTGTCAGAATAAAAGAAACAATTATTCTACTATTTTGATCTCGTTCAATATACACAAAGTATACAAGTATTATTCAATAGTTAAGATAAACTATTTCTAAATAATACTTTAGCCGTTCTAGTGGTTTGTCTAATACCACTTAGACTGTGAACCTTTATTATATTATATAAGGAGTTTGACAATCTAATCTTCTGTTATCCCATTTGATACTAGATTTTCTACAATATATAATATACAGACAATGTGAAAACATGCATTCAAGATTCTCAAATAATTATGTTTGGTCACACACTGTAGAAGGGGGTTGAATACAGTGTTTACTACAATCAAATCGAATTAAAGAACACACGTAACAGAACACAGATTTTATTCAACACAATAAACTCTGTTACAATATGGAACTGTCCTCTCTCAGTGATGAACAAATTATCACGAGAGCTGCTACGGTTACAATGAATAATAACTTCGATAATGATAACACCTATAGCGTAAACCCTATGCTTGTGTTTATATACTACATAGTTACAAGATAATGTTCTAATTGATATCAAATATAATTCTGCTTCCTAAAATATATCAATCAGTTATCTTTTCTCCCAAGTATTCTATTCTTCATAGAATTCCTTCTTCATGCATATTTCTTCTTGCGTTAGTCTTGATCTTCTTTCCTTTCAATCAGCCGCCTGCCTTATTTGAAAGTCTCCTTAAGTCCTGATATTATCTCCTGATAAATAAGTTCTGATATCTTAAGTTCGGATATCTTAAGTTCTGACTTCAGTATAAGTACTGATTTCCAGTAAGGTACTGATTTGTCCTGTTAGTTAAGAACTGAAAACTAAACACAAATCATATTAGACATGACATCACAAATATATCTAACAATCTCCCCCAACTTGTAAATTAGCATAATATACAAGTTCAACAGATTATTTGATGATGTCAAAAACATTAAGTACAAATGCATGAGAATTTGACTAGATAACTACAACTTACAGTTCTTTCAGCTTTACCATCCTTAAGATCCGATATCAGCTTCAGTCTGTATACACTTCAGAAATTGATCAGTTGTAGATCTTCGACTTGGCTTCAATTTTTGATCTCTTTGATGTCAGGAGTTGTTCTGAGATAGTTCTTCAAAAGATATCTCTCAGCATATTCAAGTTCATTAACCATCCTCCTTTTAGCATTTTTCAATTCAGCTGTATCTTCACTAGTTTGAAAAATAGCTGCTCTGAGATCATTTATTTTAGCTTTCCTTATGTCCTGATCTAGTCTGATCAGATATGCCTTGTGAGACTCTAGATTGAATTCCACGGCCTTATAACCCAGAAAAGTAGTTATAATCTTAGCAATGTTAGATTTCATGTCAACAATATCACCTTTGTGATCTCTGTACTTGGGACAGTATAGGCTGTCAGATTTTACAGAGTAAAGCTTCTTCTGTCTTTGAATTTGTGACTTTAAATAACCTGCAGAACCATCTATTAATCTATTTTTCACTTGAAGTAGGAATAGAACATGTTCCAGTTCTTCAAAATACTTCAATGGAATAGCATTTTTCCTGATATTGAATACCCTTCCATCTGTCATAAAATATAACAATATATGTTCTTTCAAAATAGAATGGTAAACCATTTGTACAGATTCAAGTTGATTCAATCTTTCAGGAGTTGCTCCTACTCCTGGTTCACTTAAGGAAGCTGGATCATTTGTAGTGTTGTGTACTCTTCTTTCATCAGAACTACCCAATCCAGATTTATCTCTTGTTTCCTTTCTTGTAACAACTCTTGCTTCAAAACCACTTGTTGTAGTCTTCAAAGGTTGAGTCTGTTTAGCTTTGGTGAATCCTGGTAGGAGTATCTTTGAAGGTTTAACATGAGCAATGTCAGAGGTTTCCTTTTCCTTAACTTCTGATATCAAGTCAATTTGAGCTATGTCAGAGGTTGCTTGCTTCACTGTCATATCAGAGTTTACTAAGTCTTGACTCTGAACAACATGAGCCATGTCAGAGGTTGTTTGAGAAATTTTCTTTGTCATCAGAGTAAGACTAGCATCTTCTTCATCAATTATTTCTTCATCCATGACTGGCATATAAACCTTTACAGGTTCATCAACTTTTTCTTTGCCCTTGGACCTTGAATCTACTTTCACTTGTGATTTAGCTTTGGCCTTATAATTTGTTCTTTCTTTTATCACAATACCCTTAAGCTTTAGAAGTTTCTAATCATCTTTAGAAGCTTTAGATTTAGAGTTGACTTTTTTTGCTTTAAGTCTAGCTTCTTCTTCCTTTAGACTCTCAAAGTCCATTCCTGGATTTTCTTTAAGAAATAATTTCTTTGAAATTTCTTCATCAAGTTCCAGATGATCAGTAGAACTTATCCTTTTACCAGTATCAGAACTTATTCTTCTCCCAGTATCAGAACTTGTTCCTTGACTTGTAATTCTAGCTTTACTTGATGAAAATCCTTTTCCTTGAATTTGACCTCTACCCTTATCAGAGTTTCCCTGGTCATCATTTCCATCATCCTTTCCCTTCAGTGTCTGAATAGATTTGCATTTGGACTTAATCACTTTCTCCCCTTTTTTGGCATCGCCAGGTAAAAGAAGAGAGACAAGCAATTCCACTGAGGATTGGATCTCATTGAGTTGAGTTTGGAGAGAAGCTTGATTCTTTAGAATTTCATCAATCTGAGTTTGTTCCTTCTCCTGAGTTTTCTCAATGTAGGCAATTCTGTCAAAGGCTGGCTTGAAAAATCTGTTCTTTTCAAGTTTCACATTCATATTTTGCTGGATCAAGGTTTCTTGAATTTTGTTCACCTTGGCATGAGTTGTTGAGTGTAGACCTTGAAGGTGCCTAGTACTCAATGCAGTAACTCTCAGCTGTGCCTTAAAATCATCATTGATCAGCATTTCATCAGCTTTTGCAAGATGCCCAGCAAGAATCTTTTCATTAGGAACAAAACTAACTGTGTTCCATTCCTTAGTCCACTCATTTCCTCTAGGAGTTTCACTCCAAGGTACTGGTGCTTCCCCTTTAACAAACTTCTTGACTAAATCAGCTTTATTAACTATTTGTTGAGGTGCATGTCCTGATGGACCAGCTGCATCAGCATCTAAATTAACAGCACCTTCACCAGTAGTTTCAGCATTATCAACATCAGAACTTATAGATCCAGCAGTATCAACATCCTCTGATAGAATAGCTGTATGTGAGGCAATCGAGGTTTCAATATCATCCTCTAAATTTTGATCTACAGCTAAGTTCTGATCAACAGTCAAATCTTGATGCCCACCTAAAGTCTGATTTTCATCATCCAGATTCTTAATTGGTGTAGTTGGAATATCTTCATTGAAATCAGCATCTTGAATTGGTGTTGTTGGTGGAGTGAATTGAGTTGCTGGAGCTTCCAAGTACAGAACCTCAGGCCCATCAAGTTATGAATATCAATTTCAGCACTTGTACCTGGGTCTTCAGTATGTACTTGTTCAATTATAGGTGACACATGAGGTATAGACACTTTGTCTTGAGCAGTTTCTGGTTGTGCAGAAGGAAGTGATTCAATAACAATTGCATCTGTTGGGATCAGAGATTCCTGACCCCCTTCTTTAGCTGCTTCCTCATCTTCTGAATCTGACTCAACTGTGTCCCTGTGAGCTCTTTGCTTTTTCATTTTCTTCAAGGGTGGAGACACTGTAAGAGCTTTATCATCCGGATTTAACTTTCTAAGCCTTTTGAGAGGCCTAGAACTCCCAGTTACAGTATCTTTCTGAGAAGAGATCTTCTCAGCTTCTACAACAACAGGTTCTGATGTTTGAACCTGTTCCTCAGTTTCTGATTCATCTCTCAGAATCATTCTCCTCCTCTTCTGTTGAGACTGAGGCACAAACTTTGTCCTCTTTGGTTTGGAAGATGAAGGCTTCATAGGATGTGCTGAAAGTTGAGGTTGAGAAGGTTGAGGTGTTTGTGTAGAAGTGGTAGGTGCTGATGGTTGAGGTTCTGATGGTTGGACATCAGGATATAGTTTAGAAGTGAAGTTCTGATGGGGCTTCTGACTTGCTAAGAATAACGGAGAAGTTATTAGGAACAAACTTAGACCCATTGAAAATTACATCTTTTGGTGCCATCTCTGTAGGAAATTGAGTAAGAGAATGTTTGCAAAGTGTTTGTGAAAAGTCATGAGAGAAAAACAACTTCAGAAAATAAGATAGAGAGAGAGAGAGAAAGTAAAAGAGATTTAGAATAGAAAAGTAATTAAAAATTAGAAAATCTTTTATCTTTTTTATATATATACTCTCTCCACTCAACAGTTGTATTTTTGAAGCATGGGATATACTTTACACCTGGCACCATGTGAACAGTCAATAAACGGTTAGAGCAGGAGGTAATGGGCACGTAAAATAAGCAATAATTACCGTGCACATGCAGTTTTTCAGGACATACACGTTAACCACTAACCCATAATGATTATGACTGATTTATCAGACATAAGCCTATATTCTGTAAAAATATGACCGTTCAAGTAATGACCAAAAATAAACCAAGTAAATAAATACTACCATGTCAGCATCAGAACTTGATTATTATCAGAATTTAAAAGTCATCAGAATATGGCTTCTGAACTCGAAAAGTGAATGTTTATTCCTGTAATTCTTCACTCAAATACTGATATGGGTTCAACAGAACTTAATCATCAGAACTTATCCTCAGAATTTATGCAACTGACACTTAAACTGTTCATCTAAAATGACATTTATCACCACAGTAATTTTCATCATTCATATGAAGTGTATGTGTGTGCATTAAGATAAATATCAGACAAAGAGTAAAGTCTGATTCACTTTAGTACATCTTAGAAATAAGTCATAACTAAGAACTTTGTTCAAAATCTGTCATTATTCTGCAGTCTACTATAGAATGAGTTCATGCATGAGTCCACCTCAACTGTTTTGTGCTCATTTTATGCATCTTTTGAAATTCCATTTTACAGTGGCTTCTTAGTGTAAGTGAGTCACGACTGCTTATCAGAATTTATGCTGTTATCAGAGTATTTCTCCAGTAATCATAGAGTGTGAAATGTCACCAAAAATTTTTTGCTTTTCTAATGCATATTACTTAATACCAGCAATGCACTTGGGTCTTCCCTTCCACATTTTTACTCTAGATCTCAATGGAGTACCTGATTTTTATTTCTTTTCTTTTTCCTTTTCTTTTGATAAGTGAGGCTTATCAGCACTTAGTACATCCATCAGATTTACTAACATCAGAACTTAACAGATAAGAAGCACCGTTCTAGTTTTTGACTTAGTAACAAGATACACAAAGTAAACTTAACTAAGCTCAATATCAGAATTTGCTTGTGTTAAAAGATTTCCACATAAACAATTACTTCATACATGGGATCTTTAGTATATTAAAGACTACTAGGTCAGCATCTAGTACAGTTATCCTCATTGGATTGAATAGTCACAGAAACATTCATATCACTATCAGAGTTCAGAATTTCATATCAGACAACAATCAGCACTTAAGAAAATTTCAATTTAAGCACAGAATACACAGTGATAGTAATATCTGTAAATACTGATCATAAAGTTTGATGTATCAGAACACAAACTAGGCAGATTTAGAGAAAGAACCTGAAACCATTTGAAGTTTATTTACCAATCTAGTAAAAGTAGCTTCACATAGTGGTTTTGTGAAGATATCTGCTAGTTGTTGATCTGTTGGAACAAAATGAAATTCCACTGTACCTTCATCCACATGTTCCCTTATGAAGTGGTACCTAATGCTAATGTGCTTTGTCATTGAGTGTTGAACTAGATTACATGTCATAGCAATAGCACTTTGGTTATCACAGTAAATAGGGATTTTAGAAAATTCTAACCCATAATCCAGTAACTGATTCTTCATCCAAAGAATCCGTGCACAACAGCTTCCTGCAGCAATGTATTCTGCTTCTGCAGTTGATGTGGAAATTGACTTCTGTTTCTTGCTAAACCAAGAAACCAATCTGCCTCCAAGAAATTGGCAGCTTCCACTTGTGTTTTTCCTGTCAATTGTGCAAGCTGCAAAATTTGCATCTGAGTAACCTATTAGCTTAAAAGTCTGATTCTCTAGGATACCACAATCCCAGATCAACTGTACCCTTAAGGTACTTGAAAATTCTTTTCACAACTGTTAAGTGAGGTTCTCTTGGATCTGCTTGAAATCTTGCACAAAAATAGGTAGCATACATGATATCAGGTCTACTTGCAGTTAGATAGAGTAGAGAGCCAATCATTCCTCTGTAATCAGTAATATCTACTGATTTACCAGTATCCTTATCCAATTTTGTTGCAGTGGCCATTGGAGTGGATGCACTTGAACAATCTTGCATTCCAAACTTCTTCAACAAATTTCTGGTGTACTTAGATTGACAAATAAAAGTTCCTTCTTCATTTTGCTTGACTTGAAGGCCCATAAAATAGTTAAGTTCTCTCATCATACTCATTTGATATCTTGACTGCATCAGCTTGGCAAACTTCTTACAAAGACTGTCATTTGTAGAATAAAAAAATGATATCATCAACATATATCTGCACCAAAAGTAAGTCCTTTCAATGGTTGAGATAAAACAGTGTTTTGTCAATAGTCCCTCTGTTAAATCCACTTTCCAGAAAAAACTGAGCTAATGTCTCATACCATGCTCTTGGAGCTTGCTTAAGGCCATAAAGTGCTTTATCAAGTCTGTAGACATGATCCAATCAAGTGTATGTGCTTTAGTCCACTTCCTTGTAGATGGAAGGTTATCTCTAGAACTGGATGCTCCCCCATGATCCATGCTGTCTCCATCAACATTTTCTGATGCTCTCCCTGAAATTATGCTCTCGGAGTTGGATCCTTTAGAATTTGAGTTTCCAGAAATATCAGAACATGAGTTTCCAGAATTATCAGAACTTGGCCCATCAGAACTTGACGAATCCGAACTTGAAGAGCTTGTTGTAGATTTTGATGCTTCTTGAGATGTGGTTGGATCTTCAGTATGCTCCCCCTGCACAGGTGCATTTTCCTTTGGCGTAGTCACTACAGTTTCAATAACATCAGAGTTTAATCCACCAGAGTTTGTAGTATCAGGATTTAGAGTGTCAGGATTTACAGAATCAGAATTTAAAACTTAATTTTCGAATCTCAGCTGATCATGATCATTGAAATCTTCAAGTTCAGTAATCTTCTTATCATCAAAAGAGACATTGATAGATTCCATGACTACCCCTGTTCTTAAATTGTAGACTCTGAAGGCTTTTGTGGAAAGTGCATATCCAACAAAAATTCCTTCATCAGCTTTTAGATCAAATTTGGATAGCTGTTCAAGATGAGACTTAAGAACAAAACACTTGCATCTAAATACATAAAAATACTTCAGATTTGGCCTTTTTTCTTCACCATCTCATATGGTGTTTTTCTATGCTTGTTGATAAGTGTAGCATTCTGAGTAAAACAAGCAGTATGCACAGGTTCAACCCAAAAGTAGGTTGGTAACTTTGCTTCATCAAGCATAGTTCGTGCAGCTTCAATAAGAGTTCTATTCTTTCTTTCAACAACTCCATTTTGCTGTGGAGTTCCAGAGTAGAAAATTCCTGCATTATTCCATGGTTTTTGCAGAACTCTTCCATAATCAAATTCTTGAACTCAGGGCCATTATCACTCCTTGTGATTTTCACAGAGTCTTTGACCAATTATCCAGTTATTTGACATGATCAATCAAGATAGATGCAGTTTCACTTTTTGTGTGCAAGAAATACACCCATGTGTATCTGGTGAACTCATCCACTATGACCATAGCATATTTCTTCTTTGAAATAGACATGATATTCACTGGACCAAATAGATCAACATGTAGTAGGTGATAAGGCTCAAGAATTGATGATTCGGACTTGCTCTTGAAAGAAGATTTTCTTTGTTTTGCCTTCTAACATGAATCACAAAGGCCATCAGGAGCAAATACTGATTTTGGTAGTCCTCTCACAAGATCTTTCTTGACTAGTTCATTTATGTTGTTAAAATTTAAATGAGAGAGTTTCTTGTGCCAATCCCAACTTTCTTCAATTGATGCTCTACTCAACAAACAGATTGCATAACCATCAGTACTTGTTGAAAGACTGGCTTCATAAATGTTACCATTCCTGTATCCTTTCAGAACAACTTTGCCTGTAGATTTGCTTACAACTTCACAGTGTTCTTCAAAGAAATCCACATGATAACCTCTGTCACAAATTTGACTCACACTCAGCAGATTGTGTTTAAGTCCTGAGACCAGAGCTACTTTTTCAATGATGACATTCCCAAGATTGATATTGCCATATCTCAGAGTTTTTCCAATGTTGCCATCTCCATAAGAAACACCTGGGCCAGCTTTCTCCACAAAATCTGATAGCAGGGCTTTATTTCCAGTCATATGTCCTGAACATCCACTGTCCATAACTAGGATATTTTTCCTGTTGCCCTGCAATCACAAAGACCACTAATGATTAGTTTTAAGGACCCAAAATTGCTTGGATCCTTTGGCTTTATTAAGTTTGTTAACATTTGCAGCGGATTTAGCATCAGAGTTTATGTTAATATTTTTCTTATCAGCATTTATAGTATCTGACTTTGCATCAGAACTTACACCAGAAGGAATAATGCTAACTTTCTTTAAAGAAGGTTTTATTTGATAATAATCATAGTACAAACTATGATATTCCTTACAAGTATAAATGGAATGCCATAAACTATCACAATGAAAACAAGGATTTTGTGGCCTATATCTAACAGACTGACTCTTAACTCCTGACTTTGAAGGTAAGGAATTTATGATCTTATTCTTCCTGCAAAAAGAAGCCAGATGGTTAGAATTTCCACAGTTATAACATTTCTTTCTAGGAGCATTAGGAACAGGCTTATAATCATTGCTTTTATTCACACCTTCCTTTTCATTCCTATTTTTCCTAGGTGGCTTTACCTTGTTTACATTCTTAACATCTTTCAGCTTATGCTTAAGCTTCTTCTTTGTCATTAAGCCTATGTTAACTTCAGTTGGCTTATCCTATTTTGGTTTGTCAGAAGTTAATTTCTATTTAACTTATGATTTATCAATATCAGACTTTATAGCTACAAACTTAACATGATTTACCTTGGGCTTTTGTTTAACAAGTATAGGCTCAATTTCTACAATTCCCTTATCATTCTTATCATCTTCATAACCTAAGCCCTCTTTCCAGTTTCCACTACTTAACAAATTCTGAGTTGTTCTGCCAGAGTTAGTCCAAGTCCTGATAATCTCTCTTTCCTTTTCTAACTCAGTTTTTAGAGATTCATTCATTTTAAGTACTTCATCCCTAACATAAAAGGCATCATCTCTATCTTTCTGAGTTTGATGGAACATGACTAACTCTTTTTCTAAATAATCATTCCTCTTTTTATAAGCAAGATTTTCAGAAGTTAATCTTTTACATGTTAAAGTTTGATCTCTATAACTAATGAACATGGTTTTAAGATATCTTCTCAACTCAGTAATATTATCAGTATGAAAGGCATAAGTAGTTTGAGGTATCTTTAACTCAGCAGCATCAGAACTGCTATCAGCATTTGCCATTAAGGCATAGTTCACCTCATTTTCAGAATCTGAAGTGTCTGTCCAGATTTTCTTCTTTGTGACAAGAGCCTTGCCTTTGTCACTCTTCACTTTCTTGCAATCAGGAGATATGTGGCCTTTCTCACCACAGTTGTAGCATTTGACATTTGAGTAATCTCCTCTGTCAGACTTTCCTCCTTTGCCTTTAGATTTTCTAAAACTCTTCTTATCAGAACTTGCACCTTTCCTGGAAAATTTCTTTCCCTTTCTGAATTTCCTGTATGCAATCCTTATGATTCCTTTCACCATAAGAGCACACAGCTTCATCATCTCTTCATCAGGATCCATCTCAGGTAAGCTTTCAGTTTTTGAGTCATCATCACTATCAGAACTTGATGACTCAGTATCAGACTTTGTGATGAGAGATTTTCCCTTGCCTTTTCTTGAGGCAGCTACTTTGGGGACATCCTCCTCAGCCTTAAGAGCAACTGTCCTTGACTTCCTTCCATTCCTCATGCTTCTTTGTTCCATCTCAAGTTCATGAGTCTTGAGCATCCCATAAATTTCATCAAGAGTTGTTTCATCAAGAACATAGTTGTCTCTTATAGTGGTGTTCTTCAAATCCCAACTTTCACGAAGAGCTAACAGGAATTTAAGATTTGAATCTTCAAGTTCATATTCCTTGTCCACTAGTGACAGATCATTCAAGAGTTTGAAAAATCTGTCATATAATCCAGTTAATGACTCATCAGGTTTTGAGTCAAAGTGCTCATACTCTTAAGTGAGTATAGTCCTCCTATTCTTCTTAATTGAATCAGTTCCCTGACATCTTGTTTCTAAGGCATCCCATATCTCCTTTGTAGTCTTGCAGTTGATTACCCTGTTTGACATGACAGTATCAATGGTACTATGCAGCCAATGTCGTACCTTTGCATCCTTAGCAATAGATGAGATATCTTCAGCTGTATATTCACTTTTCTCCTTTGGTATTGTCTGTGCTGGCTGATCTGCAACTACAACAGAGAGCTTGGTTGGCTTGTGTGGTCCTTCATTGATTTTGTCAAGGTATTCTGGATCTGTAGCTTCCAGAAACATAGACATCCTCACCTTCCATATGGGATATTCAGATGGTTTCAGTATGGGAACTCTAATAGTCTCATATTGATTATGGATTTGAGTCTTCGGAGGTTCCTCAGTTTTGGTGGGCTTGGTTGGAGTTTGTTCTTCTTTAGACATGAATGTTTTTAGATCTTATATTGTTTGTGTGTTAACAGATCTGCTCTGATACCACTTGTTAGGTCATACACACTGTAGAAGGGGGTTGAATACAGTGTTTATTACAATCAAATCGAATTAAAGAACACACGTAACAGAACACAGATTTTATTCAACACAATAAACTCTGTTACAATATGGAACTGTCCTCTCTCAGTGATGAACAAATTATCCCGAGAGCTGCTAGGGTTACAATGAATAATATCTTCGATAATGATAACACCTATAGTGTAAACCCTATGCCTGTGTTTATATACTACACAGTTACAAGATAATGTTCTAATTGATATCAAATATAATTCTGCTTCCTAAAATATATCAATCAGTTATCTTTTCTTCCAAGTATTCTATTCTTCATAGAATTCCTTCTTCATACATATTTCTTCTTGCGTTTGTCTTGATCTTCTTTCCTTTCAATTAGCCGCCTGCCTTATCTGAAAGTCTCCTTAAGTCCTGATATTATCTCCTAATAAATATCTTCTGATATCTTAAGTTCTGATAACTTAAGTTCTAATATCTTAAATTCTGACTTCAGTATAAGTACTGATTTCCAGTTAAGTACTGATTTGTCCTATTAGGTAAGAACTAAAAACTAAACACAAATCATATTAGACATGACATCACAAATATATCTAACAAATTATTATTAAAGTATATACTTCAAATGAATATTTCAGTATAAACCCTAACACTTCAATTGTTGAATCAAGCTTCAATCTGAAAGATGCTTTGATCTGCTTTCCTTTCTGACAGGCATCACGCAATCCATCATTAGTAAACTCCACTTGAGGAATGCCTCTAACCAGTTCTTTCTTGACAAGCTCATTCATGGTTTTAAAGTTTAAATGGGACAGCTTCTTATGCCATAGCCAACTTTCATCTTGACTTGCTTTACTGAGAAGACAAGTGACAGATTCTGCATTTTATGAGTTGAAGTCAGCTAGGTACACATTTTCTTTTCTCACTCTAGTGAGAACCACTTTGTTGCTCTTTTTATTTGTCACAACACAAGCTTCTGAATTGAAGGTTACTGAATTGCCCTTATCACAAAGCTTACTGATACTCAACAAATTGTGATTGAGACCATCCACTAGGGCAACCTCTTCAATGATGACATTGTCTTTTAAAATCAAGCCATATCCCACAGTATAACCCTTGTCATCTCCAAAAGTAAAACTTGGGCCAACTCTTTCCTTGATCTCAGTGAGTAGGGTAGAATCTTCAATCATGTGTCTTGAGCAACCACTATCCAGATACCAAACATTCTTTCTGTTTCCCTCCATACATCAAAATCAAATCAAGTTGATTTTGGTACCCAAGTTTCCTTGGGTTCTGCCTTGTGAGCTTTCTTCTTTGGTTTCTTAGGTTTGATCTCATTTGACTTGGGAATTTCTGATTCATCCTTAATCATTTGAGTTGGACCTTTGAAACAAGCCATTAGAACAGAATTATCATGCACGTTTTGATTAACAGGAAAAGGCATGTTGTTTGCAAACATGATATTCCAATAAGGCATGTTAAATGGCATTTAAGGCATATTAAATACAGCATAATAAGGATTAGGTGCAAATGGCATATTAGTAAATTATGCATTCATATTCTGAGTAGACATAGCATTCAATGGCATGGTAGGCATGACAGTCATGTTGGGAAAAGAAGAGGTTGCAGACATAGGAGTAGGCATGACAATGTTGCAATTAACAGACAAATGATTAACACTACCAGACTTAACACAGATTTTTCTTGGAGCATATTTATCAGGTGTGTAGTTGTTATATTTGTTAATTCCTACTTTCCCATTTCTATTGTTTTTCTTATTAGCTTCTGTTTTAACCTCAATCTTTTCTAATCTGTCGTGCAATTGCTTGATGGACAGATGACCAACATTAACCTTCTTTTCCTTCCTGACTTGACTTGATTCTCCTGGAATAAAGTTCTTAGAGACTGAGACATATTTCTCATTTAACTTGGCTAGCTTAGCTTTGCTCACAGGTTTACTCACAGCCGACAGATGTGGCTCTTTGTCACTCGGCGGATAATACTTTTGATTATCTGGCGGATGATTTTCATCATCCGTCGAGTCCACATCTGTCAACAATCCTTCAACCAAATTGGATTCCAGCTTCTCCTTACTCTTCTTCCAGGATGCATCACAAAAGGACTCAATATCTTCAACTTTAGTGATTTAAGTATGGACATCTCTGGATGATTTCCATGCCTTAATCACGTCTTGTTCTCGTTCAAGCTGCTTCTTTATAATCTCTTTTTTCTATAAGGACTCAGTTAATTTATCCTTAGCAATCTTACACACAATTCTCAATTTTTCAAATTTAATAAACTGAGACTCTAGCACATTATTTCTCTCACTTAAAAACAAATTATTTTCTTTAATTTTAGCATTTTCCTTAGTGAGGGACTTAAGTGTAACACACAAGTGATATAATTCTGTGGACATGTCATTGATTGCATCATTACACTCAGCTTTAGATAAATAAGCTAGGTTAGTGGTGATTACCTGATTACTTGAAGAACTTGTTTTTGTTTTATCATATTTGGCCATCAGGGCTAGGTTGACATAGCTTGTTTCTTCATCTTCATCCAATCCATCAGCTGCCCAGTCATTCTCCTATGTGATGAAAGCCCTTTCCTTTTTTTTGAGTAACTCAAAGTATTTATGTTTATAATCAACAGGCTCAAACTTCTTCTTGCTAGAATCAGACTTTCTGCACTCACTGGCAAAATGCCCTGCCAAGCCACATTTGAAACATTTGAATTTGGATTTTTCCACCATGTTTCTATTTGGCTTGGCTGCTCAAAAATTCTTTTTAAATTTGAGCTTGGAAAATCTTCTGGATTGGAATTCTAGATGTTCATCAATATCATCCATGTCATCTTGGCTCAAGTGATCTTCATTTTCAGCTACCAGCCCTTTATCCTTGCTTTCACAGACCTTTGATGTAGATTCAACAGCTTCTACCTTCATCTCTTTCTCTTTATCTAACTCAACAACCAGTGCTATGGACTCTCCTTTTTTTCTTCCTTTCTCCATCCTCTCATCTTGCTTAACTTGAAGCTCATAAGTTTTTAGGATGCCATACAGTCTCTCCAAGGTGAACTCCTTGTAATCCTGAGAATTTCTCAATGAAACTGTCATTGGCTTCCACTCTTTTGGAAGAGATCTAAGGAACTTGAGGTTAGAGTCTTTTGTTTGATAGACTCTTTCATGCAACTTCAGAGCATTTAGTAGCTTTTGAAATCTACTAAAAATATCAGTGAAAGACTCACTTTCTTTACAGTGGAAATGCTCATATTGCTGAATCAGTAGCTGCATCTTGTTCTCCCTTACTTACTCAGTACCATCACAGATAATCTGAATTGTGTTCCAAACCTCTTTAGTTATTTTACAATTAATGATGTTATCAAACATATCACCATCAACTCCATTGAACAAAATGTTCATGGCCTTCTTATCTTTCCTGACTTGCTCAATATCAGGATCTGACCATTCATGCCTAGGTTTGGGAACAAATGGTTCATTTCCAGTTGCAGCTCTCATTGGTACATGAGGACCTCTCTCTATACAATCCACATAGGCCTCATCTTGGGAAAGAAGATGTAGATGCATTTTCACCTTCCAGTGGTGATAATTATCTTTGTCCAGAAATGGAATTTTGACTCCAACATCCTTCTTGTTCATCTTGCTGTTTGTTGTGATTTTTACACTCTTTGTACTTCAAGAGCTTGCTCTGATACCAATTGTTATTCCCTAACAATACAACAAGAATTACAGAAGGGGGGTTGAATGTAATTCTGACTACTTTTTCAAGATTTTAAAATAGTTCTAACTCGATAAATATATAAGTGTTTGATTTGCAGAGTGCAGAATGAGAGAGTTATATAAATCAAAACATAAAGTAATAAAAACACACGCTTTTAAACCTTTCTGGTGGATTTGAAAGTATCCACCAGATATATATATATATATATCGAATGAGAACTCTGTGAAGCTTGAATAGCTCACAGCTGCTTACAAGTAGAACAAAGAAACTACAGAGAAATTGTTGACCAGTACAGCTTTTTCTATCTCTCTTTAAAATGTGTTTGCTTAGTTATTTGTTCTACTAGCTACACTTGGTTTATATATCACCAAGTTTACATGACAATAAGACAAGATAATAAAACAAAACATATCTAGTCTAACTCCATGCTGCTTCACTACTCTATTCCAGCATCTTTGAATATCTCCACAATTGCATAGAAATGGTAATGCTTCTTTGTTCCCAAATTCCTGCTTAACAGGCTACCATATTCCTTTTGCAAACACCAGACGCATGTGATTGCATTGTCACTGTCAACAGATATTTGAATTTGATCATCCGTCGGGTACATGTTTGTCATCCGTCGGGTAGCTTTGTTGATCATCCGTCGGGTAGCTTTATTGATCATCCGTCGGGTAGCTATTTGTCACCTGACTCAATTTCACTTATATAGAATTACAAGACATCTTATATTTACAATTAATCAACCTATTCTGCATATCCACTAGTAGTCAACATGACTCATATACTCCTACAGAATCTACACAAAGTTGTTTGCAAAAATGTGCTACAATACTTATTTATTACATTAGATACTCACCCGGTGGATGTCAAATTGTCATTCATCGGGACTATAATAAATCATCCATCGAGACTATATTTGATCATCTGTTGAGTGCTACAATACTTATTTTAAGTCTATTTATGTGCTTATAAAAATCATACCTTTATAAACTATAAAACCTCATTTGTTATGATAGTGTAATCTCCCTTGATTTACCGCCATTCTTTTTATTCTTACACCTCTAAGTTACCAACTCTTTGCATAAATCCTTACAATCATACCCAATCTTTGTCACTAGATATATCCCATATATAACCCTTAAATTTGAGATCTCTATCTTGTGGAATAACGTTATGATTCTTTTTCAATACTTTCTTCCCTGGTTGTCAAATCGTTGCTAACCATCTTTGAAAACCCTGCTAGTGAGAACTCAAATCATTCTGATCGGAGTTTCATCACTCGAATCCTTGATGGATGATTTCCTCAAACTGTTGCTCTTTAAAGAAAATAATATTTTCATGAGATTGGTGAATTGGACTAAGATGCAAGTCCCTTTCACACTTATTATATTATGCTTAAAAGATGCCTAGGGACCCCATTAAATTGTTAAGAACCCATTGAGGTTCGGGATTGCTTCGTGGCTGATCACCGACGGTAATCCATAGTGTCATAAAATGATTTTGAGCAACAATTTGGTTATAAATGTTTTGACATGAATAACGATGCCATACACCTCAATTTCCAGATATAAATTTCTATGATGTTAAATTCTGTCTTATGATATACCTTGCTGAGCGCTTGGTGTTGTGGATATGTTGTGAACTTGATGATTTCATTAAAAAAACACCTTAGTAGATTTTACTTAGAGAACAATGTAGCACTCGACGGATAAGGAATATAGTCCCGACAGATGACTCAATATAGTCCCGGCGGATGATGATTAATTATCCATCGAGTGAGTAGCTTGTGTAATAATGAGTCTATAGCACATTTCTGCATACACCTTATTTAGATTCTGTAGTAGCACTCAAGTCATGTTGACTTTAATTGGATATGCAGAATAGGTTGGTTAATTGTACATAGATGATGTCTTGTAATTCTACATAAATGAAATGAAGTCAAGTGCCAGATAACTACCCGACGGATAAACAACAATGCCACTCGACGGATGATCAACAAGGAAACCCGACGGATGATCATGTACCCGACGGATAATCAATTCAAACATCTGTTGACAGTAACAACACAGTCATATGCGTCGAGTGTATGCAAAAGGAATGTGGAAGCCTATTCAACTGGGTTTTAGAGAACAAAGAAGCATTGCAATTTTCATGCTATTATGAAGATATTCAAAGATGATGGAATAGAGTAATGAAGCGGCATAATATTAGACTTGATAGGTTTTGTTTTATTATCTTCTATTATTAATTTGTAATCTTGGTGATATATAAACCAAGAAGTAGCAAATATAATAATAAGAACAAGACTAAGAACATTATCTCAGAGAAATAATTGTAAGCTGCATCATTAGCATTTCTCTGTAAACTTAGTTGTTCATATTTGTAAGCAGCTGTGAGCTACTCAAGCTTCACAGAGTTCTCTCGATATATTTATATATCTCTGGTGGATACTTTCAAATCCACCAGAAAGTCTTAAAGACTTGTGTTTTTATTACTTAGTGTTTTGATTCATTCCAAGTTATTATTCTGCACTTTGCAAATCAATTCACAGAGATATATATTTTAAGTTAGAACATTTTTAAACCAAGAAAAAGTTTCAAGAATTCCATTCAACCCTCCTTCTGTAATTTTTGTTGCATTGTTAGGGACTAACAATTGGTATCCTAGCAAGCTCTTAAAGAACAAAGAGTTTAAAGATCACAACAAACATCAAGATGAACAAGAAGGATGTTGGAGTCAATATTCCTTTTCTGGATAAAGATAATTACCATCATTGGAAGGTAAAAATGCATCTCCATTTACTTTCTCAAGATGAGGCCTATGTGGATTGCATAAAGAGGGGTCCTCATGTGCTAATGAGAGCTCCAACTAGAAATGAGCCATCTGTCCCCAAGCCAAGGCATGAATGGTCTGATGTCCTGATACTGAACAAGTCAGGAAAGATAAGAAGGCCATGAATATCCTGTTTAATGAAGTTGATGGTGACATGTTTGACAACATCATCAATTGCAAAACTGCCAAGGAAGTTTGGGATACTATACAGATTTTCTGTGATGGCACTGAGCAAGTAAGGGAAAATAAGATGCAGCTACTCATTCAGCAATATGAGCATTTTCATAGTGAAGAAAGTGAGTCTCTCAATGACATCTTTAGTAGGTTTCAAAAACTACTAAATGCTCTGAAGTTGCATGGAAGAGTGTATCAGACAAAAGACTCCAATCTAAAGTTCCTTAGATCTCTTCCAAAGGAATGGAAACTAATGACAGTCTCATTGAGAAACTCTCAAGACTACAAAGAATTTACCTTGGAAAGACTGTATGGGATCCTAAAAACTTATGAGCTTGAAATAGAGCAAGATGAGAGGAAAGGGAAAGGAAAGAAGAAAGGAGGTTCCATTGCACGAATTGCTGAGCTAGAGAAAAAGGAGGAGATGAAGATATAAGTTGTTGAGTCTACTTCAAAGGTCTGTGAAAACAAGGGCAAGGGGCTGGTAGCAGAAAATGAAGATTCTTTGAGCCAAGATGACATGGAAGATTTTAATGAACATCTACCATTTCTTTCCAGAAGATTTTCCAAGCTCAAGTTCAAGAAAAACTTTGAAGCAGCTAAGCCAAATAGAAACATGGTGGATAAATCAAAATTCAAATGTTTCAAATGTGGCTTGGCAGGGCACTTTGCCAGTGACTGTAGAAAGTCAGATTCCAGCAAGAAAAAGTTTGAGCCTGTGGATTATAAACAGAAATATTTTGAGTTGCTCAAACAAAAGGAAAGGGCTTATATTACACAAGAAAATGACTGGGCAGCAGATGGTCTGGATGCAGATGAGGATATCAACTATGTCAATCTAGCCCTAATGGCCAAGTCTGATGAAACAGAGATAAGTTCTTCAAGTAATCAGGTAATCACCACTAACCTTGCACATTTATCTAAAGCTGAGTGTAATGATGCAATAAATGACATGTCTATAGAATTATATTATTTACGTATTACACTAAAGTCTCTTACTAAGGAAAATGCTAAAATCAAAGAAAATAATCTGTTTTTAAGTGAGAGGAATAATGTGCTAGAATCTCAGTTCATTGAATTTGAAAAATTGAGAATTGAGTGTAAAATTGCTAAGGATGAATTAACTGAGTCCTTGAAGAAAGAAGAGATCTTGAAGAAGCAACTTGAACAAGAACAGGAGGTGATTAAGGCATGGAAAACATCTAGAGATGTTCATGCTCAAATCACCAAAGTTCAAGGTATTGAGTCTTTTTGTGATGCAGCCTAGAAGAAGAATAAGGAGAAGCTGGAATCCAACTTGGTTGAAGGATTTCTAACAGATGTAGACTCGACGGATAATGAGGGTCATCCGTCGGATAACAAAAAGGATTATCCGTCGAGTGATATAAATCCTCATCCGTCGACTGTGAGCAAACCTATGAGTAAAGCCAAACTTGTCAAGTTAAATGAGAAATATGGATCAGTTTCCAAGAATTTTGTTCCAGGAGAATCCAGTCAAGTGAAGAAGGAAAAAAAGGCTAATGTTGGTCATATGACTGTCAAGCAATTGAGTGACAGACTGGAAAAGATTGAGGTTAAAACAGAGGCTAAAAAGAAAAATAATAGAAATGGTAAAGTAGGAATTAACAAGCATAACAGCTACACACCTGATAAATATGCTCCTAGAAAAATCTGTGTCAAGTGTGGTAGTGTAAATCATTTGTTTGTTAATTGCAAAACTGTCATGCCTACTTCCATATCTGTGCCACCTCATTTTCTCAACATAAATTACATGCCTTCTATGCCTATGAATGCTATGTCTACACAGAATATGAATGCACAGTTTGCTAATATGCCATTTGCACCTAATCCTTATTATACTGCATTTAGTATGCCACAAATGCCATTTAGCATGTCTTACTGGAATAACATGTTTCCTAGTAGCATGCTATTTTCTGTTAATCAAAATATGCATGATAATTCTGCTGTAATGAATGTTTTCAAAGGTCCAACTCAAATGACTAAGGATGAATCTGATATCCCCAAGTCAAATGAGATGAAACCTAAGAAACAGAAAAAGAAAGCTAACAAGGCAGGACCCAAGGAAACTTGGGTACCAAAATCAACTTGATTTGATTTTGATGTGTGCAGGAAAACAAAAAGAATCTATGGTACTTGGATAGTGGCTGTTCAAGACATATGACTGGTGATTCTACCCAGCTCACTGAGTTCAAGGAGAGAGCTGGCCCAAGTATTACTTTTGGAGATGACAGCAAGGGTTATACTGTGGAATATGGCTTGATTTCAAAAGATAATGTCATCATTAAGGAGGTTACCTTAGTGGATGGTCTCAAGCACAATTTGTTGAGTATCATCCAGCTATGTGATAAAGGCAATTCAGTAAACTTCAACTCAGAAGCCTGTGTTGTGATAAATAAAAGGAGCAACAAAGTGGTTCTCACTGGAGTGAGAAAAGGAAATGTGTACCTAGCTGACTTCAACTCATCAAATGCAGAATCTGTTACTTGTCTTCTCAGCAAAGCAAGTCAGGATGAAAGTTGGTTATGGCACAAGAAGCTATCCCATTTAAACTTCAAGACCATGAATGAACTTGTAATGAAATAACTGGTTAGAGGTATTCCTCAAGTGGAGTTTTCTAAGGATGGATTGTGTGATGCCTTCCAAAAAGGAAAGTAGATCAAAGCATCATTCAGAAAGAAGCTTGATTCAATAATTGAAGAACCTTTGCAACTGCTACACATGGATTTGTTTGGACCAGAAAATGTGTTGTCCATCTCAAGGAAAAGATTTTTCCTAGTAATTGTAGATGATTTCTCAAAGTTCTCTTGGACATATTTCCTAAATTCTAAAGATGAGGCTAGTGAAATCATCATCAATCACATAAGGCAAGTCAATAATCATCCTGATTTCAAAGTTAGAAGAATCAGGAGTGACAATGGAACTGAGTTCAAGGATTCTTTCATGAGAGCATTTTGTGAAGAAAATGGGATTTTGCATGAGTTTTCAGCAACAAGAACTTCACAACAAAATGGAGTAGTAGAAAGGAAGAACAGATCACTTATTGAAGCTGCAAGGACAATGCTTGAAGAGTCTAAGTTACCAACATATTTCTGGGCTGAAGCTATAAATACTGCATGCTACACTCAGAATATATCTCTGGTTAATCAAGCAAAATGCATGACTCCCTATCAATTGTTCAAAAACAAGAAGCCAACTCTAAATTTTCTTCATGTCTTTTGCTGCAAATGTTATATCTTGAGAAATCAAACTGATCAGAATGGGAAGTTTGATGCTAAAGCAGATGACGGAATTTTTTTTTGGATATGCTGTTGGTAAAGCATATAGAGTCTACAATCTAAGAACCAACATTGTTGTGGAATCAATACATGTTGTCTTTGATGATAAAAAGATTTAAGGACTGCAAGATGGAGATTACCATGAGAGCCTCAAATTTGACAATGAGGAGATGGTTAGTGATGACAGTGATGATGAAAGTGATCAAGAAACAGTATCAAAGGATAATGCAGAAAAATCAACTACCAATGAAGCACAAAATTCAATATCTGTCGAGTTGCATAATGCTTCATCCGTCGGGAGACAATCTGCTTTATTTATCGGGAGACAATTAGCTTCATCCGTCGGTACTCAAAATTCACCATCCGTCGGGTCATCAAAAGAAGCTGGAGGTCAGAATAGAGCACTTACAGAAAGTTCCCCTTTCTCAAATCAAAGATCCATGAACTCAGGGGGTTTTTAATAATCTAAATTCAATCACACATCAAGACAACAATGAGGCCTCTTCATCTAGAGCTAATCTACCTCAATAAAGGAAATGGACAAAGGATCATCCCTTTGAGTTCATCATTGGTGATGTATCTTCTAGAGTTCAAACAAGGAGAGCAACTCAAGAAGATTGTGCTTTCTTTCTAAGGAAGAACCAAAGAAGGTAGAAGAAGCTTTGTTGGATCCTGATTGGATTTTAGCTATGTAGGAGGAGCGAAACCAATTTGAAAGGAATAAGGTATGGAAGCTGGTGTCCAAGCCTAAAGGAAAGAATCCAATAGACACCAAATGGGTATTCAGAAACAAGATGGATGGAAATGGCATAGTAGTCAGGAACAAAGCTAGATTTGTTGCTAAAGGCTATTGTCAACAAGAAGGAATAGATTTTGATGAAACATGTGCTCCTGTTGTAAGACTTGAAGCCATCAGAATCTTCTTAGCCTATGCAGCCCATGCCAATTTGAAGATGTTACGACCAGCATTTTGTGTAATATTATTTGTGAACTTTGTATAATATTATAGCCGATTATAAATATACTTAATGACTGTACGTTTGTGTGAATGGAATTTGCTGCGTTATAAGTTACTTTATGTAAATTATAAATTTTTCAAAGCAAGAGTTTTATTATTTGCCTTTATTTTTTATTTATAAGGAATATTTTATACCTTGGAAAATTTTCTTTTAAAAATTATTTCATTCACAAATTTCAAAAGTGACCTCATAAATTTTTTAAAAAATCCAAGTTATTTTATGGTACAACTTTTATAATTTTTGAAATATTAATCTTATTTATAAAAATTATTCTTTACAACTAATTGTTTATTTAATTTGCATTTTACTCAAGGGCACTAGAGTCAATGACCAACCCACTAACCAATCCTACCAAGGCCACTTTAATAGAATGCCCTTGCATGCAAATTTGTTTTCTAGAAGAGAAGGGAGATAGTGGTAAAAGCACACTACACTCACCAATTTGCATAATTGTAATGATTTAACCTCAATCAAACTCACACTCAACCACATTCACTTCACTCCAGCTCATCTCTCTCTTTTTTCTCTCTTCCCCCTCCCTCTCTTTGCTCTTGGCCGAAGCCCCCTCCCCACTCCCTTCCATCATTTTTCCATCCCATTTCTCATCTCCCCTAGTGTAATTCTCCTACCTACATTTATTTTATATACTTCCCAAGAGTTTTTTGAATAGGAGATGAAGTTTCATGGTTGCATGTGTAGCTTTTATGTGATCTCCAAATATAAACTCTTGATTCTTGTGAATTTAAGAGCTCTCTATCAGATACATTTCATATATGTTTTAACCAAGTGTTTTATGGAGAAACCATGCATTAAAAACCTTTGCATGGTACTGAAATTTCACTATATAATCATGTTAAGCCATGCATGCTAGTTTTAAGATGTTAATATGATGATCAACCATGTTGTGTATGTTACTCTTCTCGAAATCATGTTTTCATGTTTAAAATTTTATAAATTTGAATTATTTGTGCTTGAAATAGATTGTTTCCATGATATATTGCTTAATAATAGTTAAGAGAAGATACATTTCATGATTATTAAGGTTGAGTAATAGGTTCAAGTCGAATTTACAAGAATTTAAACTCCATATTTAGTCGAAACCTTGTTAAGTGTTTTCCATGAGTTGCATGTTATATTTTTATTTGCATGTCGGTGTTCTAGGGCATGGATGATCTTCACTCCTGTTGAGGCACTATTTTAGGATGTTGATGCACTAGGTTTTCTTTGGTAAAGGTTGGATGCTTGGTTAATAAGTGGGAGTTAAGGTGGAAAGGGTTTAGTTAGTGTTTGTATTTTTCCAGAATTTTGCACTAGTTTGTAGGGAAGTTTTGATTGGGAATTTGTTGTGCACTTTGAGGCCCAAGCCACCAGAAGCTAGCACTAAGAGTATAAAATAGGTTTTAGGTGTTTGTTGGAGGTTTGTAAGATGTTTAGTTCGGTGCACGAGTGGAATCAAAAAATCTGTCCAGCAGGGGACAGTTTTGTTGCAACTTAAAAATGGGAAGTTTTGACCATGTCATAGGTAGGCCCTCATTAGGCCCTGTTGGGCTTTAGTTAGAGGGAGTATCAGAGGAGTTGTTCCAGCCATAGTTCATAGGATTTGAGTTAGAATAATTTTTCACAAGTTAGTTCAAGTCAGGTCCTTTTCTGCCCAGAAAAAAACAAGGGAACCTTGGATTTTAAGCTTAGGCCTAGGCAGGCCCAAGCTAGGCCCTTTAGCCACATCAAGTTTGGGAATTGCCTTATGATCAGAAGAGTCTAGTGTAGAAGTTTTGGAGGTAAAATTGTAGTGTAAGAGTGTCTAATGTACCCAAGAAACCTTAGATGTCATTCTAAAATTTACCATAGTAAGCACCTTCACTTATCACATAGTTTTAGAGCACTTATGAGTGAGGCCTAGGTTGACCACTATAGTTACAAGATATCATAAAGCCAGTAGAGTAAAAGGCCCAAGTTAGGGTCAATAGGATTTGGATATTTTAGTAAAGGCACATCGAGTTAAGAGGCCAAAATTTGGAGATTTTGTCTAGTTTAGCGATCAAGTGACTTAAGTTGTGGAGCGAGATCATCCAAGCCTAGTGTTTCAATATGGTATGTGTGATATTATTTGATACTTAAATATGGTATGTGAGCATATGTGGCTATGTGTACTATTATGTTTATAAGGTGATTATAAATTGCGTGCATATAGGCCTAAGTGCCATTTGTGTTTAATTTTGGGTTGTAAATAGGCTGAATTGGTGATAATATATTATAATGAGGTTATTATTATTTTTGTAGGATCTCGAGATGAAGGTAAACTTTCCATAAAGGTCGAGTAAAGCTTCCAATTGCTCCTACTTGCCAGTCCAGTCTAGTCCAGCCTTTCTCAAGGCAAGTGATTCAACCTACTTTTTAGTTTACAGTGTGAATGTGTGATAACTAGTTCCTATATATATGATGCGAGTATCCTGATTTATCTTGTTATACCTGAACCAAGTGATTCTCAAATCTATCTTCGTATTATATAGAAATACCATGAACCCTCAAGTATTTATTGCAAGTAGATCAAAAGTCATACCATGCTAGTATATCAAAGTAATTGTGATGCAATGATAAAATAGAGATTTGTTATAATACTTTATTGATCCTTTTGATTAACATGCTATTGATTCCTGAGAAATCTTGATATTGCTCCCTGATGCTTTGATTCAACTCTTGTAAGAACCTCGATAGAAACTTTATCTTGATACCTAAAAGCCAGTCACTCCTTAAAGTCGTTCATGATTGTTTGATAACCCTATTCTTACCCTAACAGATGATACCCTGTTATACTTCAAATTAATGCTAACCTTCTTTGTATTTTAATACCTATAGCTTATCTGGAACCATTACCTTAAGCCTAATAAGGCTTTATTTTTTCATATTATCCGATAGCCTTGCTAAATATCCTTATCAAAGTCCTTGTAAATAGAAACCTTTCAATTACCCTGATAGAGTAAAGTCTAGTGGATCATGGCCCTGAGATTTAGTGATCATATTTCCAGTATTTCAAAGTTGATCTATAATCCCTTGATAAAGATGTTTACTGTTTAAGAAATTTATTATCAATCGGCATCAGTTTTTGAAACGATTAAAAATTTGAATTTTCAATCCCAAAGGGGGATAAATGTTTTCTTTAAATGGTGGATCTGGACTGAGATGCAAGTCCTTTCCACACTTAAATTATAGGCTTAAAGTTGCCTAGGGATCCCATTAATATTTTAGAACCCAGCGAGGTTCGGGATTACTTCACGGCTGATCACAGGCTGTAATCCGTAGCGTCATAAAATGGTTTTTGATGAAGAAATGATTTGGAAATGTTTTGATATAAACAAATGATGCCATCACCCAAAAGTTCATTTCTTATTAGTATTAGCTCTATCATCGCATTGTCATTCTTTTATATATCTCGATTTATGTTTTGTACCGTATTGTTTAGCACTTGTTGAGCATTTGGCTCAATACTTGCTTTCACCCTGATATTACAGCTAGCAGCTATGGTTAGATTCAAGCAGACAGCATGTAAGACTTGTGATGCCGATTCGTATGTCCGAGCTCAGGTAGAATAAAAGATAGTTTTGTGTGAGGACTCGATATTAAAACCAGTTGTAATAGTTAGAAGTGTTGGGATGTTCCAAACCCTAAACTGTATAATCTTGGATTCGGTTGTATTTACTTTCTTTTATCTATTGTAATAGTTTTATATTATGTATTGTTAAGTTGGGGGTGTGACAGGTTTTGGTATCAGAGCTACGGTTTAGAGTCCCTGGACAGCCCAATTATAGGATATATGTATAAGTTATAGATATTATGTCGGAGAGTAGGTTAAGTAAATTTATTATTAATACTCCTCTTATATATCTATGTATGGTTTGTCAGCAAAGGGCGCACTTGTGACGCCCTATATCTCGGGGTTAGAAAATCAGGACCCACACACCTTTAATCTAATAACTAAATAAGCATAAACCCCGATTAGCTACCAACAGGATCAAACAGGATAAAGTATGAGACAAGATTACAACTACCAATCATAAAATATAATCTACAACCCCAAAATAATTTTAAATATACATAGTCGATCCCGGCTTGGAACCAACAAATAACCCATTGTATCTTTACAATTTTCCTTCTAAGCGCTTGCTCACTCAGAAATACCACTACCTGCTCTGGCAACCGGAAGCCCTCAACGCGATAGGGACCACCAGGTACGCTCTTACGAGCGGTGCGCCTAAGCCTGGCCATCTTCTTGCTTAAAAGCCATGGTTAGATTAAAACAAACATATGAGTATAAAACTCAGCAAGTAGCTATAAAGCAGTTCTATGATATAAAATCCACAATTTACTTTACCAATCTCAGGGCATTCTACTTTATTTGTTCTAGGTGGCAGATTTCCATCTTTTGGGTTAAGGAAGGGTTAAGAAGGAAAAATGTGGGGCTTTCAAGGAACAAGGCTCGAAGCAGGGTGAAAGCCGATATTCATCACAAATTATTAAAGGATCAGAACAGATCTTTCAGAAAGGAAAACAACAATATTTCACTATATGAAACCAATTATATGATCAACAGGTTAAAATCAGGGTTCACGAGCTTTAAGCTTCACAATATCACAATCAACTCTTTTCAAAGCAATATAAACCATTTTTATTTTCAAGAATCAATTACTGAACAGGATGTTTCAGTTACATTTTAAATAATCAATATAGAACCCTTGATTGGATCACTTTATATTTTCATTTCATTATAATACGGGTGATCAGCCCGTACCGACCTCCATCCGGTCTTTAAGGTACCAATCGGCATAATTTCAGCCTTAAATTGGACTAACCCCGCTAGCCTCTTACCATGACTGGACTAGTCCCACTAGCCTCTTACGTCCCAATCCAATCCATCAGGAATTCATTTAGAAAACCTTGAGTTGGAAAAAGTAGGTTTTCTAAATTCATTTTATCATTACCAAGAATATGAAATCATTCAGACTCTTTCGAGTCGAAACTCATTCTTAAGTCAAATTTCAAGAAGACAAAGTTAAGGAAGTGATTCAAAGACAAGAAAGGAACAACTTTAAGGATTCTGAATCAAGGATAACAAGGTACTTAAATTAGAAGGATCAATATCTGTTTCAAAGATCAATAGGGTGATCAAGAAATAAGGTATCATTATAAAGGGTTCGTAAAGGTAATTATAGGGTTTATAACAGTTCATGATTAACAAATAACTTGAACAAAAAAGACAGGTTACCAAAGGGTTGAATCAGTAAGCTTATCAATAACAGTTTATCAAGATCAAAGACAGGGTATCTCAAGTCATTAACAGGGGTTCATGGGGTTCATTATTTAAACAGTTCCATACTCTACATGGTATGAACAATAACCTCTCTATAACCATTTTCACAAGTAATGAGAGTTACTTGCCTGAATTCGCTTTCCCGAAGGTTGAACTACTGCCACCTAGTATACCCTTTCCTTTCCTAGCCTGAATGCCCTCGCGCTCCGAATCTACAATAAAAACAAAAACCTTAATCAGTTTCTCAACTCTCGTTCCTGAAACGATCACTCATTACAATGGCTCGATTATACCCTTGACTCAAATATACGAGTATAGCTTATACACATAAGCACATAGCACATCACACATCATCTACTTTATTCTTAACCTTTACACCTTTATATAAACTCGACAATCAACTTATAAATATCCTTATCTCAACTCGAAGTCAAATCATACTTTATATTAGTACACATAGCTCTTTATACTTGAAATCCTTATACGAATAAACAAACGACAAAACTTATAATAACGACCCTAAAGTTATCTTTAAACCAACACAACAACCATAGATAACACAAATTAATCATTCCCTTTATTTATACTTTAATTTGAACCAAACATAGAAAATGAGGCAAAAATCTCACATACAATCCCTAATTAATCTTCATGATCCATTCAAGCACTTATATTAGAATTTGACCTTTTAAATGCTATAATCCATTCGGCCTTAACCACAAATCACAATTCGATAACCAAACAATGACATGCATCATCAATTCCTCTTTTAAATCCACATGCAATCTCATTTTTTCCTAGTTAAACTTAGATTATACCAAGATCAAGTCACAAAATCAATTTTCTCTTTTATTAGTACAATGTCGAACCAAAATCTTCAACATGCAATCCTCAATTTTGATTTCTCAAGCATCCAATCAACTATACAAGTCCAAATACCTTTAAAACAATTATAAAAATCATTTTTATCAATCAACATACTTAAATCTCAAAAGAAACACAAACCCTTATTCAAAATTTCCAACAATCAAGACATGCATGCAACCATTTAAGTAATTTATATACCAAACACTCTAATTATCCAATAATTTCCAAGGATAAACATCAACAAGTCATTTCCATTACTAAAATCATTTTGATCTTCTAAAAAAAATCAAGATTCCATTCGTGTTTTTCAAGAAATAACACATGTAAACGTTTTTCTCAATTCTTAAATCATTAATCATTCTAATCCATCATCGTCATCCTAGAATAAACATCCACAACCATTTAAATCAACAATAATCAACTCATTAACTTTTAGAAATCAAAAACCCATTCGGGTTTTAAACAAATCACTACATGCAATTACCAAAGATAAGATTTATGAATGCTAGAGCTCAGTTTAGCATCATCACTCACCACCGGTTCACCGGAGTTCATCACCGGTGGCGGTGGCTTCACGGTGGTGCCCTCATTCGAGGGTGTCCATCCATGAAACCCCCGTTTTTCCATTAATTCCTAAAAAAACTAACATGCACATCTCATATACCATTCATTTGCAAAGAATCATGCTTAAACAAGATGATATCAACAAGAACAATAAGAACCGAAAAGCTCTCAGGTAAACACACACATCGAGCATACACATCTACATGCAAGTGGATATACACACATGCACACTCTTCTACCTACATATATGTGTTTATCAAGAGATTTTAGGAAGAATTGGTGAGATTTATCAAAGGAACAAGAGGTATACCAAGAGAGAGAGAGAAGAGAGCCCAGAGAGAGAGAGAGTAACCGAGAGAGAGTGATAAATAAAGAGAGAAAGAGAGAAAAGTGTTCACGGGAGAAAGAAAGAAAATAAATAGGGGGAGAAATGAGTTTATAAATGATAAGGACAAGGGCAATTTAGTAATTTACTAATTCCCTTTTAAATTGATTTTCCTTTCTCTTTTTACTTCCATAGAATATTGGTGGAATAATAAATATATCTCTCTTAGAAAGTTGAAAATTATGGCGATTGACAATTTTAAAATGTAGATCTCGAAATTAGCTTTCCAACCATTACTCACAATAGACTTTGAGCGTACTGTTGATTTTATACGATTTTTACAAGTTTGTGCTAATAATAGCATTTTATTATATAAAAATGATTTTAAAAACAACGATCATGAAATAAATCCGTCTATCATTTTTAGTAAGTCTCTAGGACTATTATGACGATAACATAACAAATCTCATGCCTTTATCTTACTCAGATAATTTTATAAAAATGCGCGAAGGTTAAATAAACCTTATTTAAATCAAATAATTACCTTAAATTCATATAAATGTCAACAGATCACGTAGTCATGCACACAGACAAGCAATCACACACATACGAATATATCACAACTCGTGTCTGATCATAAAATTTGTCCTTCTTTAATCTTTATTCTTTTCTATGCGTACCGGGTCACGTTCAGCCTGACGGCCCGACGCTCAGCGTTTCAATTACGCTTCTCATTATCGACCGACACGTCACTAGGACGCAATATTTTACTTAAACATTTCATTTCACATAATAACACATAGTTCACATTTTTAAATATCTTAACCCCTTTTTAGGACGGGTTCCGTTCTACCTGACGGCCCGACAACACAGCTTAACTCCTAAGCTGACTCTTTAAATTGGAACGCTTCTACTTACGCTCCTAGATTCTAATATACAGTAAAGACAATTAATCAACACCTAATCACATAATTATAATCACTTCACATAAATCTCACTTTATTCACTTAATTACATCACAAAATTCTCAGTCGTCACAATCTACCCTCCTTAAAAGGATTCTGTCCCCAGAATCTAGTCTAAGCAAATAGATAGGGATACTTTTCTTTCATTTCAATTTCTAATTCCCAAGTTGATTCTTCAACTAGTGGATTTCTCCACAATACTCTAACTAGGGGTACAACTTTATTTCTAAGTGTCCTCTCATTTCGGTCCAAGATTCAAACTGGTTGTTCCATATAAGACAAATCCGGTAGAATTTCCACTGGTTCCAATTTGATCACATGACTCGCATCAGCATTATACTTCTTTAGAAGAGATACATGGAACATATTGTGCAGATGTTGCATTTGCGGAGGTAGCGCCAATTCATATGCCATCTTCCCAACTTGGCGCAGTACTTCAAATGGTCCAACATACCTAGGACTCAACTTCCCTTTCTTTCCGAATCGGGTTAAACCCTTCCAAGGAGATATCTTTAACAAGACTTTGTCTCCAGATTCGAATTGCAAATCTTTCCGGTCTTGATTTGCGTACTTTGCTTGTCGATCTTGAGCTGCAATTAATCTTTTTCGAATCATTTCTACCTTTTTCTTCATTTGTTGAACTCGCTCTGGGCCAATTAATTTGCGATCACCAACTTCATCCCAATACGTAGGAGATCTATATTTTCTTCCATACAAAGCTTCATAAGGCGGCATGCCAATACTCGCGTGATAACTGTTGTTGTAGGAAAACTCAATTAATGGCAAATGATCGTCCTAATTTCCTTTGAAATCTATTACACAGGTTCGTAACATATCTTCGATTATCTAAATTGTCCTTTCACCTTGTCCGTCCGTCTGCGGATGATATGCCGTACTCATTTTCAGTTTAGTTCCCAAATGATCATGGAATTGTCTCCAAAATCTCGAGTTAAAACTTGCATCTCTATCAGACATGATAGATACAGGGACTCCGTGATGCATCACAATCTCATCCAAATATAATTTGACCAACTTTTCCAACGAAAACCTTTCATTTATCGGCAAGAAGTGTGCTGACTTTGTTAACCGATCGATTACCACCCAAATCGCATCATGATTAGACTTGGTTTTAGGTAATCCTACCACGAAATCCATCACTATAGGTTCCCATTTCCATTCTGGTATATCCAGTGGCTGAAGCAATCCGCTTGGCCTCTGATGTTCCGCTTTGACTCTTTGACACGTATAACACTTACTTATCCATTCCGCAATTTCCTTTTTCATGCTTGGTCACCAATAACTCTCTTTTAAATCCTGGTACATTTTCGTACTTCCAGGGTGAATTGAAAATCTTGAGCTATGCGCTTCTTGCAAAATCTTGTGCTTTAGTTCCACAACATTAGGTATCTAAATACCTGAGTTAACACGATATATTCCTTTCTCATCCTTTTGAGCTTTAATTTCCTCTCCTGATAACTTATCCTTTTCACGATTCATCACTTGCACTTGACAACATCGAATCTTTTCCAAAATTTCGGGTTGAAATGTCATCGCATATATTGCTTCACCTCCAAATTCTGGAGTCTGCACTTCTATTTCCATCTTTTCGAAATCTTTGATCAATTCCTCCGATGAAGTTAACATATTCAATCTTTCCTTGCGACTTAGAGCGTCTCCTACCACATTTGCCTTTCCAGGATGATAGTTTATCGCACAATCATAATCTTTGATCAATTCTAACCACCTTCTTTGTCTCATATTCAATTCCTTTTGAGTGAAGATATACTTTAAACTCTTATGATCTATATAAATCTCGCACTTTTTCCCATATAAATAATGCCTCCAAATCTTAAGGGCAAACACAATTGCTGCCAATTCCAAGTCCTGCATTGGATACTTTTGCTCGTGCAGCTTGAGTTGCCTTGACACATATGCTATTACCTTCCCGTGTTGCATTAACACACATCCAAGTTCTCTATATGAAGCATCACTGAATATCACAAATTCTCTTTTTTCATCCGGTAACACTAACACTAGGGCAGTTACCAGCCTCTTCTTTAACTTTTGAAAGCTTTTCTCGCACTTTTCCGTCCATACAAACTTCTCGTTCTTTCTTGTCAACTTCGTTAATGGGACAGCAATCTTAGAGAAATCTTGCACAAACCTTCTGTAGTATCCGGCTAATCCCAGAAAACTTCTGAGTTCCATAGGAGTCTTGGGTCTTTCCCAATTCATTACAGCTTCTATCTTGGCTGGGTCCACTTTAATTCCTTCTTTATTAACTACATGACCAAGAAATTGCACTTCCTTTAGCCAAAATTCGCACTTCGAAAACTTAGCGTATAACTTCTCTTTTCTCAAAATTTCCAAAGAAATCCTCAATTACTCTTTACGATCTTCTTCCGTCTTGGAGTAAATCAGTATATCGTCAATAAACACAATAACGAACTTATCCAAATATTGCTTGAACACTCTATTCATAAGATCTATAAATGCGGCTGGCGCATTCGTCAAACCAAATGCCATTACCAAAAAACTCGTAGTGTCCATATCTCGTTCGAAACGCTGTCTTGGGTATGTCTTCCGCTTTAATCTTTAACTGATGATACCCAGATCTTAAATCAATCTTGGAGAAACATGAAGCTCCTTTTAACTGATCAAACAAGTCATCGATTCGCGGTAGAGGGTACTTGTTCTTAATCGTCAACTTATTTAATTCGCGATAATCAATGCACAACCTCATACTTCCATTCTTTTTCTTTACAAACAATACTGGTGCGCCCCACGGGGATACACTCGGCCGAATTACTCCTTTATCCAATAATTCTTGCAATTGAGCGGCCAATTCCTTCATCTCGACTGGCGCCATACGATAGGGAGCTTTTGATACTGGTTCCGTTCCAGGAGCCAAATCAATCGTAAACTCGATATCTCTATCTGGAGGTACTCCAGGCAATTCATCAGGAAATACATCCGGAATATCTCTTACTATTGGGATATCCTCTATCCTCACGGACTCTTTCTCCACATCCATAACATGAGCCAAATAAATTTCACATCCTTGACGTAATAATCTCCTTATCTCGATAGCCGTTAGGAATTTCTTCTCTTGCCTCTTTCCTTTGAATATCACTTCCTCACCATCCTTGGTCCTTAACTTCACCTTCTTACTTTTACATTCTATTTGCACCTCATGGTTTGACAACCAATCCATTCCTAGTATAACTTCAAACTCTCCTAACTTAAAGGGAATTAAGTCAGCAGAAAAGTGCCGACCTTCTATAATCACATCACAATCGGGACAAACTTTGCTAACAATAAATTTCTCTTGATTTGCTACCTCTATAATCAAATTAGGTTCCAGAGGGTACGTAACAAAATTTAACTTATCAAGAATACTTTCAGAGATAAAAGATCTAGTTGCTCCAGAATCCATCAATACCTTTACTTCTACTGAGTTAACAACAAGCATACATGCCACCATGTCCATATCTTGCACCGCATCTTTCACTATCATATTAAAGGTCCTAGCTCTGGGTTGAGCTGATGGTGCTGGGAGAGACGGCGGTCCAGCAATCCTAAGAACATTGGCCTTCTGAACAGGCTCCTTGCAATTTCTGGCCATATGGCCCACCTTTCCACACTTGAAACAAGCCAAGTCAGGCTTCCTTGCTCCACTTGGACACTCTGAAGAATAATGCCCTTTCTGGTTGCACTTAAAACATATCACGTCCAACTTATTACACCTTCCCGGGTGTCTCTTTCCACAATTCTTGCATTCTTGAATCTGAGGTCTGTTATCCTTCCCCGGTTGTCCTGCTTTCTGAAAATGGTTCTTCTGAGTTCCATTACCGGGTTTAAAATTCTGAAACTTTTGGTTCTGACCTCTACTGTTCTTGCCAAACTTTCCTCTGAACTTTGAACTTCCTTGCTCTTGCTCTGAGCTTTCGAATTTCCTTTTTCTTCCTTCATTTTCTCTCCTCACAGCTTCACGCTCTCCTTCTACTATCATTGCCTTTTGTACCAAGGCAACATAATTCTTGATCTCCAACAATGCTACTTGACTCCAAATCCATGGCTTAAGTCCCTGTTGGAACCTCTTAGCCTTATTTGCCTTCGTGTTCACATACTCAGGTACGAATCTTGACAGCTCCAAAAATTTTACTTCATACACCGCTACCGACATAACTTCTTGCCTAAGGTCCAGAAATTTCATCTCCAACTGATCTTGCATATAGCTCGGCAAATACTTCTCCAGAAATATCTCAGTGAACTTCTCCCATGTTAAGTCCTTACCTTCCAACAACACCTTCGATGTTTCCCACCAGAAACTCACTTCATCCTTCAGGTAATAACTCGCATATTGGGCTTTCTTGTCACCCTTAACTTCTACTAACTCAAAGGCTTTTTCCATTTCTCTTAACAATGACTGAGCTTTAATTGGGTCTGACAAACCTAAGAATTCTGGGGGATGAACAGATTGAAAGTGTTTGAAATTTCCAACTTTAGGGGCCACAGGTTGTTGCAAAAGCTAAGCAAGTCTGCTCATCATGGTGGTTTTTGGGTTCACTTCTGGGTCTTGGGTTGGAATTTCTTCTTCTTGGTGATCTGGTGAGTTGGCCATTTCTTACAAACCTGATTGAGCAATTATTTAGCAATACGATAGCATGGAAAATATAACAACATTTTACTATAAAATCTCTTTTGTGGGTTTTAAGCTTTACCCAATTTTGCACATGCAATCCTATTACTACATAATTCGTATATTAGTGTTGTTTTATCATGGCACAGGATAGGGTATTACATATTTTTAAACATGGTTATATGAAAACATGGTATTTAGAACAGTTTATGTAGATCTTTAGGGTACACAATGGAAAACAAGATAATGGATTTATTTAAACATGGGGTACATAAAGAAAAGTTTGGTTACCATAGGTTCAGAAATAAGGTACAAAAATATAGCAGGGTTAAACAGAGGAAAAATTGGAAAATATCCCCCTATCTACCCCTAACTTCTAATAACTACTACTATAAAGTTCTGAAATACAACATAACAAATGAAAAAGGGACCCCGGCATCTGACCAAGTATCCTAAAGCCTATTGGCGCTGAAAAACAACAACTACGGGCTCAACCAACAGTCCCGTCTAATCATCCAAAATCTCTCTCAACACAACCAGCATCCAGCAAATAATCTTATGCAGCCTCCGGGCCTCAGCATCAGCATCATTAGTGGATGGTCCCTCATTCAATCTCCTCCAGGCTACCTGCTCCACCAGCTGAATCCTAGCTCTCCACTCCTCCATCACTATTGAAGTCCTCTGCCCAGAGTCTCGAATCAACCTATCCACCAAAGCTCCCAACTCAAGAATACGGGAGTAAACAAAGTCTCGGTCCTGGGCTAACTTGCCACCAACACTGACTGGTACAATCTTAGGCATCTTAGACTCTGGCTCAAGGGCAGGGGTCTCTGAATCTGGCCTCAAGGGTGAAATCTACATAGGGATCTCACTACTCTCAGAAGGGTCTTCCTCTGGGTCTGAACTAACATACACAGGCTCCTCTGGAGAGGGTGGAATGGGGTCTACTGGGGTACTAGTCAAACTAATCTCTGAATCTGAGTCACTACCACTACTGGGATCCTGAGAGAAAACATAAAACAGCAACCAAGAAACAATGTTAGGGTTAAATAAACCTTCCGGCTAACTCACACCCCAACTCTAGTTTCCACTTTCACTATTACACACTTTCCTTAGACTATACCTAATAGTCTAACTCAACTCTATATGAGTCGAACTCTCTCGCGATATAAATATATACCCAAAATACCCTTTTTAAGCCTAACTTATCTCAAGGACTAGATCATGTAGCTCTGATACCAACTTATGATGCCCTCAATCTCGGGGTTAGGAAAGGAGGACCCACACACCTTTAATCTAATAACTAAATAAGCATAAACCCCGATTAGCTACCAACA
Organism: Apium graveolens; assembly: GCF_009905375.1. Classification (NCBI taxonomy): domain Eukaryota; kingdom Viridiplantae; phylum Streptophyta; class Magnoliopsida; order Apiales; family Apiaceae; genus Apium; species Apium graveolens. Next base: position 168,445,467 of record NC_133651.1, read on the forward strand.
TGATCAAACAGGATAAAGTATGAGACAAGATTACAACTACCAATCATAAAATATAATTTACAAACCCAAAATAATTTTAAATATACATAGTTGATCCCGGCTTGGAACCGACAGATAACCCATTGTATCTTTACAATTTTCCTTCTAAACGCTTGCTCACTCAGAAATACCACTACCTGCTCTGGCAGCCGGAAGCCTTCAACACGATAGGGACCACCAGGTATGCTCTTACGAGCAGTGCGCCAAAGCCTGGCCATCTTCTTGCTTAATTGTCATGGTTAGATTAAAATAAAACATATGAGTATAAAACTCAGGAAGTAACTATAAAGCAGTTCTATGATATGAAATCCACAATTTACTTTACAAATTTCAGGGCACTCTACTTTATTTGTTCAAGGTGGCAGATTTCCATCTTTTGGGTTAAGGAACGGTTATGAAGGAAAAATGTGGGGCTTTCAAGGAACAAGGATCGAAGCAGGGTGAAAGCCGACATTAATCACAAATCATTAAAGGATCACAACAGATCTTTCAGAAAGGAAAGCAACAATATTTCACAATATGAAACCAATTATATGATCAAGAGATTAAAATCAGGGTTCATGAGCTTTAAGCTTCACAATATCACAATCAACTCTTTTCAAAGAAATATAAACCATTTTCATTTTCAAGAATCAATTATTGAACAGCATGTTTCAATTCCATTTTAAATAATCAATATAGAACCCTTGATTGGATCACTTTATCTTTTCATTTCATTATAATACGGGTGATCAGCCCGTACCGACCTCTATCCGGTCTTTAAGGTACCAATCGGCATAATTACAGCCTTAAATTGGACTAGCCCAGCTAGCCTCTTACCATGACTGGACTAGTCCCACTAGCCTCTTACGTCCCAATCCAATCCATCAGGAATTCGTTTGGAAAACCTTGAGTTGGAAAAAGTAGGTTTTCTAAATTCATTTTATCATTACCAAGAATATGAAATCATTCAGACTATTTCGAGTCAAACTCATTCTTAAGTCAAATTTCAAGAAAACAAAGTTAAGGAAGTGATTCAAAGACAAGGAAGGAACAACTCTAAGGATTCTGAATCAGGGATAACAAGGTACTTAAATTAGAAGGATCAATATCTGTTTCAAGGATCAATAGGGTGATCAAGAAATAAGGTATCATTACAAAGGGTTCGTAAAGGTAATTATAGGGTTTATAATAGTTCATGTCTTAACAAATAACTTGAACAGAAAAGACAGGTTACCAAAGGGTTGAATCAGTAAGCTTATCAATAACAGTTTATCAAGATCAAAGACAGGGTATCTCAAGTCATTAACAGGGGTTCATGGGGTTCATTATTTAAACAGTTCCATACTCTACATGGTATGAACAATAACCTCTCTATAACCATTTTCACAAGTAATGAGAGTTACTTGCCTGAATTCGCTTTCCTGAAGGTTGAACTACTGCTACCTAGTATACCCTTTCCTTTCCTAGCCTGAATGCCCTCACGCTCCGAATCTACAATAAAAACCAAAACCTTAATCAGTTTCTCAACTCTCGTTCCCGGAACGATCACTCATTACAATGGCTCGATTATACCCTTGACTCAAATATAGGAGTATAGCTTATACACATAAGCACATAGCACATCACACATCATATACTTTATTCTTAACCTTTACACCTTTATATAAACTCGATAATCGACTTATAAACATCCTTATCTCAACTCGAAGTCAAATCATACTTTTTATTAGTACACATAACTCTTTATACTTGAAATCCTTATACGAATAAACAAACGAAAAAACTTATAATAACGACCTTAAAGTTATCTTTAAACCTACACGACAACCATAGATAACACAAATCCATCATTCCCTTTCTTTTATACTTTAATTCGAACAAAACATAGCAAATTAGGCAAAAATCTCACATACAATCCCTAATTAATCTTCATGATCCATTCAGCACTTAAATTAGAATTTGACCTTTTAAATGCTATAAACCATTCGGCCTTAACCACAAATCGCAATTCAACAACCAAACAATGACATGCATCATCAATTCCACTTTTAAATCAACATGCAATCTCATTTCTTCCTAGTTAAACTTAGATTATACCAAGATCAAGTCACAAAATCAATTTTCCCTTTTATTAGTACAACGTCGAACCAAAATCTTCAACATGCAATCCTCAATTTTGATTTCTCAAGCATCCAATCAACTATACAAGTCCAAATACCTTTAAAACAATAATAAAAATCATTTTTATCAATCAACATACTTAAATCTCAAAAGAAACACAAACCCTTATTCGAAATTTCCAAGAATCAAGACATGCATGCAACAATGTAAGTAATATATCTACCAAACACTCTAATTATCAAATAATTTCCTAGGATAAACATTAAAAAGTCATTTCCATTACTAAAAATCATTTTGATCTTCTAAAAAAAATCAAGATTCCATTCGGGTTTTTCAAGAAATAACATATGCAAACGTTTTTCTCAATCCTTAAATCATTAATCATTCTAATGCATCATCGTCATCCTAGAATAAACATCCACAACCATTTAAATCAACAATAATTAACTCATTAACTTTTAGAAATCAAAAACCCATTCGGGTTTTAAACAAATCACTACATGCAATTACCAAAGATAAGATTTATGAATGCTAGAGCTCAGTTATAGCATCATCACTCACCACCGGTTCACTGGAGTTCATCACCGGTGGCGGTGGCTTCACGGTGGTGCCCTCATTCGAGGGTGTCCATCCACGAAACCCCTGTTTTTCCATTAATTCCTAAAAAAACTAACATGCACATCTTATATACCATTCATTTGCAAAGAATCATGCTTAAACAAGATGATATCAACAAGAACAACAAGAACCGAGAAGCTCTCGGGTAAACACACACATCGAGCAAACACATCTACATACAAGTGGATATACACGCATGCACACTCTTCTACCTACATATATGTGTTTATCAAGAGATTTTGGGAAGAATTGGTGAGATTTATCAAAGGAACAAGAGGTATACCGAGAGAGAGAGAGAGAGAAGAGAGCCGAGAGAGAGAGAGAGAGAGAGTAACCAAGAGAGAGTGAGAAAGAAAGAGGGAAAGAGAGAAAAGTGTTCACGGGAGAAAGAAAGAAAATGAAGGGGGCATAAATGAGTTTATAAATGATAAGGACAAGGGCAATTTAGTAATTTACTAATTCCCTTTTTAAATTGATTTTCCTTTCTCTTTTTACTCCCATAGAATATTGGTGGAATAATTAATATATCTCTCTCAGAAAGTTGAAAATTATAGCGATTGACAATTTTAAAATGTAGATCTTGAAATTAGCTTTCTAACCATTACTCACAATAGACTATTGAGCGTACGGTTGATTTTATACGATTTTTTCAACTTTGTGCTAATAATAGCATTTTATCACATAAAAATCATTTTAAAAACAACGATCATGAAATAAATCCGTCTATCATTTTTAGAAAGTCTCTAGGACTATTATGATGATAACAGAACAAATCTCATGCTTTATCTTACTCTAGATAATTTTATAAAAATGCACGAAGGTTAAATAAACCTTATTTAAATCAAATAATTCCCTTAAATTCATATAAATGTCAACAGATCACGTAGTCATGCACACAGACAAGCAATCTCACACATACGAACACATCACAACTCATGTCTGATCATAAAATTTGTCCTTCTTTAATCTTTATTCTTTTTTATGTGTACCGGGTCACGTTCAGCCTGACGACCCATCGCTCAGCGTTTCAATTACGCTTCTCATTATCGACCAACACGTCACTAGGACACAATATTTTACTTAAATATTTCATTTCATATAGTAACACATAGTTCACATTTTTAAATATCTTAACCCCTTTTTAGGACGGGTTCTGTTCTACCTGACGGCCCGACAACACAGCTTAACTCCTAAGCTGACTCTTTAAATTGGAATGCTTCTACTTACGCTCCTAGATTCTAATATACAGTAAAGACAATTAATCAACACTTAATCATATAATTATAATCACTTCACATAAATCTCACTTTATTGACTTAATTACGTCGCAAAATTTTCAGTCATCATAGCACTCCTCGTCATCATCTGGGTCGGACGACACTATTGCTTTCTCCGTGTATGCTGAGTTGAGGCGCGAGTTTGACATGCTTCATGGCAAGTCCAACCGACTGATAGACCGGTTGAAGAACGTGTATCCGGACAACCGAAACTATGAAGGGAAGCCTAAGGAGCAGATGACTGCGAGACTTGAGACTTTGGTTCAGTATATCAACACTAAGCTTGAGGAGATGCCATCGCACCGAGACCGTACCAGCCAGTATATCATCCAAATGGGGGCGGATGAGCTCCAGAGTATTGTGAAGACGCTTCGAGAGGAGAAGACTACCAAACCCCATTTTGATGGAGTGGAGCCATAGTTCTTTCCATTATCTACCTTCATGATGTTGTATTATCGGACTATGTAGAACTCCCTGTTGTTCCTTTAAATAAGCATGTTATTCCTAAATTCAGACCTTATTCTAATATTGATGTATTGTGACCTTAAATTTCAATGCACTATCGTTCCGTTTGCTTTCAATTGTTTATTTTACGCCTTTATATACATCACCCTATTTGTTTAATATGAAACTCGACCTCATATGTGAATAAGAACGCCATGTGATACCCTCGAATTATTTCATTCTTCATACCTGTTTTGACATAACTCTTATTTCAGGATCATGCCACCCAAAAAGAAGAACCCAACAACCACATCTACCACAGATCCAATTATTCTTCGATTACTGGAAACCTTACAACAGCAAACAAATGCTATAGCTCAACAACAACTAACTCTTCAATAACAATTTGAAAACCAAGATAACCGTGAACCACATAAACCACCTGATCCACCAGTACCACCTCGACAAGTTGTTACTTTCAAGGCTTTTCAGAATGTGAATCCACCTGCATTTCATGATACCACTGATCCAATAATAGCAAACACATAGATTAAGGAAATGGAAAGAGCTTTTAAATTGGTACAGTTAGGGGACGATCAGAAGACACCATATGCAACTTACTTCCTGAAGGGCGAAGTCATCTATTGGTGGGATTCAGTAAAAGCTATGGAAGCAAATCAGCAAGTTTCTTGGGAAAGATTTAAGAAGTTATTTATGGAAAAGTATTACCCTAAGTACATGCAGAATCAGATGGAGCTTAAATTTCTTGAATTGAAGCAATGGAGTATGTCTGTACTGGAGTATGAGAAGAAGTTCATAGAGTTGTCAAGGTTTGTGATAAAGTATACCAGCAGTGAGGAGGAAAAAGCAAAGAGATTCCAACAAGGATTAGAGTCTTGGATCAGAGATAGAGTGGCTATGTTTGAGCTTGATACTTATGCAGGCGTAGTACAGAAGGCTGCTCTGATTGAGAGTAATGGGATGCAATCAAGGAAGGAAAGGGATAAGAAGAAGATAAATGTTCCATTTTATCGAGAAAAGTCTGAAGCCGGAAATTCACAAGATAGGAATATGAAGAAGATTGGATTCCATAAAGGCGAAAATTTTCAAAAGAAGGGGAAATTGAGCAGAAGACAAGAATCAAAAGGGAACAACCAGGAAAGCCAAGGACAAGTTGGAGAAAACAGATTTCAGAGACCAGAATACAAGCATTGTGGAAGAAGGCACCCCGGAGTGTGTAATAAGCTGAGCATGACATGCTATAGGTGCAACCAGAAGGGACATTTGGCAAACAAGTGTAAGATGCTGAAGCCAGGATTTACATGCTATAAGTGTGGAAAGACTGGACACATAGCTAGGGAGTGCAAGTTAACCGGACCAGTCAAAGCTCTGATGAACGTGGCAAGTACCAGTGCAAGTGTGCCATCTGAGGTATTGACCTTACCGCCACCACCTGTAACAACTCCGCAAGCAACAGTAAGGACATTTGATTTAAAAATGAAGGACGCTATTCAGAATTCTGTGGTGATAGCAGGTACACTTTTACTAAATAATATCGAAGCTAAAGTATTGATTGATTCAGGAGCGAGGAGATCTTTCATATCAGAAAATTTTGTTAATAAACTTCAATGTGATAAAATGGTTATGAATGAGGTAGTAAATGTGGTAATTGCGAACCAAGAGAAGATTCCTGTGAGTCAACTCTGTCCAAAGTGTGAGATTGATATTTCAGGGTATAAATTTTCATCCGACTTGATACTCTTCAAGTTGGGAGAGTTCGATATAATTTTAGGCATGGATTGGTTAGGGAAGGATAATGCCCAGATTGATTATAAGTCTAAGAAGGTATATTTAAAGACGGAGAGTGGAGAGAAAGTAGTGTCTAAGGGACAGAGGCAAGAGCAACTGTTTCTTACAATCATTCAGGCTAAGAAGTTACTTAGAAAAGGTTGCGAGTCATTCCTAGCTTATGTACTGGATTCAGAAAAGGACAACCCCATCATAAAAGATATTCCCGTAGTCAACGAATTCCCAGATGTGTTTCCAGATGAACTACCAGGCTTACCACCAGATCGACAAATCGAGTTCGAGATCAACCTTTCTCCGGGCACAGAAGTAGTTTCGAAGGCCCCATATAGGATGGCACTAGCAGAAATGAAAGAGTTGGCGAGCCAGCTACAAGAATTATTGGATAAGGGAGTGATACGGCCAAGTACGTCGCCATGGGGAGCACCTATTCTATTTGTAAAGAAGAAAGATGGAAGTATGCGGTTATGTATAGATTATCGGGAGTTGAATAAGGTGACGATTAAGATCCGTTACCCGCTACCAAGAATAGATGACCTATTTGATCAGCTGAAAGGAGCAAAGTGTTTTTCAAAGATTGACTTGAGATCAGGATACCATCAATTAAAGATCAAAGAAGAAGATATTCCAAAGACAGCATCCAGGATAAGATACGGACATTATGAATTCTTAGTAATGCCTTTTGGATTGAATAATGCCCCGACAACATTCATGGATCTGATGAATCGGGTATTTAAAAAGTATTTGGATAAGTTCGTAGTGGTGTTCATTGATGACATCCTTATTTATTGAAAGTCAGAAGAAGAACGTAAGTAGCATCTATGGATAGCATTGGAGATACTCCGATAAGAGAAGTTGTATGCCAAGTTTTCTAAATGTGAGTTTTGGTTAAAGGAAGTTCAATTTTTGGGATACGTCATTGGAGATGAAGGAGTTAAAGTAGATCCGGCAAAGATTGAGGCGATTATGAGTTGGGAGAGGCCAAAGACACCTATGGAAGTGCGAAGTTTTCTAGGATTGGCAGGATATTATAGAAGATTTGTCAAAGATTTTTCAAAAATTTCCACGCCATTGACGAAGTTAACCAGGAAGAATCAGAAGTTTGAATGGAATGCAGAATGTAAGGATATCTTTCAAGAGTTGAAGTAGAGGTTGGTAACAGCTCCGGTGTTAGTACTACCAGACGACCAATGAAACTTTGTGATTTTCAGTGATGCTTCACATAAAGGATTGGGCTGTGTGCTAATGCAACACAATAAGGTGATCGCGTATGCATCAAGACAGTTAAAACCGCATGAATTGAAGTACCGTATGCATGACTTGGAACTAGTCACTATAGTATTCGCACTTAAAATTTGGAGACATTACCTCTACGGAGAAAAGTGTGAGATCTACACGGACCACAAGAGTTTAAAGTATATTTTCACTCAGAAGGAGCTCAATATGAGGCAAAAGAGATGGTTGGAACTAATTAAGGACTATGATTGTTCGATAAATTATCATCCGGGAAAGGTAAACATTGTAGCCGATGCTTTGAGTAGGAAGGAAAGATTGAATATGATAGCAACACCAAAAGAATTGTCTAAAGAGATTAAGAGATTTCAATTGGAACTTTGTGATTGTGGAATAGTTGAAGAAATTTTTCGTGCAATGACTTTTCAGCCAACATTATTGGAAAAGATAAGGAAATGTCAGGAAGAAGTAATGAAGAAAGAGAAAATCAGCTAACTGGAGAAGAGATTGGTGATGAGCAAGGTATACTAAGGTTTTCCTCAAGAATTTGGATTCCTCATGTACCTGAATTGAAGAATGAGATTTTGCAAGAAGCCCACAATTCAAGATTTTCAATCGATCCGGGAAGCACCAAGATGTATCGAGACTTGAAGCAGAACTTTTGGTGGCCAAATATGAAGCAAGAAGTGGCAGACTAGGTTGCAAAGTGTTATACTTGTCAGAAAGTGAAGGCAGAACATCAACGACCAAGCGGATTAATTCAGCCCCTAACAATTCCAGAATGGAAATGGGAAAATATTGCTATGGACTTTATAGTGGGACTACCGCGAACGAAATCCGGACATGACGCTATATGGGTTATAGTTGATGGCCTTATAATGTCGGCGCATTTTCTTCTAATTAATGAGAAGTCGTCATTGGATAGATTGGTTTATCTGTATGTGCGCGAAATCGTACTAAGACATGGAGTACCCGTATCAATAGTTTCAGACAGAGATCCCCGATTTAACTCGAGATTATGGAAGCAATTTCAAGAGAGCCTTGGCACGAAGCTGAACATGAGTACGGCATATCACCCGTAGACTGATGGTCAGAGCGAAAGGACAATTCAAACAATCGAAGACATGTTGCGCAGTTGTGCAATTGATTTTGCAGGAAGTTGGGACGACCACTTTCTATTAGTAGAATTCTCCTATAACAACAGCTATCACTCCAGTATTGGCATGCCACCATACAAAGCTTTACACGGACGGAAATGTAGATCACTGACAAGTTAGGATGAAGTAGAAGAAGGAAAGATTCTAGGCTCAGAATTGGTACAACAGTTGCATGAGACAGTCAAATTAATTCAGAAAAGGTTACTTGCTGCTCAAGATAGACAGCGAAAGTATATGGATCCAGCGCGTAAGGATGTTAGATTCCAAGTAGGCGAAGCCATTTTGCTGAAGGTGTCACCAAGGAAAGGGTTGTCTAGATTTGGCAAGAAAGGGAAGTTATCACCTAGATATATAGGTCCTTTTGAAATTTTGAGTCAAGTGGGGAAGGTGGCCTACAAGTTAGCCTTACCACCTCAGTATCAGCATGTGCATAATGTGTTTCGTGTGTCATTGATTAAGAAGTACAATCTTGATGCCAACCATGTGATGGAATATGAACCTGTAGAAATTCAGGCAGACCTGTCATTTGTGGAGCAACCTGTCAAATTAATCGACTGACAAGTAAAGAGGCTTAGGCTTAAGTCGGTAAAGTTAGTAAAAGTACTTTGGAGGAACCCCAAGGTCGAAGAATCAACCTGGGAGTTAGAGTCTGATATGCGTTCCCGGTATTCTCATATGTTCTCTTAGATTCTGGGGACAGAATCCCTTAAGGGGGAGAGGATGTTACGACCGGCATTTTGTATAATATTATTTGTGAACTTTGTATAATATTAGAGCCGATTATAAATATACTTAATGACTGTACGTTTGTGTGAATGGAATTTGCTGCGTTATAAGTTACTTTATGTAGATTATAAATTTTTCAAAGCGAGAGTTTTATTATTTGCCTTTATTTTTGATTTATAAGGAATATTCTATACCTTGGAAAATTTTCTTTTAAAAATTATTTCATTCACAAATTTCAAAAGTGATCTCATAAAATTTTTAAAAATCCAAGTTATTTTATGGTACAACTTTTATAATTTTCGAAATATTAATCTTATTTATAAAAATTATTCTTTGCAACTAATTGTTTATTTAATTTGCATTTTACTCTTTTTCCCATGCATGCAAATCACTTCTAAGTCAACTCAAGGGCACTAGAGTCAATAACCACCCCACTAACCACTCCTACCAAGGCCACTTTACTAGAATGCCCTTGCATGCAAATTTGTTTTCAAGAAGAGAAGGGAGATATTGGTAAAAGCACACTCCACTCACCAATTTACATAAGTGTAATGATTTAACCTCAATCAAACTCACACTTAACCACATTCACTTCACTCCAACCCATCTCTCTTTTTCTCTCTCTTCCCCATCCATCTCTTTGCTCTTGGCCGAAGCCCCCTCCCCACTCCCTTCCATCATTTTTCCATCCCATTTCTCATCTCCCCTAGTGTAATTCTCCTACCTACATTTATTTTATATACTTCCCAAGAGTTTTGTGAATGGGAGATTAAGTTTCATGCTTGCATGTGTAGCTTTTATGTGATCTTCAAAGAGAAACTATTGATTCTTGTGAATTTAAGAGCTCTCTATCAGATACATTTCATATATGTTTTAACCAAGTGTTTTATGGAGAAACCATGCCTTAAAAACCTTTGCATGCTACTGAAATTTCACTATATAATCATGTTTAGCCATGCATGCTAGTTTTAAGATGTTAATATGATGATCAACCATGTTGTGTATGCTACTCTTCTCGAAATCATGTTTTCATGTTTAAAATTTTATAAATTTGAATTATTTGTTCTTGAAATAAATTGTTTCCATGATATATTGCTTAATAATAGTTAAGAGAAGATACATTTCATGATTATTAAGGTTGAGTAATAGGTTCAAGTCGAATTTACAAGAATTTAAACTCCATGTTTAGTCGAAACCTTGTTAAGTGTTTTCCATGAGTTGCATGTTGTATTTTTATTTGCATGTCGGTGTTCTAGGGCCTAGATGATCTCCACTCCTGTTGAGGAACTATTTTAGGATGTTGATGCACTAGGTTTGCTTTGGTAAAGGTTGGATGCTTGGTTAATAAGTGGGAGTTAAGGTGGAAAGGGTTTAGTTAGTGTTTGTATTTTTCCAGAATTTTGCACTAGTTTGTAGGGAAGTTTTGATTGGGCATTTATTGTGAAATTTGAGGCCCAAGCCACCAGAAGCTAGAACTAGGAGTATACAATAGGTTTTAGGTGTTTGTTGGAGGTTTGTCAGATGTTTGGTTAGGTGCACGAGTGGAATCACAAAATCTATCCAGCATGGGACAGTTTTGTTGCAACTTAAAAATGGGAAGTTTTGACCATGTCATAGGTAGGCCCTCATTAGGCCCTGTTTGGCCTTAGTTAGAGGGAGTGTCAGAGGAGTTTTTCCCGCCATAGTTCATAGAATTTGAGTTAGAATAATGTGTAACAAGTTAATTCAAGTCAGGACCTTTTCTGCCCAGAAAAAAACAGGGGAACCTTGGTCTTTAAGCTTAGGCCTAGGGAGGCCCAAGCTAGGCCCTTGAGCCACATCAAGTTTGGGAGTTGCATTATGATCAGAAGAGTCAAGTGTAGAAGTTTTGGAGGTAAACTTGTAGTGTAAGAGTGTCTAAGATACCCAAGAAACCTTAGATGTCATTTTGAAATTTACCATAGTTTTAGAGCACTTATGAGTGAGGCCTAGGTTGACCACTATAGTTGCAAGATAGCATAAATCCAGTAGAGTCAAAGGCCCAAGTGAGGGTCAATTGGATTTGGATGTTTTAGTAATGGCACATCGAGTTATGAGGCCAAAATTTGGAGATTTTGTGTAGTTTAGCGATCAAGTGACTTAAGTTGTGGAGCGAGATCATCCAAGCCTAGTGTTGCAATATGGTGTGTGTGATATTATTTGATACTTAAATATGGTATGTGAGCATATGTGGCTATGTGTACTATTATGTTTATAAGGTGATTATAAATTGCGTGCATATAGGCCTAAGTGCCATTTGTGTTTAATTTCGGGTTGTAAATAGGCTGAGTTGGTGAGAATATATTATAATGAGGTTATTATTATTTGTGTAGGATCTCGAGATGAGGGTAAAATTGCCATAAAGATCAAGTAAAGCTTCCAGTTGCTCCTACTTGCCAGTCCAGTCCAGTCCAGCCTTTCTCAAGGCAAGTGATTCAACCTGCTTTTTAGTTTACACTGCGAATGTGTGATAACTAGTTCCTATATATATGATGCTAGTATCCTGATTTATCTTGTTATAGCTGAACCGAGTGACTCTCAAATCTATCTTCGTATATATAGAAATGCCATGAACCCTCAAGTATTTATTGCAAGTAGATCAAAAGTCATACCATGCTAGTATACCAAAGTAATTGTGATGCAATGATAAAATAGAGATTTGTTACAATACTTTATTGATCCTTTGGATTAACATGCTATTGATTCCTGAGAAATCTTGATATTGCACCCTGATGCTTTGATTCAACTCTTGTAATAACCTCGATAGAAACTTTATCTTGATACCTAAAAGCCAGTCACTCCTTAAAGTCGTTCATGATTGTTTGATAACCCTATTCTTACCCTTACACATGATACCCTGTTATACTTTGAATTAATGCTCACCTTCTTTGTATTTTAATACCTATACCTTATCTGGAACCATTACCTTAAGCCTAATAAGGCTTTGTTCTTTCATATTATCCGATAGCCTTGCTAAATCTCCTTGTCAAAGTCCTTGTAAATAGAAACCTTTCAATTACCCTGATAGAGTAAATTCTAGTGGATCATGGCCCTGAGATTTAGTGATCATATTTCCAGTGTTTCAAAGTTGATCTATAATCCCTTGATAAAGATGTTTACTGTGTAAGAAATTTATTATCAATCGGCATCAGTTTTTGAAATGATTAAAAATTTGGATTTTCAGTCCCAAAGGGGGATAAATGTTTTCTTTAAATGGTGAATCTGGAATGAGACGCAAGTCCTTTTCACACTTAAATTGTAGGCTTAAAAGTTGCCTAGGGATCCCATTAATGTTTTAGAACTCAACGAGGTTCGGGATTACTTCGCGGCTGATCACCGGCTGTAATCCATAGTGTCATAAAATGGTTTTTGATTAAGAAATGATTTGGAAATGTTTTGATACAAACAAATGATGCCAGCACCCAAAAGTTCATCTCTTATTACTATTAGCTCTATCTTCGCTTTGTCATTCTTTTATATATCTCAATTTATGTTTTGTACCGTATTGTTTAGCACTTGTTGAGCATTTGGCTCACTACTTGCTTTCACCCTGATATTACAGCTAGCAGCTATGGTTAGATTCAAGCAGACAGCACGTAAGGATTGGGATGTCGATTCGTATGTTCGAGCTCAGGTAGAATAAGGGATAGTTTTGTGTGAGGACTCGATATTAAAACCAGTTGTAATAGTTAGAAATGTTGGGCTATTCCAAACCCTAAACTGTAAGATCTTGAATTCGGTTGTATTTACTTTCTTTTATCTATTGTAATAGTTTTATATTATGTATTGTTAAGTTGGGGGTGTGACACAAAGTCTATCAAATGGATGTGAATAGTGCCTTTCTGAATGGAGATTTGGAGGAGGAAGTCTATGTGAGTCAACCTCCTGGTTTTGAAGATCCAAATTTTCCAGAATATGTCTACTATCTTTTGAAAGCACTTTATGGACTGAAGCAAGCACCTAGAGCCTGGTATGACACTTTATCAATGGTTCTTTTAGAGAATCACTTCACTAGAGGTTACTGTAGACAAAACTATTTTCTTTATAAATGTTAATGGCTCTAGTATACTTGTTCAAATTTATGTAGATGACATTATTTTTGGCTCTACAGATGAAAAAATTTACAAAACGTTTGCCAAATTGATGCAAAGTAAGTATGAAATGAGTATGATGGGAGAACTAACTTACTTTCTTGGTTTGCAAGTTAAGCAAGTTAGTGATGGAATATTCATTAGTCAAACTAAATACATTTATGATCTTTTAAAGAAGTTTGATCTAATGGATTGAACATCTTGAAAAACTCTTATGGCCACTGCAACTAAGCTTGAATTAAACAATATTGAAAAGTCTGTGGATATTTCAAGTTATAGGGGCATGGTTGGCTCACTTCTGTACTTAACAGCTATTAGGCCAGATATAATGTTTGCTACATGTTTGTGTGCTAAATTTCAGGCTGATCCTAGAGAATCTCACTTAGTAGCTATTAAGAGAATTTTCAGATATCTCAAGGGAACACCAAAACTTGGCATTTGGTACCCTAGAGATTCTAGTTTTGATCTAACTGGTTATTCAGATGCAGATTATGCAAGTTGTAGAATTGATAGAAAAAGTACAATAGGAACCTGTCAATTTCTAGGAAACAAGCTTGTGTCCTGGTTCAGTAAAAAGCAAAATTTAGTTTCCACTTCTACAACTGAAGCTGAATATATTGCTGCTGGCAGTTGTTGTGCACAGATTTTGTGGATGAAAACCAATTGCTAGACTATGGTTTGCAAGTTGAAAGGATTCCTATTTTCTGTGATAACACAAGTGCAATTGCCATCACTGAAAATCCAGTACAGCATTCAAGGACAAAGCACATAGACATCAAGTACCACTTCATAAGGGAACATGTAATGAATGGTACTGTGGAACTACATTTTGTTCAAAGTGAAAAGCAGCTTGCACATATATTTACCAAGCCACTGGATGAATCCACCTTTTCAAGGTTGGTAAGTGAGTTAGGTATGTTAAATTACTCTTGAATCTTTATAGATTGTTTGCAAGTTGTATTGCAGCCAGAAATTTAATTTTGTTTTATAGTCTTGGATGAAATTTTGGCTAAGTCAAAATTTACATCTCGACGGATGATCATTATCCATCGAGTTCGATCATCCGTCGGTATAAATTTTATTAATAAAATCAATTATTTTTCTGGAATATTTTATGACTCGACAGATAACTGATTTATCCTCATCCGTCAAATTGTCTTATTTTTAGCCGTTGATTCTCTGAACATTATCCATAGCATCATTAGACAAGCCCTTAAAGGGCCATTTGACAACTTTCCTACAAAAGAATAAAGATGTGTTTTCTTGGACAACAACTGATATGCCTGGGATTGACTAGAACCTTATAACTCTTAGGGTGAATCTTAACCTAAATCCAAAGATTGTAAAGTAGAAGAAGAGAACTTATGCCCCTGACAGGCTGGAAGCTATTAAGCAGGAGGTTGAGAAGCTCTTAGAGGCTGGGTTCATTGAGGAAGTGCAATTCCCTGAATGGTTGGCCAACCCCGTAATGGTCAAGAAAGCCAATGGGAAGTGGAGTATGTGCATCGACTTCACTGACTTGAATGATGCTTGTCCTAAGGACTGCTACCCACTACCAAGGATTGATACCTTGATCGATGCCTTACAGTTTGCAAGCATAACACGACGGATAATTGATGGAATTTTTACAGTTTATTTTTAAACGGCTATTTTGGGCAATTCTTATTGGTCACTTTATTTTACTTTATTATTTTTGACAGTTATTTTTTGAGATAGTATAAAAGCTTAATTCATTTTCATTACTTTTCTTTTATCATTCTGAAATCATCTGCTCTAATTTCTTTGTTTCTGAAAAGCACTTACTCTCTCTCTACAAGTTTTGTTTTACTCTCTAACAATGGCACCTGTCGTCAAGATAATGTCTCAAACTGGATTTATTTATGAGAAGAACAACTTCACTGCTCTTGTGAACAAGGGGATTCAATAGTCTTGTGACTACCACAAGATGATGGATTTTGTGAAGAACTGCAGACTTAACTATGCCATGCTGGAATCACCCACCATCTACTGTGAAGTTGTTGAAGAGATGTGGACAACTGCTACATACAACTCAGCTGATAAGACTATCACTTTCACTATTAAAGGTAATGAATTCTGTGTTAATAGTAACATTGTTAAAGCATGTTTCAAGATTCCTGATAATACTGTAACTTCACCACACACAGACACTGACAATATTAACATGCTTAACTCCATGAACTATGCACTCTCTACTTCTAAATTAAGTGAAATTAAGAGGTTGGGTCTTAGAAAGGAATGAAGTTATCTTTGTGATGTAGTTACCAAGGTCTTTTCTAGTAAAATCAGTAATTTTGATTCTGTCAATATCTATATGCTTAACATGCTTTACATGCTTGTTACTGATAGATTTTTCAACTTTAGTGATCTTATCATAATTGAGTTGGGGTTTAAGTTAGGGGAGTTAAATAAGAGGGGTAAAAATGTTTATTATTCTAGATTTTTAATGATGATTGCTAACCACCTCTCTGAGGATATTGTGCTTGAGAACCCAACCAACAAATTAGATTGTTGGGTTCAAGAGAGAAGGATTATTGCAGATTTGAACAGGAAAAACCATCACAAAGAGGTGCCACTCTTCTATTTTCCTGTTATAGAGGCACCTCAGGTAAGTGAGGTAAGTTCAGCTGTCCCCACTCTTCCAACCTCATAAATTTCTTTGCCTTATAGTGTAGCTCTGGCAACTGTGTCAATGACCCAACAGTTGCCTACCCAAGCTACCAAACCATCAAAAATTTCTAAATCCAAGTCAAAGAAAGCCCCCTCTGGTGTCTCTCAAACGATGCCAGTTGCAAAATCCACCAAATCTAAAGAGGGGAGTGTGAAGGTGGGTAAGGTAGGTGAGGGACAGGGTGAACATAAAAGAAACCCTAAGGATAAGGTTGGAGAGGTAAGTGTTTCCCAGCCTAGCCACACTGCAGTTTCCCAATAGACTGCAGTGCTTAATAAGGATATTAGTTCATTACTGGTTTCATCCTCCCAAAAGGATGTTACCATTGAAAAAGGCTCTCAGCCAAGAGCACAGGCCAAAAGGGTAAGGGACACAAGCTCACCCCAAACCTATACTAGAAAGAAGAAACCAAAAACCGTTGGGGATGCATTGGGTTCACACACTGTGCAAACTGGTGCTAAAGACATAGTCACTGCACCTTCTCAAAGTCAGGTTGATGTGGTTCCAATAAATGTGGAGTCATAACCAAAATCTTTAATAATAGAAGCACCTAACACACCAAACTCTCCCACACACTCCTTGGATGTTGACATGATAAACACATCACTTCCAAATTCTCCATCTTTAACTCTATTGGAGAAGCCAAAAATCCAAGCAAGTGAGCATCATCTTTTAGATGATTTATTGGCTCACTTGCCATTTCTTTCTGAGACTATTGAGACATCTATGCCAAAATTTTCATCAATCTGCACAGAGTCCACAATAGTCTCCACTCCAAACTCATTTATTCCTACTCTCTCGATGGATATTGTTCATCCGTCGAGTAGTGATTGTATCCCGACGGATAAGCCTAACAGTAGTTATCCGTCGGATAGTCAAACTATTAAGTCGACGGATATTCCTCATCCGTCGAGTGTCTCTGCAAAACCTCAAATTTCATCAATTATTACAAGTGCAGAAGACTTAGTAGTAGTGCAATCACTTCTAGGACTGAGGGAAGAGAGTGTTATGAGTGAGAGTCTGGGTTGCTCCCAGGAAAAAGGAGAGGAAAAGAGTGAAACTATGCAGTCAATTTCTTCAGGACTGGAAAAAGAGAGTGTGAGGAGTCCCACCTTAGATGGTGAAGGTGAGGGTGTGAGGGTGGGGAGCCAAGGTGAGACCTTGATGCAACAAAAGAGAGATAATGAGAGAAATGCAGGTACAGGAGATATAAGGGTGGATGTCATTACAAGTGAGTTAATGAATGTCCAAGATGCAGACAGGGAGGGACTATCTCAGCAACCTTAAGTTGTTATAGATTCTACCTCCCTTGATGCTGAGACATTTACTCACCCTGTTCCAGCATATCAACTTCTAGCTGAACAGGGTAATGACAATGCAGAAAGGATGCTCAACTTGGTGCATACAACACAATCAATGCTAAGAGCTAAGGATGCCATCACAGCTTTACCCTCTACAGCTGGTGATATTGATTATGAGACTCGTGGTTCAGAAGATTTCTTTGAAGGTGAGGATGCAGAAAGTGGAGAAGAACTATTGAACTTAGGGGGAGAAGCTGGCCCTAGTTCAAGGTCAAGCATGCCATCATGGGCCTTCTCCAAGAAATGTGATGAACATCACTTCAAATCTACTCTCATCCAGCTAATCAGTCAAACACAGTCTACACTTCAATCATCCACAAATGCTAGCACCAAGAAGCTTCTGCAAGCACATCTTGCATCTCTCCAACTACATCAAATTCGAGGCTATCAACAAACTCTCAATGTCTCCACTCTCAAAGAGGAAATTGGTGAACTCAAGAAAGACTTTTCTGAGAGATTGGAAGCTAGACTTTCAGGGACAACAATTACAGACATCAAGAGATAGCTCAAGAAAAACTCAGATCTTTCCACCAAAGTTGTGCCTTTGACAAAAGAATGTTTGCTATGGAAGCTTCTCTTACAGCAATTCATCTACACCATGCTCAACAAACAGACTTGCTTCAGAAACTGGTGGATGCACAAACCTCCTCCTCTACTCAGCTTGATGATAACAAAAAGGGGGAAAAAGAGAGTTCTAGGAGTGAGGGGGAGCAAAAAGTGCTCACCATTCAAGTTAGCAAAGTAATTGTGCCTACAATTACTATCTCAAAGCCACCAGCTAAGGACAGTATTGATCTGATAAGGGAAGTAGCGGCTACTTTGAAAGCAGCTGAAAAGGAGCAGTTGAATCCAATCAACTGAGAGAAAATTGATGAGGATATTCAAAAGAAGTTTGGGCTAGCAAAGAAGCCAGAAAAGTCAGCCATTCATCACTCTCAAGTAAAGAAAATCTCTATGAATGAAATGAGCATGAACTATCTGGAAAGAGGATAGCCATCCTGCATCAAATCTCCAAAGGTTGAAGTACTTTTCAAGCCAAGGGTGAACTATCCAAAATCATCACTAAAGAACCCTTTGGATACAATGTATGAGACACCAAAGCCTGATGAGAAGAAACTGTTGTCAAGTTCCATTGCCTTCTGACAAGGATCCAGTTGATTCAGCTTTGAAAAGGAGAATTGCTAAAGTTTTCAGGAATGGTAAAGAAATTTGTGTGGTGGTTGGACATCCTCAATTTGCTGAAGCAAAGAGAGAAGAAAAGGAAAGATTGAAGCAAGAAAAGAAGCAAGCTGCTCTAGATGCTAAAAATGTTAAACAAAAGAAAGAGCAAGCTGTTATCTTGGCCAAGCTACAAGCTATGAAACCAACATAACAAATTCCTGCTCAGCCATCTGAAATCACTGAATCTCAAGATCCAAATAAGCAAGTTAAACCACAACAGAAGAAATCTCACAGATACAAGGAATTGGCCAAAATAACCAAAAGGAAATTAAACTTTGTTGGTAAGGAATTGGAGGATCAGTTTCCCAAGGAATCCATTCCAACTACAACTCAAGCATCAAAACCCTCAGTGGTATTTGAAGATATCAAGGTGGTGGATCCTTACAGAAACATTCATGGTGAACCTATTGTTCCTAAGGATGAACAAATAGACTGGGAAAGTCTACCAATTCCTGACTTCAATTTGCCAATCCTTAACAAGCCAAAGAGAACAAAGTCAAGAGCAGTCAAGAAAGTGAAGCTGTCACCTCTCAAATCCAAATCTCTAACCAAAGCTCAATCCAAAGTCAACAAGGGAGATTACATGTACTTATGTGACATCAAGGAATTCTCTGATCTAAACCTCTATCTAGATGAACTGGAAGAAGTTAGAGGGATTGATGCCTACAGGAATCTACTTGAAAGGTTAGTTTTCAAGTACAAGGGAGGAAAGGAGATTCAATGGCCACTTCACAGGATCTTTCAAGAAAGCCAATCTGTGCTGATAAAGGTTTATTCATCATTCAAGAAGAACTTTGGATTCAATGTAACTGCAAGAAGACTAATTCTAAAGAAGATTGAAGAACTGAGGAGTATTAGAGCTAAAGATGCACTCCCAAACACTCTAACTATTTCTTACACAGGGAGTAAAATGCATCTAAGGCCCTACTAGCTGATGGATTTCATGGATGACAAAGGAGTTAGAAGATTTTTCAGATGAGAAGACCAATTGAGCATCTCTAGCAATGAGACTCTTTTGGAAATGCAAGAAAAACTAAATCTCTCAGAATCTGATGAACTGGAATTCCACAGACAGCTCCAAAATCATATAGAAGAAAAAAACAGAAAGCTTGGAAAGAGATCCAGATCTTCAAGGAATTAGATTAATCTGCTCAGGCTAGAGGAGCACCTTGAAAATGAATGTGAGCTAATCTTTGTGCATTTTGTTAATTGAAGCACTTTACAGTTTTATATAGTTACTTTTAAAGTTGTATTTTTAGGGTGCTTTGTTATCATCAAGTTTCTCTTAATTTATGGCTACAATTCCAATAGACATAAATTGAGGGAAATTGTTGTGGATATGTTGTGAACTTGATGATTTCATTAACAAAATACCTTAGTAGATTTTACTTAGTGAAAAATGTAGCACTCGACGAATAAGGAATATAGTCCCGACGGATGACTCAATATAGTCCCGACGGATGATGATTAATTATCCATCGAGTGAGTAGCTTGTGTAATAATGAGTCTGTAGCACATTTTTGCATACACCTTGTTTAGATTCTGTACTAGCACTCAAGTCATGTTGACTTTAATTAGATATGCAGAATAGGTTGATTAATTGTACATAGATGATATCTTGTAATTCTGCATAAATAAAATGAAGTCAAGTGCCAGATAGCTACCCGACGGATAAAAAACAATGTCACTCGATGGATGATCAACAAGGCAACCCGGCGGATGATCATGTACCCGACGGATAATCAATTCAAACATCTGTTGACAGTGACAACACAGTCACAATCGTCGAGTATATGAAAAAGCAATATGGAAGCCTATTCAACTGGGTTTTAGAGAACAAAGAAGCATTGTCATTTCCATGCTATTATGAAGATATTCAAAGATACTGGAATAGAGTAATGAAGCAGCATCATATTAGACTTGATAGGTTTTGTTTTATTATCTTGTCTTATTACTTTGTAATCTTGGTGATATATAAACCAAGAAGTAGCAAATAGAATAATAAGAACAAGACTAAGAACATTATCTCAGAGCAATAATTGTAAGCTGCATCCTTAGCATTTCTCTGTAAACTTAGTTGTTCATATTTGTAAGCAGCTGTGAGCTACTCAAGCTTCACAGAGTTCTCTCGATATATTTATATATCTCTGGTGGATAATTTCAAATCCACCAGAAAGGTTTAAAGGCTTGTGTTTTTATTACTTAG
The DNA here is from genome assembly GCF_009905375.1 of Apium graveolens. NCBI lineage: Eukaryota > Viridiplantae > Streptophyta > Magnoliopsida > Apiales > Apiaceae > Apium > Apium graveolens. Next base: position 168,466,456 of record NC_133651.1, read on the forward strand.
TATTTTGATTCATTCCAAGTTATTATTCTGCACTTTGCAAATCAATTCACACATATATATATTTTAAGTTAGAACATTTTTAAACCAAGAAAAAGTTTCAAGAATTCTATTCAACCCCCCTTCTGTAATTCTTGTTGCATTGTTAGGGACTAACACTTGGCTCACTTCTTGCTTTTCATTCATGTTATTTCAGCTAGCAAGTATGGTTAGATTCAAGCAGACTACTCGTAAGTCTACCGGTGGAGATGCTGAGGCTTATGTGAGAGCTCAGGTAGTGTAGTTGGAGTTTGTGTGAGGACCGGTAGCCTTATATTTATAAGTTGTAATAGTTGTAGTGTTGGACTGTTCAAAAACTAAACCTTTGCAATCTTGGTATCAGAGCTAATATTTAGAGTCCCTGAACAGTCCACATAGGTTATAAGATATATATATGTATATATATAGAAAGTACGAGAGTGTAAGTAGATATTATTTGAGTAAGTCGCTAATATTTTCCTTCGTATATATTGTTTCTCAGTAAAGGATGCATTCTTCTTCGTCCTTGGCGCCATCTGACACTATAGCATTCTCCGTGTACGCTGACTTGAGGCTCCAGTTTGATACACTCCAAGGGAAGTACGACCGACTTATGGAGTGACTAGATGTAGCTTTTCAGGATGATACGCGACTTAAGGAGGAACCTAAGGCACAGTTGATTGCGAGACTCGATTCCTTGATGCCAATTCGTTAACACTACGCTCGGGGAGATTCCAGCACACCGTGACCGCAACAGCCAGTACACCATCCAGATGGTAGCGGATGAACTTCAGGGCATTGCGAAGGTGCTTCAGGGAGAGCAGTGGGAAGAGATCCCGATAGCTCGAGATGTTAATGAGGAGACCTAGGTAGATGACCGTTAGCCTGAATTAGGAGCCAGACTTCCTATTCCCTTTCCAGTTGGCTACCCTTTATGTTGATTGTATTTCTCGAACTATGTAGTTTCTGTATTTCCTTTTAGAACTATGATGTCGTTGACCTTTAAAATTCGAACCTTATTTGGTTGCGTTGTAAGATAACTTTATTTTAATGATTAATGCACTATCGTTTTATTTCACTATCGTTTCGTTTCGTTTCGTTATCATTTAATTTAGCTTCGCTTTCATTTCTAGAATTGTATATCAACTCATTTGCTAATAACTGAAATTCAAATGCACGTGATCCCCTTAATTTCGTAGCACCTTGGCTTTGAAATGATTGCTATACCCCTAACTATCTTGTTAAACCTGTTATTTCAGAATCATGCTTGTGATTATCGCAAATGTTTCAAGCTTACTTATGCACTTCCGTTGTCCCAATTTTACCTATCTTTTTCTGCTTTCCAGCTTATAATTATGTATAACTTTGTTAAAATCTAAAATCATGTGATCAAATTAACCCTGTGATAACCTAGCTTTGAAATATCTATCATAATCATACCTGCTTGTTACCAATTTTCTTTTCTGAAATATGCCTCTTAAAAAGACAAAGCAAACCAGTACTGCTTCTGCAACCGACCCCAATATCCTTCGACTATTGGAAACTCTGCAACAACAGACTAATGCAATTGCTCAAAAACAACAAACTCTTCAACAACAATTCCAATAACAACAATTTTGAAACCAAGAGAACCATGATCAACACCAACATCAACCAGATCTATCAGAGCCACCTGAACAAATTATGACTTTCAAAACTTTCCAGAATGTGAACCCTCCGGCTTTTCATGATACCACTGATCTAGTATTAGCCAACACTTGGATAAGAGAAATGGAGAGATATTTCGAATTGGTTTGACTAGGGGAAGAACAGAAAACCATATATGCTACATATTTCTTAAACGGGGAAGCGATTTATTGGTGGGATTCAGTCAAAGCTTTGGAGGAAGTTCAACCAGTTACTTGGACTAGGTTCAAGGAGTTATTTTTGGAAAAATATTACCCTCGGTATATGCAGAAACAGATGGAGATGAAATTCTTGGAATTAAAACAAGGAAGTATGACTGTCTTGGAATATGAGAAGAAGTTTACAGAATTATCAAGATTTGTGACCAAGTATGTGGATACTGATGAAGAGAAGGCTCAGAGATTTCATCAAGGGCTCAAATATTGGATTCGAGATAGAGTGTCGATGTTTGAGATTGGTACCTACACTGGGGTAGTTAAGAAGGCGGCATTGATTGAAAGTAATGGAGCACAATCCATAAAGGAAAGAGATAATAAGAAGAGGAAAGTGTTTTATCAGAAGGAGAGGTCAGAATCAGGGTATCAGTAAGATAGAAATATGAAGAGAATTGGATTCCAGAAAGGATGGAATGCATAGAATAAAGGGGAAGTGAACAAGAGACAAGAAAATAAAGAAAATCATCAGCAGAATCAGGGTTAAGCGAATGATGACAAACAGCCAAGGGTCGAATATAGGCACTGTGGGAAGAAGCATTCGGGAATTTGCAACAAGCTCAACATGACATGTTATCGATGTAATCAGAAGGGACATTTGGCTAATGAGTGTAAGGTACAGAAACCTGGAGTAACATGCTACAAGTGCGGAAAAGTTGGACATATTGCCAAGGAGTGCAGGTCAACCGGATTAATCAAAAGCATGATAAATATAGCAAGCACTAGCACCGCAGCACCACCAGAAATGTTGGGGTTACCTCCACCACCTATAGTAACTCCACAAGCATCAGCAAGGACTTTTAATCTGAAAATGAAGGATGCTGTTCAGAATTCTGAGGTGATAGCAGGTAAGCTTTCGATAAACAATGTTGAAGCTATACTATTGATTGATTCAGGAGCTACAAAGTCTTTTATATCAGAAACTTTGGCTAATAGATTAAAATTTGATAAGAATGATATGAGTGAAGCGATGAACATAGTAATTTTTAATCATGCAAAGATACCTACGAGTCAATTTTTCCCTTAATGTGAGATTGACATCTCTGGGCATAAATTTACAGTCGACTTGTTACTTTTCAAGTTATGGGAGTTTGATATAATATTAGGAATGGATTGGTTAGGAAAGAATAATTCTCAGATAGATTGTAGATCTAAGAAGGTCTATTTACGAGCAAAAAATGGGAGTAAGGTGGTCTTTAAGGGCCAGAAGCAAGCACAACTATTTCTCACCGCTATTCAAGCCAGCAAGCTACTTAGGAAAGGATGTAAATCATATTTAGCATATGTAGTAGATTCAGAGAAAGAAGTTCCTAGCATGGAGGAGATTCCAGTAGTGAGAGAGTTTCCAGAGGAATTACCAGGACTACTGCTAGATCGACATGAGTTTGAGATTAATCATTCCCCTGGCACTGAACCCATTTCGAAGGCACCTTATAGAATGGCACCAGCCGAGATGAAAGAGTTGGCAAGTCAGATACAAGAACTTTTGGATAAAGGAGTCATAAGGCCAAGTACGTCTCCATGGCGAGCGTCAGTTCTTTTCGTAAAGAAGAAAGACATAAACATGAGGCTCTGTATCGATTACCGAGAGTTGAACAAAATGACGATTAAGAATCGGTACCCGTTGCCGAGAATAGACGATTTATTTGATCAACCGAAAGAAGCAAAGTGTTTTTCGAAGGTTGATTTGAGGTCGGGATACCACCAATTAAAGATTAAACCAGAAGACATCCCAAAGACGGCATTTAGGACGAGATATGGATATTATGAGTTTTTAGTAATGACTTTCGGATTAACAAATGCCCCGCAGCTTTTATGGACTTAATGAATCGAGTTTTCAAGAAATACTTGGACCGGTTTTTTGTGGTGTTCATTGATGATATTCTAATATATTTGAAGATGGAAGAAGAGCACGAGCAACACTTATGGATAGTTTTGGAGATTCTTAGACAAGAGAGGTTGTATGCAAAGTTCTCAAAGTGTGAGTTTTGGTTAAAAGAAGTTCAATTTTTAGGGCATATAATTGGAAGTGAAGGAATTAGGGTGGACCCCGCAAAGATCGAAGCAATTATGAGTTGGGAGAGACCAAAGACTCCTACAAAAGTAAGAAGCTTTCTAGGATTGGTTGGATACTACAGAAGGTTCGTAAAGGATTTCTCAAAGATCGCTACGCCGCTGACCAAGTTGACAAGGAAGAATCATAAGTGTGAATCGAATACGGAATGTGAAGGAAGCTTTTCAAGAGTTAAAACATACATTGGTTACCGCGCCAGTATTAGTACTACCCGACGACAAAGGAGATTTTGTGATATATAGCGACGCTTCTCATAAAGGACTAGGTTGTGTGCTAATGCAACATAATAAGGTGATTGAATATGCATCACGAAAGCTTAAACCTCATGAATTGAAATACCCAATCCATGATCTAGAATTGGCAGCTATAGTGTTCGCACTCAAGATATGGAGACATTACCTATATGGGGAGAAGTGTGAAATCTACACGGATCATAAAAGCCTGAAGTATATATTCACCCAGAAGGAACTTAACATGAGACAATGGAGATGGTTGGAGCTAATCAAAGATTACGACCGTTCGATACATTACCATCCAGGAAAGGCAAATATAGTAGCTGATGCTTTAAGTAGGAAGGAAAAGTTGAATAAGATAACCATTCCAAGGGAGTTATCTAAGGAGATTGAAAGATTTGAGTTAGAACTTTGTATTTACGGGACGTCGAAAGAGATTTGTCACGGCATGACTTTTCAGCCAGAACTATTGCAAAAGATAAAGAAATGCCAAGAAGAAGTGATGAGTCGAGAGAATAATCAACTGACGGGGGAAGAGATATGTACGAAAAAGGATGAGCAAGGAATATTAAGATTTGCATCAAGGATTTGGATCCCTCAAGCAACTAAATTGAAGAACGAGGTACTACAAGAAGCACACAACTCAAAACTTTCGATTCACCCAGGGAGCTCGAAGATGTACCAAGATTTGAAAAAGAAATTTTGGTGGCCAAACATGAAAAGAGAAATTTCATAATGGGTCTCCAAGTGTTACACTTGTCAAAGAGTAAAAGCGGAACATCAAAGACCGAGCGGATTGATTCAGCCATTGAAGATTCCTGAGTGGAAATGGGAAAATATCTCCATGGACTTTATAGTAGGTTTGCCTCGAACAAAATCCGGACATGATGCCATATGGGTTATAGTCGATCGCCTTACGAAATCGGCACATTTCTTACCCATCAATGAGAAGACTTCATTGGATAGGTTGGCTCATATGTACGTGCGCGGAATTGTGTTACGACACGGCGTACCGATACCGATAATTTCAGATCGAGATCCATGATTCAATTCGAGATTTTGGAAATAGTTACAGGAAAGTTTGAGCACAAAGCTAAATATGAGCACCGCATATCATCCTCAGAAGGACGATCAAAGTGAGCGAACTATACAAACAATTGAAGACATGTTGTTCAGCTGTGCAATCGATTTTTCAGGAAGTTGGGATGATCACCTACCACTCGTAAAGTTCTCGTACAACAACAGTTACCACTTCAGCATCAGATTGCTTCCATATGAAGCTTTATACGGAAGAAAATACAGATCTACGACAAATTGGGATGAGGTAGGAGAAGGAAAAGTTCTCGGCCCTGAATTAGTTCAGCAAATAAAGGAAATAGTCGCCTTAATTCGGAAGAGACTAATTGTTGCTCAAGATAGAAAAAAGAAGTACGCTAATCCTGCCCGAAAGGATGTGAGTTTCCAAGTGGGTGAAGCTGTATTGCTGAAAGTGTCACTATGGAAGGGTTTGACTCGATTTTGGAAGAAAGGGAAATTGGCACCTTGATATATTGGTCTTTTGAAATTTTAAATCAAGTAGGAAAAGTATCCTATGAGTTAGCTCTACCGCCTCAATATCAGCATGTACATAATGTATTCCACGTATCTTTGCTCAAAAAGTATAATCTGGATGTCAATCATGTGATAGAGTATGAGCCGTAAGAAATTCAGAAAGATTTGTCTTACATGGAGCAACCTTTCAAAATACTCGACTGGCAAGAAAAGAGTCTTATAAATAAGTCAGTAAAAATGGTGAAAGTGATTTGGAGAAATCCCAAAGTCGAAGAATTGACATGGGAATTAGAGTCAGAAATGCGAGTCCGGTATACTCACATATTCCCTTAGATTCCGGCGACAGAATCTTTTAAGGGGGAGAGGATGTCATAACCGGTATTTTATTTATCCTGTAATTGATATATATATATATATATATATTAATTGAGCTAATCTATAAATTTTTTTTGAATATGTGTTTGTGTGATTAAAATTATGCTAAATAATTGTGTGATATTATTTAGAATTTTTGAAAATAATGAATGCATTATTTGCTATTTATGTGGGTCATAAAATGCATTTTATTATTTTAGAAAAAATATTTTAAAATTATTTTATTAATAAATTTCAAATTTGATCTTATTAAATTCCTAAAATTTTAAGCTATTTTATGAGGCCACTCTTATAATTTATAGATTTATATTTTTATTTAATAAATTTATTCTTTATATTTAATTACATTAATAATTAGTAGATTACCAATAAAACCTTGCATGCAACTTCCACTCAATAGAAGAGAAGGGTATTATTGACATTTCCAACCCCACTAACACTTCTTGGACTAGACTAATTACCCTTATAACCTTGCATGCAATCCTTGTTAGTTAAGGGAGAGGGACAAAGAAGTAAATTACCCAATCCACTACCCATTTTATATCAAGCAAAATGATAAAAGAGAGATCATTCTCCACTTGCACACACCACCCCCACCACCACCCTCCTCCCCTCTCTCCTTTCTCTCTCGGCCGAAGCCCTCACCCCCACCCTTTGTCCATTTTTCTTCCTCTATTCTTCAAGTTCAAAAATCACTCCCTTAAACCTTAAATCTTTGGCTAGTAAGTAAATTATGTGATATAGTACTTGGTTGTAGCTTGCATTTTGGAGTTAAGGTAAGCCTAAAGATGAAGACCTTGATTTTTATGAATTTAAGATCCAAATCATAAGGCAAAATTGTCAAGAGTGGAGATAATTATTGGATAAGTGTTTTTACTCCCATGATTACCATTTCACTCCCTCCATTCGACAATGACTCCTTAGGAGCCGAATGGAATGAGTTTTGTTGATCAACATTTGTTTTAAAATGCTATGTGATGAGATCATGCTTTAAGTGAACTTGTTATGTGTTGGATGTTGTTCAAAACCAAGTTTTATGTTGAATCATCTAATTTAAAACCCTTGCATGTCATGGAATAGTTGGGATATTATGTTGATAGTGGTTAAATGTTAGTTTTCTGCATAAAAAACTTGTAGTTCTAGGGATGTATGTTGAAAACTAGACTATATGCTTGATTTTTTGCCTTAAATTGATTGCATGCAGTTGATTATGATTTATTTTGATAAGTTTGAGTATGCCATCTTATTAAGTAAGTTGAATCAGTAGATATCATGATTTTAAACTTTGATTTATGAAGCAAAATTATATTGTATTTTTGAAAACAAAGGATAAGTGCTAATATGTTTATCATGCCTTTGTTTCATTCGATTTTGTGGTTATTTTTAGAGTATTTGATGAGTTTACTTGATAGTTAATTAAAAACTTAAGTGTGTCATCAAATTAAGTCTTGAATGATCACATGGGGTTTTGGTTTTCACTTGAATAAGGGAGATAAGGTGGAAGGAGTTAGAATAGATTTCCAACATTTTCCGGATTTGAGGTTTGGCTTGTGAGTGAGAAATGAACGAGCATTTATTAGGAACTAGAAGGCCCAAGCTACCAGGGGTTGGGAATTGACCTATAGTCGATCCCAAAAGCTTTAAATTAGAGAAATCAATCCATTTAGTTAGGCGCACAAGTCGAAACTTGAATTTTGCTAGAACAGGGATAGTTTGAGTTAGGAGCAAGTTTGAGCTTAGAAAGTGATGTCATGGGTAGGCCCTCATTAGGCCTCTACTAGCACTGATGCTAGAGAGTATGTGGGAGGTTTTCAAGCCATAGTTTGGAGGTTTAGAGTTGAAACCAAGGGTATAAAGTGAGAGCAAAACAGGGCAGTTTGAGTGTCGCTGAAACAGGGGAGAGTCAACTTTGGGAGTAGGCCCAGGGAGGGCTAAGATAGGCCTTGGTGTCATTCCAAGTGCACAAGTTAGATTTAGGTTCTAAGATTCCAGTGTAGTAATTTTAGTGGCAAACATTGAGTGGAAGGGGATCAATGACCCTAAAAACCATTCGATGTCACCTAGGTATCGCACTTAGGAGAATTTTGACTTCACACTTAGTTTTTGCGTTCTTAGAGGTAAGTCCTGAGTTGGTCATTCAATTCATATTATATTTAGAGGTCAGTAGGAGGTTAGGCCTTGGTTGTGGTCAAGTGAAAGAGGTTGGCTTGTCAGGGAACTTCGAGTTTGGAGAGATAGTTGGGTTGCACTAGGCTAGTTAAACACCTCGAGTCATTTGTGTTGGTGGAGTGTGATCATTCAATACTTAATCATGCACTATGTTTAAATAATATGTTATGCGATTAAATGTGTTATGTGCTTTTAAATTATTACTTGGGACATGATTCTATTATGTGTATACTAGGAGTCGAACGTGTAAGTAGGCCTAAGTGCCACTATGACTTGAATTTTCTAACTAGGATGGAGACTTTGCGAGAGTGTATCTTGAGGAGGTCTAATATTTTATGTAGGCTCAAGAGAAGATAGTAAGCTTGCCGTCAAAGTCGAGTAGTGCTCCCAGTTTCTTCCACGATCAAGACGAGAGTTAGTCCAGCCTTCTTAAGGCAAGTGTTTCCCCTTGTCAATTCTATATGTTGCAAGTGTTTTTGCCCTCACTTATCGTTCTAGTGATGTTTCCTTAAATTATATATTACAGGTGTACCAAACCACCCTTTTGAATCATGATAGCATGCTCGTATAATGATCATTAATATTTTTTTCACTATGATATATCATTACAAATACTCTAATGTGATTGAGATATTGCAAATACTGTGCCATGCTTACAGTTATTGGACTTGTTTTAACTCTGTTTATGTGCTTATAAAAATCATACCAGTACTTATACTGAAGTCAGAACTTAAGTGGTCAGAACTTAAGTTATCAGGAGATATTTATCAGGAGATAATATCAGGACTTAAGGAGACTTTCAGATAAGGAAGGCAGCTGATTGAAAGGAAAGAAGATCAAGACAAACGCAAGAAGAGATATGCATGAAGAAGGAATTCTATGAAGAATAGAATACTTGGAAGAAAAGATATCTGATTGATATATTTTACGAAGTAGAATTATATTCCATATCAATTAGCGATTATCTTGTAACTGTGTAGTATATAAACACAGACATAGGATTTACACTATAAGTATTATCATTATCGAGAATAATATTCATTGTAACCCTAGCAGCTCTCGTGATATTTGTTCATCATTGAGAGAGGACAGTTCCATATTATAACAGAGTTTATTATATTGAATAAAGTCTGTTTTCTGTTACTTGAGTTCTTTAATTCGATTTGATTGTGATAAACACGGTATTCAACCCCCTTCTACAGTGTGTGTGACTTAACAATTAAAAATGTGAATAAGGTAAAGAAAGCTAGGAAAAATAGGAATGGGAAGGAAGGTGTGAATAAAAGTAATAATTATATGCCTGTTCCTAATGCTCCTAGAAAGAAATGCTATAATTGTGGAAACTCTAACCATCTTGCTTCTTTTTGCAGGAAAAAATAAAGATATAAACTCTTTACCTCCTAGATCAGGAGTTAAGAGTCAGTCTGTTAGGTTTAAACCACAAAATCCTTGTTTTCGTTGTGGTAGTTTATGGCATTCTATTTATACTTGTAAGAAATATCATAGTTTGTACTATGATTATTATCAAATACAACCTTCTTTAAAGAATGTTAGTGTAATTCCTTCTAGTGTAAATTCTGATGCAAAGTCTGACCTAAAGTCTGATAAAAAGCATGTTAGCATAAATTATGAAACTAAATCCGCTGCAAATGGTAACAAACTAAAAAAGGCCAAAGGATCCAAGCAAGTTTGGGTCCTTAAAATGAACCAATAAAGGTCTTTTGATTGCAGGGCAATAAGAAAAACATCCTAGTTCTGGACAGTGGATGTTCAGGACATATGACTGGAAATAAAGCCCTACTATCAGACTTTATGGAGAAAACCGGCCCAGGAGTTTCTTATGGAGATGGCAACATGGGAAAGACTCTGGGATATTACAATATCAATCTTGGGAATGTCATAATTGAATCAGTAGCTCTTGTCTCAGTACTTAAACACAATCTGCTAAGTGTGAGTCAAATCTGTGACAGAGGTTATCATGTGGATTTCTTTGAAGAACACCGTGAAGTAGTAAGTAATTCTACAGGCAAAGTGGTTATGAAAGGTTATAGACATGGTAACATATATGAAGCCAGACTTTCAACAAATTCTGATGGTTCTGCAATCTGTCTGTTAAGCAGAGTATCAATTGAAGAAAGCTGGAATTGGTACAAAAGACTCTCTCATTTAAATTTCAACAACATAAATGAGCTAGTAAAAAAAGATCTTGTGAGAGGACTGCCAAAATTAGTATTTGCTCCTGATGGTCTTTGTGACTCATGTCAAAAGGCAAAACAAAGAAAATCTTCATTCAAGAGCAAAACTGAATCCTCAATTCTTGAGCCTTATCACTTAGTGCATGTTGATCTATTTGGTCCAGCCAATGTCATGTCCATTGCAAAGAAGAAATATGTTATGGTTATAGTGGATGAGTTCACAAGATACACTTGGATGTATTTTTTGCACAAGAAGAATGAAACTGCATCTACTATAACTGATCATGTCAGACAGCTGGATAAGTTAGTCAAAGATTCTGTTAAGATAATAAGAAGTGATAATGGCACTGAGTTCAAGAATTTAATCATGGAAGAGTTCTGCAAAGAGCTTGAAATAAAGCAAGAATTTTCTGCACCTGGAACTCCACAGCAGAATGGAGTTGTGAAAGAAAAAATAGGACTCTTATTGAAGCTGCACGAACTATGCTTGATGAAGCAAAGCTACCAACTTACTTTTGGGCTAAAGCTGTGCAGATTGCTTGTTTTACACACTGCTTGTTTTACACAGAATGCTACACTCATAAACAAGCATGGAAAAACACCATATGAGATGGTGAAGAAAAAGAAGACAAATATAAAATACTTTCATGTATTTGGATGCAAGTGTTTTGTTCTTAAGACTCATCCTGAACAGCTGTCAAAATTTGATCTAAAAGATGATGAAGGAATTTTTGTTGGATATCCACTTTCCATAATAGCCTTCAGAGTCTACAATTTAAGAACAAGGGTTGTCATGGAATCTTTTAATGTATCTTTTGATGATAAAAAGATTACTGGACTTGAAGATTTCAATGATCATGATCAGCTGAGATTTGAAAATGCAGATGTAAATTCTGATTCTGTAAATTCTGATGACCTAAATCCTGATCCTGTAAGTTATGACTGGTTAAATTCTGATGTCATTGAAACTGTGGTAACTACTCCAAAAAAAATGCACATGTTCAGGGGGAGCAAGCTGATGATCATACCACATCTCAAGACTCTCAAGAAGCATCAGAACCTGTCACTGGCTCTTCAAGTTCTGATTCATCAAGTGCTGATGAGCAAAATTCTGACAATTCTGGAAACTCTGATTCTTCAATTCCTGAAGGATCCAACTCAAATTATGGAATCTCAGAAAGCATAACTTCAGGGGGAGCATCAGAAAATGCTGATGAAGACAGCATGGATCAAGAGGGAGGATCCAGTCCTAGAGATCAACTTCCATCTACAAGGAAGTGGACTAAATCACATACACCTGACTTAATAATTGGAGATCCTGAAGCAGGTGTCAGAAATAGAACAACAACATCAAATGAATGTCTCTATCGAACCTTTCTATCTCAGACTGAACCAAAGAAAGTGGAAGAAGCACTTCAAGATGCTGATTGGGTGCAAGCAATGCAGGAAGAGTTAAATGAATTTGAAAGAAATAAATTCTGGACCCTAGTGCCAAGACCAAAGAACAGATTAATTGTCGGCACAAAATGGGTATTTAGAAACAAAACTGACAGTGATGGCATAATTACAAGAAACAAAGCAAGGCTGGTTGCTAAAGGTTACTCTCAACAGGAGGGTATTGACTATGATGAAACATTTGCTCCAGTTGCTAGATTGGAAGCCATAAGAATCTTTTTGGCTCATGTGCTCACAAGAAGTTTAAAGTCTTTCAAATGGATGTGAAAAGTGCTTTTCTCAATGGAGAATTGGAAGAAGAGGTATATGTTGAACAACCTCCAGGCTTTGTAGATCCAAAATTTCCAAACCATGTCTACAGGCTTGACAAAGCAATTTATGGCCTTAGCAAGCTCCAAGAGCATGGTATGCGACTTTAGCTCAATTCCTTCTGGAAAGTGGATTTACCAGAGGCACAATTGATAAAACTCTGTTCTACATCAACCATGAAAAGGACTTACTTTTGGTACAGATATATGTTGATGATATCATCTTTGGCTCTACAAATATAAAACTTTGTGAAAGATTTTCCATGTTAATGCAGTCAAGATATCAAATGAGTATGATGGGAGAGTTGAGCTATTTTCTGGGACTTCAAGTTAAGTAAACTGAAGAAGGTACTTTCATAAATCAATCCAAGTACACCAGAAATTTACTCAAGAAATTTGGAAGGCAAGATAGTTCAACTGCGTCAACTCCCATGGCCACTGCCACCAAGTTAGATAAAGATACTGGAGCATCAGTAGATATTACTAACTACAGAGGTATGATTGGCTCACTTCTATCTTTGAGTACAAGTAGACCTGATATCATGTATGTTACCTGTCTTTGTGCAAGATTTCAGACTGATCCATGAGAACCTCATCTAATAGCTGTGAAAAGAATTTTCAAGTACCTCAAGGGTACAGCTGATCTAGGATTGTGGTATCCTAGGGAATCAGATTTTAAGCTAAAAGGTTACTCAGATACAGATTTTGCAGGATGCAAAATAGACAGGAAAAACACTAGTTGAAGCTGCCAATTTCTTGGAGGCAGATTGGTTTCTTGGTTTAGCAAGAAACATAAATCAATTTCCACATCAACTGTAGAAGTAAAATATATTGCTGCAGGAAGCTGTTGTGCACAGATTCTTTGGATGAAGAATCAGTTACTGGACTATGGGTTAAAATTTTCTAAAATACCCATTTACTGTGATAATCAAAGTGGTATTGCTATGACAGGTAATCCAGTTCAACACTCAATGACAAAGCACATCAGCATTAGGTACCATTTTATAAGGGAACATGTGATTGATGGTATAGTGGAATTGCATTTTGTTCCAACAGATCAACAACTAGCAGATATCTTCGCAAAACCACTATGTGAAGCTACCTTTACAAGACTGGTAAATGAACTTGGAATGGTTTCAGGTTCTTTCTCAAAATATGTTTAGTTTTTGTTCTCATACATCAGACTTTATGATCAGTTTTTACAAATTTTCTTATCTCAATGTAAATTATGCTTATATTATAACATATTAAATACTGATGGTTATCTGATATGATTCTATAAACTCTGAAAGTGTTTTGAATGTTCTGTGACTATTCACTCCAATGAGGATTATTTGTTAGATGCTGACTTAGTTGTCTTTAACAAACTGTGTATCCCATGTTTGAACTAGTTATTTATGTGGAAATACATAACACAAGCAAACTCTGATTCTGATCTTAGTCAAATTTACTCCTTGTATCTTATTACTAAGTCACAAACTAGATTATTGCTTCTTATCTGTCAAATTCTGATGTCATTAAATCCTAAGGATGAACTACATGCGTTATAAGCCTCACTTATCTGAAGAAAATAAAAAGAAAAGACAAATTGAAATCAGGTACTCCTTTGAGATCTAGAGTAAATATGTGATAGGGAAGACCCAAGTGCATTGCTGGTATTAAGTGATATGCATTAGAAAAGCAAATTTTTCTTGGTGACTTTTCACATTCTCTGATTACTGGAGAAATATTCTGATAACAGCATAAATTCTGATAGCAGTTATAACTCATTTACACTGAGAAGCCACTGTCAAAAGAATTTCAAAAGATGCATAAAATGAGCACAAACAGTTGAGGTGGATACTTGCATAAATTTATTATATAGTAGACTTCAAAATTAAAGACAGATTTTAAGCATTTTTCTTAGTTATGCCTTATTTCTAAGATATACTGAAGTTTATCAGACTTTAATCTTTATCTGATCATTTGCACATGCACACGCTATCACTCCATATGAATGATGAAAATTACTGTGGTGATTAAGTTGTTTCTGACAAACAGTTAAGTATCATTTGCATAAATTCTGAGGACAAGTTCTGATAAAAGTTCTGATGATTAAACTCTGAAGAAACCAGTCAGTATTTGTGTGAAGAATCACAGAAACAGTCATTGACTTTTTGAGTATAGAAGCCATGTTCTGATGACCATTAATTTCTGATAATAGTCAAGTTCTGATGCAAATCCTGATGGAAACTCTGATGCTTACGTGGCATTATTTAATTACTTGACTTATTTACTGTAACAATCATATTTTATCAGAAAATAATTAGGTGAGATAAAAACAATGATAATCATTTGGTTGATGGGTTGCATGTTTATTTTGGTAACAGCATGTGAGCAATAATTACTGCACGTTTACCGTGCCCACTAATAATGTTTTGACTGATTACATGCTGTTAGGTGTCCAATGTCGGTTCTGCTTCAGAATTTAGCCGTTGTAACTAGTGGAGAGTATATATATGAGAGATAAAAGATTTTTCAATCTTTTACCTACTTTTACTCTTTTCTAATCTCTCTTATTCTCTTTCTCTCTTTTACTCTCTATTATTCTCTGAAGCTATTTTTCACAGGCATTTTATCAAACACCTTGCAAACACACAACTTTTCACTTAATTTTTCACAGAAATGGCACCAAAGGATCTTATTTATGATGGAGCCAAGTTTGTTCCCAACAACTACATGGTTATTCTCAACAAGGACAAGGCTCCTTCTGAACTTCACTTCATTCAAGATTTTCTTGCTCGAAGTGAAATTGGTTATGCTCTGACCCAACCACAGCTTCTCTCAAGCAAACAAATTCTGGAGTTCTGGAGGTCTGGGGTATATGATGATGGTGGTGAAAATGGGTCCCCAAGCATCATTTTCATAATTGGGAAAGATGAGCATCTGGTTACCTTGTCTACTGTACTACAAGCATTGCATCTACCATAAAACTGTTCTTACAGTTCATAAGTTGGGGAGTCAGCTCTTCAAAACATGATGGAAAATCTGGGCTATGAGAAATCTTTGTCCAAACTGGGACAATTGAAGAGGCCCTACATAAGGAGGGAGTGGAACTTCTTTTTCGACTGCATTACAAAAGCTTTTGCCAATAAATGCTCCAACTTTAATGTTATCCCAATAATGAGTCATCAAATTGGGTATACCCTTCTTAATCAAACTCATTTTGATTATGTTACTGCAATTTTGGGTTTTATAGGTGATAGGATGAAAGAAGATAGCAACACAGTTTATTTTGCTAGATTCTGTCAGCTTATATATAATTTATGTTGTTCTGATGCACCCCAAAATTTTAGTGAGACAATTGAACCCTTTAAACTTCATAAAAGGGCAATTATATCATGATGTAGCACCAGCACAACCTCCACCAACCCAGCCTTCCAATACTCAACCACAGCCTACCATCAGAACCTACTTTCAACCAGCATAATTCTCTCAACCACAATCATCAGCACCTACCATCAAAACCTCACCTCTCAAATCCAAACGAACCTCTGGTACTTCTTAAAAGGTGCCAGTTGTAAACTATGACACATCTATTCCTCAATCTCCACCAAGGAGAAAGAGAAGGCTGATTCTAAGAGATGAATCAGATGAGGATGAGCAAGTCCAAGTTCTAGTATCAGAACCTGTGATAGTAGAAGCTGAAAAGGTAATTTTTCAGAAGGAGGTTGAAGCTAAAGAGGTAACTCCTCAGAAAAAGAATAAAGCTGAGGGTTCTGGAATTTTGAAAAGGAAAAGAACTTCAAATTCTGATGTTGCTCAAGCAACACCTTCACAACCAAAGTCTAGATCAAAGAAGAAGAGAGCAGGTGTGAAAATTATACAAGCTCAATATGAGGATGCTGAAGAAGCTTTGGAAGGGGATCAGGAATCTCTGATCTCATCAGAACCAATAGTCATTGAAGCCCTTCCAGCACTTGAAGACACTGTTCCAGAAGCTCAATATGAGGATGCTAAAGTTGAAGATTCAGGATTAAGTCCTAAAATTGATATTCACAGATTACATATACCAACTGTCTTATATCTGGAAGCACCACAAGCAAAGGAGTCAACTCCACCTGTTTCTCCATTAAATGCTGATATTCCTACTACTCCAATTCTGGATTTGGATATTGAAATAGATGAAGTTGTTCCAGAATCTCCTTCAGCTACACACACTCTTGTGTTATCAGAAGATGTGGAGATGTTATCAAGTTCTGGAGACAGTGCTCCAGTTAATGCTCCAATTCTTGGAAAGGAGGCACTACTTAAATTTGTTGAAGAAGATGTTCCTTTTCCATGGGAAGAAACTCACAGAGGAGTTGAATGGACCAAGAAGTGGAATGAACATGACTTCATTCCAAGCTCAAATGTTCTGAAAGATCATATTTCAAAAGCTGATAAGTTGCTGACAAATTCTGATTTTAAGACACAACTTAAAGTCACTGCTCTCAGTACTAAATCTCTTCAAGGTCTACACTCCACAACTCAAGCAAAGGTTGATAAACTTCAAGAAACAGCTGATAAGCTAGACATGGATATCAAACTAGACAAAAAGAGGTTTATCAGACCTATTCATGAGAGAGTGGAAGTAATTGAGAAAGTTCAAGAAAAGCAGCATGCCCAACTAGATGAGGTCTTGTAAAATCAAGCTGCTCAACAAATTCAATTAACTGAAATCCAATTTTCAGTGGAACTTCTTCTCTTACTACTCCTGAAAGATGATGCCAAAAAGGGGGAGAAGGTAGTTAAGTCCAAATGCTCAACTAGCCAAACTCTGAACAAAAAGGATGATTCTGAAGATGACCAGGGAAACCCTAGCAAGGGCAAAGGTCAAGGTCAAGTTCAAAGCAAAAAAGTTTCTTCACAGGAACTAATTTCTGATTCTAGCAAATCTTCTACACAGAAGAATGCAAGTTCTGAAGCTGTGAATGCTCCAGTTCTGAAAGCAAGTTCTGATGATCAAATTCTGATGACAAAGCCTGATTTTCTGATTCAGTCTGGAAGTCAGGACTCTCAAAAGTTTTTACAAACTCTGAAACTTAAGGGAAGGGAGACTACTGTCTACTATAAAGATCCCAAGATTCAGACACTTGATGAAGAAATTGCTAGAAGATTGTTTCTCAAGGATAATCCTGGAATGGATTTAAAGACTCTAAAGGAGGAAGAAGCTAGATTTGCAGCTGAGAAGACAAATCCTAAGTCTAAAGCTTCTAATGCAAAGAAACCTCCAAGGCCTAAGGTAAAAGGCATTGTGATCAAGGAAAGGTCAACTTCTGAGGATTCAAATCCCAAGACAAGATCATAAGTTGAAATTGATCCCAAGGCAAAAGGGAAAGGAAAGATTGTTGAACCAACAAAAAAACAGGACATGAAGATTACTCAAATCCTGATGAATCATGTGTGTAAGTTGGTTCAAGTCTTTGATGATACTATTGCAGAAGATGAAATTGTTGAAACTCTGAAAAGAAAGAAGATAACAGAAGAATCTAAGACAACCTCTGACATAGCTCAAGTTGTTCAGAGTGAAGACATTTCAGAACAGCAAGGTATAAATGGAACAGCAAATTCTGATCAAGTCATCATGACATCAACCTCTGACAGAGCTCAAGTTGATTTGAACAAGATGACAATTGCTGATAAGAAGAAGCAGTTATGGAACAAAGCTACTCCAGTGGAACCTAAGACCAATCTAATGATTAATCAACTTGCAACGTTTCGGTTAAGAGCCAAGTAACCTAGAGATAGAGCTGGATTAGATTCTGATGAAGAAAAGATACAAACAGGAGTAGAAGTTACTCTCAAAGATCCTTTCATGTTGACAGACAAACCATATGAACAAATCAAACAAAAGCACCTTGACAAAGTGATGTCTGCTCAAATTGTGATGGATGCTAATGATAAAGATGATCTAAAAGAGAAATTGATCTTACTTCTCAATGATGGCAGAACTTACAAACTAGCTGATACTGATGTGCTAAAGAAGTCCGTCAAAGAGCTTCAACATATTCACTACCTTCTGGAAGTAAAATTTGATGTTACAAGAAGATGGTCAGAATATATTTTAAAGGCTATAAGAGATCTTCTCAGAATCTCTGGTACAAAGGCTTCTTAGTACATTCCAAAAATAACTGAAGATGATGGAAGAAAAATTCCTATGAGGAAGAATTCTGCTAAGGAAGAAGTAATTCTGAAAGGAAAATGCTTATGTTACAATGAAGACTCTTCACATCCTAGAGTTATCAGACTTAGAGATGGTCTTGAAAGAACATCAATTCATGCACTCAGAACAGCCATTTATCAAATTGGTGATAATAAAGATGAAGAACTGATGCAAGTCAAAGCACAGTTAGTTGAAGTTATGAGAAAAGCTGAAGACTAGCTGGTAAAAAACTTTACAAGGAATCACTTTGGATTCAGATTGATCCAGTGATATTGGTAAAGTTACATGTACTGTAAGTTATATTTAGTTGTCTAAAAAAACTCTCATTGCATTTGAACTTAAATGTTTTTGACATCATCAAATCTATTAACTTGTATATTTTTTATAATTTACAAGTTGGGGGAGATTGTTAGATATATTTGAGATGTCATGTCTAATCTGATTTGTGTTTAGTTTCAGAACTTAATATCAGGACTTATCAGTACTTACTGGAAATCAGACTTTACTGAAGACAGGAAGATATCAGAACTTAAGGTATCAAAACTTGTGATACCAGAACTTAAGGAGGATATGCTTCAGGAGTAAAGTGCGATTAAGTTACAGGAGAGGATCATGACTAAAACATAAGAAGATATGCATGAAGAGTTGGACAGCTAAAAGACTTGTAAAAAGATAATATTTGATTGATATATTTTAGGAGACGGAATCATATTCCATATCAATTAGAAGATATCTTATAACTGTGTACTATATAAACACAGCTTAGGGTTTACACTTTATGTGTTATCATTCATGAGAACATTATTTATTGTAACCTAGCAGCTCTTAGTGATATTGTTCATCACTGAGAGAGTAGTTTAACCTACTTTGTAACAGAGCTTATTATATTGAATAAACTTGATTACTGTTACATACTTGTGTTCTAAATCGATTTGATTGTATCAACCCTATATTCAACCCCCTTCTATAGTGTTGTGTGACCTAACACCCTTGTTTATTTGCCTATCATGGATGGCCCTGAGGTAAGTGAGATAAATACTTCTGTCTCTACTCCTCCTTCCTCTCAAATTTATTTGCCATTGACTATGGCTATGGCATCTGTGTCAATGACCCAACATATGCCTACCCAAGCCACAAAACCCAAAGTTTCCAAATTTAAATCAAAGAAACCACACTCTGGTGTCTCTCAAAAGATGTCATCTTCAAAATCTACCAAAACCAAATAGGGGAGTGTGAAGGGTAGTGAGGTTGGTGAGGGACATGGTGAACATAAAAGAAACCCTAAGAATAAGGATGGAAAGGTGAGTGTACCCAAACCCAGCCACACCATAGTTTCCCAACAAACTATGATGCTTAATAAGGAAATTAGCATATCTCTACTTTCATCCTCCCAAAAGGATGCTACTATTGAAACAAGCTCCCAACCAAGAGCACATGCCAAAAGGGTTAGGGACACAGATTCAGCCCAAACTTATACAAGAAAGAAGAAATCTAGAAAATTTTGGGATGCACAGGGATCACACACAGTGCAAACTGAATCTAAAGACTCAGTCACTGCACCATCTCAAATTCAGTTTGATGTGGCTCCAATAAATATGGAGTCACAGCCAAAATCTTTAACAATAGAAGAACCAAACACACAAAACTCTCCCACCAATTCTCTGGATATGGATATGATACACACATCAATCCCTGATTTTCCTTCTTTAACTTTGTTGGAGAAGCCAAAATTCAGTGCAAGTGAGCATCATCTTCTAGATGATTTGTTGGCTCACTTGCCAATTCTTTCAAGAACTGTTGAGACTTCTGTGCCTAAATTATCATCAATCTGTACAGAGTCCACAATAGTTTCAACTCTAAACTCTATCATTTCATCTATTCCGGTGGGTATTATTCATCCGTCGGCCAATGATTGTATCCCGACGGATGTGCCTAACAGCAGTCATCCGTCGGATATCCTAACTACTACCCTGATGGATGTTCCTCATTCGTCGGTACTCACTACACAAGCTGATTTTTCAACAATTGTTACAAGTGTAGATGAGTTAGTAGTTGTACAATCACTCCAAGGATTGAGGGAAGGGAGTGACCAGATTGAAAGGCTGAGTTGCTCTCAGGCAAAAGGAGAGGAAAAGAGAGAAATTATGCAGGCTATTTCTTCCAGCCGGGTAAAACTGAGTGAGGGGAGTTCCACCTTAGTAGGTGAAGGTGAGGGTGTGAGGGTGGTGAGCCAAGGGGAGCCCTTGATGCAAGAAAATAGAGAAAATGAGAGAAATGCAGGTACAGGAGATTTAAGGATGAAAGCCATTACTAGTGAGTCAATGGATGTTAGTGATGCAAAAAAGGAGAGACTATTTCAGCAAGAATATCAAGCTGTCATAGATTCTATCTCCTTGGATGCTGAGATATTTACTCATCCTGTCTCAACTTATCAAACTCTAGCTAGACAGGGCAATGAGGATGTTGAAAGAATGCTCAATTTGGTGCACACTACTGCCTCTATGCAAAGGGCCAAGGATGCCATCTTAGCCATGCCTCCCACAGCTGGTGATGATGTTGATTATGGAACTGGTGGTTCTGAAGACATATTTGGGGGATGAAGATGATGATGAGGAAGATTCCAAGCACATAGGGAGAGAAGCAGGCTCTAGCTCCAGATCAAACATTCCATCTTGGGTGTTTTCTAAAGAATGTGATGAGCAACACTTCAAGACTTCTCTTTTTCATATCATTCAACAAACTCAGACAGCTCTTCAAGCAAAAACCAATGCCAACACCAAGAAGCTACTTCAAGCACATCTCAATTCTCTTCAACTACACCAAATTCAATCTCTTCAACACAATCTGGATGTCACTGCCAATAAAATAGAGATTGATCAAGTCAAGAAGGATGTCTCTGAAAGTTTGGATGCTAATTTCCTAACACTACCTTACTTGACATCAACAGACAACTAAGGAAAAACTCCAATCTTGTCAGCAAAGTGGACTCCTTGGACACAAGACTCAAGTCATTGGAAGCTTCTATCACTGCAATTCATTTACATTAAGACCAGCAAACTCAGTTGCTTCAAAAGATAGTGGTTTCACAAACTTCTACCTCCACTCAACTTAATGCTAACAAAAACGGGGAGAAAGATTCACTTGTCCCAGTTAGTCAAGAAGAGTCAATCAGTGAGGGGGAGAATGTGCTAAACATACAAGTTAGTCAAGTAATTGTTCCAGAAATTACTTACCATAAGCCATCAGTCTTGGACAGCATTGATCTGATCCAGACAGCAGCTGCTAAGTTGGATTCAAAGACAAATTTCAAGAAGCTTGATGTTGCAGCAGTTGAGAAGGAATTGGATGATAAATGGAGGAAGATTGATGAAGAAATAACAAAGAAATTTGGTCCAATTGAGAAACCAAACAAGACCATTCATCATTTATCTCAAGTCAAGCAAATTTTTGTGAATGACATGAGTCTAAGTAATATGAAAAAGGGCCAACCTTCATGCATAAAGTCTCCAAAAGCCAACTTGGGTTTGAAGCCCAAAAGGAATTATCCAAAGTCATCTGACAAAAATCCCTTGGATCTTATGTTTGGGACTCCAAGGCCAGATGAAAAAAAGTTGTTGGCAAGGTCCATTGTATTCTTCAAAGATCCAACTGACTCAGTGCAAAAAAGAAGAATTGCTAAGACCTACAGGAATGGGAAAGAAATCTGTGTGGTGGCTGGACACCGTCAGTTTGTAGAAGCTAAGAAGGAAGAAAAAGAGATAATCAAGCAAGAAAAGAAGCAGGTTGCTTTAGATACTAAAAAGCTCAAACGGAAGTAGAAGCAATCTGCTATAGTAGCCAAACTTCAAGTTGTGAAAAATGCAACTTAGACTTCTGAAAAGCAACCTATGGAATCCGAAGCTCGGGATCAGAAAATGCTCAAAGAACCTCAGCAGACAAAGAAGTCAAGATACAAACAAAGAATCAAGAGAAAATTGGACTTTAGTGATGAGGAAATGGAAGATTACATTCCCAAACAGTCTACAACTTCAACTCAAACATCCAAGCCCTTAGAAGTGCAGGATAAATTTAAGGTAGATCCTACAAAGAACTTTCATGGTGAGCCAATAGTTCCCAAGGATGAGCCTATAGACTGGGATAATTTGCCTCTTCCTGAACTTAACTAACCAATCTTCAACAAGCTAAAGTAGACAAAGACAAGAGCAATCAAGAAGGTCAAGCCTCTGAAACTCAGAACCAAAACCTTAACCAAAGCTCAACCAACTGTCAACAAGGGAGATCTTCTATACATCTGTGATATCAAGGAATTTTCAGATATCAATCTCTACATGGATGAATTAGAAGAAGTGAGGGGAATTGATGTTCACATAAATCTCCCTAAGAGACTTGTATTCAAATACAAGGGTGGGAAAGAGATTATATGGCCCCTTCACAGAATTCTTCAAGAAAGTTGTTCTATTTTGATAAAGATCTTCTCATCCTTCAAGAAAATATTTGGATTTAATGTGACAGCCAAGAAATTGGTTCTAAAGAAGATAGAAGAACTCAGGAGCAGAAAAGCCTCAAATGCACTTCCAAAAACTCTATCCATTCCCTTCACAGAAAATACAGTGCACTTGAGGCCTTACTGACTGATGGAATTCATGGATGAAAAAGCTATTAGAAGATTCTTTAGATTGGATGACCAATTGAGCATCTCAAGCAATGAGACTCTATTGGAAATGCAAGCAAAGTTGGATCTATCAAATCCTGAAGAATTTGAATTTCACAGACAACTCCAAAATCAAATAGAAGAAAACAACTGGAAGCTTGAGAAGAAATCAAGACAATCAAGGAAATAGAAAACATCTGCTCAGGCTAGAGGAGCACCTTGATAATGATTGTGAGAACTCTTTGTACACTTTACTTTGTTCAATTTCAAATAATTTGTAGTAGTTACTAGTTTTATCTACCTTTATTTATATGTTCACTTAGGGTGTTTTGTTATCATCAAGTTTCTCTTAATTTATGGCTACAATTACAGTAGACATAAATTAGGGGAGATTGTTAGGAATATGTTGTGAACTTGATGATAAGTTGAACAAAACACCTTAGTAGATTTAACTTAGTATTTTTGTAGCTCTCGATGAATGTTCTAATATCGTCCCGACAGATGAATTTTATAGTCTCGACGGATGTCAACTGAACATCCATCGAAAGTGTAGTTTATGTAACAATAAGTCTTGTAGCACATTTCTGCAAACAACAATGTACTAGATAATGCTGTATGATTCTTTAAGTCATGTTAACTACTAAATTGATATGCAGAATAGGTTGGTTAATTGTAAATATAAGATGTCTCGTAATTATGTATAAGTGAAATAGAGTCTAGTGACTGAAAGACTCCCGACGGATGATTTACAAAGACTACCGACATATAATCAACAAGGCTCCCGACGGATGGCCAACATAGTCCCGACGGATGATGATATTCAAAATCGCAGTTGACAGTGACAACATAGTCACATGCGTCGGGTGTTAGCAAATGGAATGTGGCAGCCTAATTGCAGGATTTAGAGAACAAAGAAGCATTACCATTTCCATGCAATTATGAAGATATTCAAAGATGCTGGATAGAGTAATGTAGCAGCATGAAGTTAGACTAGATTTAGTTTGTCTTATTGTCTTATCTTACTATTATGTAACTTGGCAAATCTTATAAGCCAGCTTATTGGCTTATAAGCCCGCAACAGCTTATTGACGAGTGTTTATCGACCTAACTTATAAGTTGAATTTACAACTTATAAGCTGATAAGTTGAATGTTAGTAACAATGTACTTTTCTCAACTTATTTTTTATTTTTGCTTTTTTTATCAGTTTTAGTTTTAAAAATTTAATTTTTTTAAATGTTAATCAAACTTAAAATATAAGAATTAAGATAATTATATTTAAAAATTATTTATTTTAGTTAATTTAAATAAAAAAATTTGACTTGTAAGTTAAATTATCCAAACACGTGTATAACTTATATGCATTTATCAACTTATCACTTATCAGTCACTTATTCGATTTAAGTCATAAGTTATTTATTTTAAGATTTCTCAAACGGGCACTAAATATTGTCATATGGTTCTTCTTGATAGCAGTTGTGCCTTGACACTTTACTTCTAAAGCATCCCATATCTCTTTTGTTGTTTTACATCCAATAACCCTATTGCACATAACACTATCAAGACTGTTGTGCAAGATGTGTCTAACTTTTGCATCCTTCATAATAGATGAAAGATCTTCAGGAGAGTAGTCCTTCCTTTCTTTATCAACCATCTTTTCTGGTTCTCCTGCAACGGAAACAGCTACCTTCACTGGTGTATGAGGACCATCATAAATCCTTCTTATATATTCAGGAATTGTGGCTTCCAAGCACATGGCCATCCTGACTTTCCGGATTGGATATTCTTGTATCTTCAGGATTGGTACCTTGATGGCTTCATACCTACTCATGTTGCTGCTAATCTGTGATGTGGCTGGGGGTGGTGGCTGTGGATTTTGTGGTGCTTCTTTGTCAACCATTAGAGATTGATTTTTAGATCTTAAATTGTTTGTATGTCACCAATAAGCTTTGATACCAATTGTTAGGTATGTAATCAACTGTAGAGGGGGGTGAATACAGTTTATCCAAATAATTAGACAAAGTTTGAACAAAATTAACAGTTTTTATATTAACAGATAAAAACTGATTACAAACGTACTCTCTAAAAAAGATAAACAAATATCCTTGAGAGCTGCTAGGTTATGCGAATGATATAACAATGTTCGCAATGCATATAGCATGAACCTAATATGTGCTTTATATAGAGCACGATTACACAATCAATAAGTAATCCTATTCTATTACAATAAGGAAATCTATTACATATCCATGTATGATTGCTTTTGAGATAAAATCCTTCACCGCCTTGAAAACCTGCTTTCTTTTTCCTCCTCGAATATCTACTGAAGTGACAAATCCTGATGATATCATATGTTGATCATCAAGTATTGATATAAGTACCGATGATGTCACTCTTGAGTAAATACTGATATAAGTCCTGATAGGAACTTCTGATAGTTTGTCCAGATATCATCAATTATATCTCACAACAGATAACTATAATTGGGTTTTTCGTGATTATATTTTTGATGAAAAAACAATTTTGTGATATTTGCGAAGTAAAAGAAAATTATTTTATCTGTGAAGTTCATATTGGAAATACGAATTAATCGAGCACCAACGAATTTTGTCACCGTCGGCGATGAGTTTCGGCGAGCCGACAGTCCTAAAATTATAAAAACATTATTTCGTAGATCGAGTCAGTCGTTTATTAAATGTGGAAGTCGTAAGGAATAATTGAGGACTGCGATTATTGCGTTGTTGTGGTTGTTGTGTTGATATGATATCGGTTGGTAGTCCAATAAATAGAGAAAATGCTGTCCGATTTTCGAGAAATTAATTTCGAAAATACGAGAGTTTATCCTGTAATTATCGGAAATACCAGTGGAATATATATAATTATATAATTACAAATATTTTACGAAAACTACTTTCGTACTTTGATGAAATATTTTGCGAATTAGTAATGAACCAAATTTTAAGTTCGTGAACCCTATTTATTCTGTGCATTAAGCTAGTGCGTATAAATGCGAGTCAGGATTTGATATCGTATGGGTAGAATGATAGTGAGGAAATGTCAAGCATAAATGATCATCTAATTTAGGGTGTTTCGATTCTGTAGGTTCTAGTCGAAGGACCCGAGCGTTGAAGTCGATCTAAAGTTAACATAGTGTTCAGTCGATAAAGCCCAACAAGGCAAATACCTCTAACCATATCTTTTATGGTTCAGTAATGTATATGAATGAACTGTTGATTTAAATTTTGTAATGGAACAAAATGTTTTAAGTTACGTATCCCCTGTAGTTAAAAATGTTTTTGTTTAAATCATGTTTTTGGGGGGAAAGTAACTTCTGAAATGCCTATCTCTAAACTATGATTGTTATTGGAAGAGATTTTGAAATGTGATGTGTTAGAAATTGTTTTAAAACGAGATAGGTATAAATGGTTTTAGACAAATGATTTGGAAATGAAAATAGCATGCTAAAATTGGACTCTGATATTTACAGAGCACACAATTGATATTACGTTTTACAAAGCATGCTAGTTTGTTGATATCCAGTTTCACTTATTTTCATGTTTGATTTTATGATTTATATTCCTATAACTGTTTAGCATAACATGTTACATTATGTTGTTCATATATTGGTACTGCTGAGTAATTAAGTGATCACCCTTACAAAATGTTATATATATATATATATATATATATATATATATATATATATATTGCAGATGCCTAGGAGACCTATCCATCGTAGCCAGGGCAGAGTTTCAGCTCCTCCTCTATCAGGATCTTATGAGGTAATTTAAGTCAGACCAGATATAGGTCTGTTGAGTTGTTGTAAGAAGATAGTTACGTTAGACTTAATTAAATAATTTGGTGTTCAAATAATTGAGTAGCCTAAATCATACTTAAACCTGGTAATATGTTAGTAAAGGAGTTGTAATATTGTAATATTATAAATTTGGTTGTATTATATTTATAATTTATTATTGTTCATGACATCAACTCTTGACCCTGGGGTTGAGACCGTCGCAGCTAATGTCAAGCAAAAGTTCTTAAACTAATAAACTCAAAAGACTACCAAGTGGTTATCTAGGGTAGCACGCTTTAGTGAGATGTTGGTGAATATATTTGACTAAAAACAAATAAATACAATGACAGTATGAAATAACTTGCTTGCAAAACTGAGCTGAAAATAAATGTCCCAAGAACAAAGTAAGCTTTATCACATAATTAGTATCAAGAGTGACCGACTTATTGATAATTTGATATGTTTATTTATTCATTTTAAAAAAAAAAATTGTATCAAATATAAATTAAATAAAGTTTTATGAAGTACTTATTTTTGTGGAGTTTTGGAATACACTTTCGTTCTGTAATTAAAATATTACTTAAAATCTTGCAGAATATATTATTTTGCGAATCATTTTATTTAAACATCACTTTTCAAATGAATAATTTGCAAATATTATATATATATATATTACAAGTAAAACATGTATGTGCTACAACGTGAAGAAGTATATTCTACAAATTGAATATATTTTGTGCAATAATATCTTTTGTAAATTTTTACTTATAATTGTATGTGAATGTTTTGTAATGTGAAATGTATATTCAGCAAGCTAAATATATTTTGTGCAATAATATGTTTTGCAATTTTCTACCCATAGATTATATGCGTTTTTTCATATTTTTTAATAAAATAGTGATGTTTATGCAAGATAATTTACAAAATAATATTTTTTAAATAGTATTTTAGAACTCATGACACCAAAAAAACAAATGACTCAAATTGTGTATATCCTTATTCCTTAATACTACTATTTTGGCTGTATCTGAATAAATGGCCAAAATGATCGCCCTAGGTACAACAGTGTGAAACGTTTAGAACTGATCGGAAATTCCACGAAGTGTGCGGGTTTTACCAGGTCAATACAAATCAGGTTCTCATTCCCATCAATCAAATTAGTCGTCCAAATACTACCACATGGAATGTAGACTCCAATTCCCGTTCAGACATTAACGGGGTTCATTAATCACGAAGCAAACACCCTCATGGGTAGATGATAGAAATAAAAAACACTGTGTTAACCTGAATGGCATCTTCCTTCTGACCAAAAATCATAAGTTCGCCTCCTACTCCTCTTACCCTCTCCATGTACTTAAAACAATTAATTATGCACAACACCACCAGAAACAAAAAGGAGATTCTTCATACATGTGAAAACAATTCCCAAGACCTTGAATCCAGACCACTGAGCCAAACCCATCAAGCTCATACCACGGCTGCACAACCAGCTCACTGTTTCATGGGCTCAAGGGGTGCATTTAATGCTGGAAAGGTTAGAGCTCAGTTCTAAAACAATTAGTAGCAGAATTATTTATAATCGGTACAACTGTAATTCTGTTTATCATAAAGCTGTCCATACCTTTAGAATGCTTGATGAGGAGCTCAATATCGGAAATGATGCAGCTCACGTAAAGAAGCATATTAGACCAAGAAGCATATTAGACCGGGGAGGATGAAGAAAAGATTTGGTTTGGCAACACAGAGAAACTGAAATGGAACTATGTTTACAGAGCAAACCAGACCTACGGCATATGTTAACAATATAGCTTCTTCTACGGAGCAACCATAAATTTACAGAAGATCTTTTGCATTAAGGGTTATCCACTGCTTTAAGGAGCTCTAGCCTCTAGGTATGTGCCATTCTACAGGTATTTTGTATGTAACATCTCAAACTGTAAAACTGTTTTAGCTCAAAACTCTTAAGCTACTATAGTTAAGAAAAATAAGCACTGGCACATAGAAGTCTAGCCTATAAGAATATAAAATATACATATTAAAACATAGATGATGATGTGGATGTAAAGAAAATGTGATCTTGTTTAATACAGAATGCGAGTTTGCAGCTATCCCACGTTCATGACAAAAGGCATTCATAATTACAGTACCTGGTAGTATACAAAAAAAGGCATACCAAAACCGCATATTCTTCTATCTGAAAACTAGGGAAGGCAGTGGTATATGCACTGACTGGCTATTACTCAAAGACTTCCCAGTCCTGAGTTCCTTTTGTAGAAGATGGTGATGAAGGTTCAGCATCAAGGTTTCCAATATTAGATTCGGATGTCTCGCAATTTGTTGTTTTCGGTACTTTATCACTGCTCTTGGCTTTTGGTCCCAAATTCCTTGTCTTGAGCTCATCAGCTGTGTCCAAGAGGCTTTGAACACGTTGAACCTGACGTGGAAATCACAAGGTAAACTTGAATTGTTTAGTATAACTAATATGTAACTGGGAGAAACAATATTAATGGAATATGATAAGAGGAGGCGTTGTCACATTATGCAGACTCCTAGGAAAATCTTGAGAGAAGGAATGCCAAAATTTAAAGTGCCAATTGTACCCTTAAGGGTGTATAAAGTTTAGGTCAATTAATGAAACAGAAGGAAAGGTCGTAAACTTGTATTTTATTATAATCACCTCCATCTTCCTCAAAACTTTTCCATCTCCTTCAGCCTTGATGCCATCTAATTTCAGCAACTGTCTTTCGAGCATCTCCACTATGAAAATAAGATCTTTTTGAAGAACCTTATGTCCTTCACATATTATCTTTTTTAAAGCCCCAAGCTGCAGGAAAAAAATGTAAATGAGCCTCAAAACTTTAATAGATAAAAATAACATTTTGTACATAAAATATTCATGTTTGCCTGTTGTGCTAGCTTATCAACATCTCCTTTGACTTCAGCAACAAGCTCGGAACCTTTTGATATTTGGGTCTCCTTTACTTCTTCCATCTTATCATTGCTAGCTGAGACCTCTCGAACCTTAACATTACTAGCTGACTTCTCCTTGAGTAACAGCTTTGAGTTGTTCTTCAATCCTGCCCTTTTCAGACGTACTTGATCCTCTTTCTCAATACCTCTAAAGAACAGTCTTTGAGCATTAGGCTCCAACCCAATTTTTTCAGCAATAACCTCTTTGAGATTCCCTATATTAAAACGCCATTTTAGTATACATGACTTGCCTTCCTAATAGCAATAGCATAAAAGCTAAAATCGGCTAATAATAGGACTCTTTAGTAGTATTGTTCATATATATCATACATGTTTATTCACAGGATCTCAATCATCAAAATCAGGAACAGGAAAAAACAAGGCAAAAGCTTTCCGCAACCCTTCAAAAAACAGACGGTTTCAAACTAAAGAAGAATTACGATTACTTGTTAGAAAAAAGTGAAACTAATACACGAAAAAAAGTAAACATACACAAAAGTAATTATCATAAAGAGAGCACCAACCAACATTTATTGTTGTTATGACAAATTACCATTTTATAGCATAAACTACAGTTACAAGATGAGTAATATACATAAATATATAGGCCTGTGGTAAACTACAACCTTAAATTACTGAGAGTATACACACATCAATGTCATGCAAAACAGATTGAATCATGTGCTTTAGGACATCGATAACATGTATCTGTCAGAGAGTCAAAAAACATAGTCATAATTAACATCTCATATTCAGAGTATCACCGAGTACATAGAAGGAACAGATAATGCTTTACTCCCTCTGGTCCTATTTATAAGACGTTTGCAGTCTTTACACAGATATTAAGATTTTGATAAGTTTTATAAACAACCTGTTCTCACCCTTATCTGTAGCCCAATTCTAATTAATTTTTACCTGGAAATTAGATTTATTCTCGAAGTAGATGCAGGTGTATTAAACATAGACCAACATCAAATATGCTCTTTTTTTCTCACGTAATCGCCGATAATTTTTTTTCTGGCTCATATAATCTATAAGTAAGAATTTGAAAATTACTGAAGAAAATTTGTATTATACACAAAAGTCATGTCTTGTATTATTTTATGTATTAAATTCGGGTTTACCATAATTTGATGTCAATATATATCATCTCATAAAATCTTTTTGGATTATAATATATAACTTATTCGATTAACAAACGATATTAATTTTAATAAATATTGTCAATATAACTGAAAGTAAAATATAAAATTCCTGCATGTTTTATACGACGAAAGATAACTTAAAATAATTTCATTTCAATTAACATGTTTTTATGGTTAGTTAATTATTTCCTAGAATTTTTTTCGGGAACCCTTAAAAAGATTATGTAGTGTCTACTAAAGGTATTAATAATTTAATGATTTATAATTATAAATTTTTAGATAGACATTAAAATAACTATGTTAGTGAAAAGAATATTACTATCATGTGACATAAAATATGCACAAAGATAATATAGTATCAAAGCTAATAAAATTAAGTATAAGAAAATAAGAGTAACTAAAGAATACAAAGACATATATTTAGAACGTGGATTGATTCATAATATGAGAAGTGCTTTGCACATTTAATATACAAATACATGTGCTTGGTTTCATGTTTTTGATTAACGTGATATGGGAGCATACATGAATAACTAAGCGACCAGAGGGAGTATTCTTAATCAATCACCCATATATGTGAACCTGTACAAGAGCGCATTAACAAAGAGATGTTCACAATAATAGAAAAAAATAAGCCTTGCTTCTGAAATATTACAGTAGCAAAGGAAAATGAATTAAAGGGAAGATGAAATGGAGAGGAAATAAACTTTCAGTTGTGTGCTTCCAAGATTTAATGAGTGAAAATTAGAGGGAATGCGAGCCATATGACTGGATATAAAGAAGGTCAGCAAGAAAGATATATAGTTATCTAGAAATATATATATATATAAAAAACACATTTAAAAGGCTTTACAATTACATTTTTGGGTGATAGTTTTAAAATTGGAAAGAAAACAGTCATTACCTCGTCTTACCTAGCATCCCTTCCTACAAAAAACTCGAAAACAGATAAAAATGATAATTTATCCAACATACAAGTTTTCATTAAGGGTTTTAATTAGACACTAACAAACTTAAAGGTAATAGTTGTAGTTAACTATGACATTATCAATCCAAACTTGCAATAATATAGACTAGAAATTTACAACAATGGTAGAGACATATTATTTAATAATTGTTTTAAACTAATTAGTTAACAGTAATAGCAAAGAAAAGAAAGGGGAGGGGAGGGGGAAACAGAAAAGAAACAACTTCTGTTGAGGAAAAAAGAAAAGATCTCTCAATCAAAAATCAGGAACAATCAAAACTAAAAAAAAGAGAAATCTCCGATACAAAGATAGCAATCAAACTTGGCATAAACAAAGCATAGGCCAATGATAAAATGAATAGAATCAGTTGGTTGTTGTATAATAAAGATAGAAACTTGCGAAGAAAAGGGGGGAGTACCAAAAGTGAGATGAGAAGGGACAGAGAGGTCAAGCTTATCTGATCCAAAAGAGACCTTAATCTTGATGATGTTGGAATTGGAGTTGGACTCTGACTCCCCATGAGCACCTCCTTTAGAATTCATATCCTCCAAATTCAAACCAACACCTGCCTTTTGTTTTGTTTTGCTTTTGGGCATCAATTTAAACAACCACCTTGTTTCTAGAGTCCTTCAAAGTCTACTTTTTCGACCTTCTCCCTCTCCACGGAACATTAGTTTATATTTTATTTTTGAATGACTTGAATTTATTAATATTTTAAATTTATTTTTTTGCAAATTATTAATTATTTTAAAATAAATGGTTGAACCACAAACTGATCCGCAATAACCGCAAATTCGCAATCGTAGTTGACGCGGTTAACCGACAATTTTCTAAAACCGCTCTCCGCGGTTTGGTTCGACTTTTCCCCCAAAACTGATCTGATCTGAACCGCGTACACCCCTATCTATCCCTCCGTAACTCCGTCTATAATAAATTCAAAAAATTCGATATTCGTCCCAAATTTGAGAAAAAACGGATATTATCCGTATTCGAAATCAAATCGATATTATCCGTATTCGATCCGACAATTGCGAATACAGATACGAATATAAGCAGGTCTGTTCCAAATTATTCATTTGAATTAAATCTACATTTTAATTTTTAAATGATACAACTAAGTTTAGTTTATTTATTATAATTAGATTTGAACAAGCTCCCTTAACTCTGTGACGTTTTCTCCTTTATACAGTGAGAGCCTTTGTTTTTCTCTACCATCTTTCCTAAGATTGTGAGACTGTGTGAGACGGCCTCAACCCCGGGGTCAGGAGTTGACATCACGAACAAAAACACAAATATAATACAACCAAACTCATTATTATTACACAAACACGACCCCCTACTTCCCAACATCTTTTCCAGGTTCAAGTATGACTTAGGTTACATAACTATTACAAACAAACTTATTTAAACAAACCTGACACAACTAACTTATTATAGCAACTCATCAGATCACATCTGGTCTGACACGACCCTCTTAGAGGAGCCTGCTACGGGAGGAACTGAAATCTGGCCCTGACTACGACAAAAGATCTCCTAGGAATCTGCGATATATTTATAAAACCGTTTGCAAGAGTGAGCAATCAATTGCTCAGCAGTACCACTATATGAATAACATGTACAACATTTCCTAATAAATAGTTACAGGAACAGAAATCGTAAATCATTTATAAAATAAGTAAAGCCTGTTAGGTCCCAATTTGTTTGTAGAAGGGGGGGTTGAATGCAAACAATACCGTTTAATCGAATAAAATGCGGAATAAAATTGTGAAACAAAATTCAAGTTAAATAAAACTTTTATTAAACTTGAAAGGTGTTACAACTACGGTATCGGTTACAAGGGATTAATCTCAAATCAATTATTACAAATCTAGAATAAATTCGACATGAACTTTTTCTATTTTTGTAATTAAAAGATCAAATGCTAAATGCGATTTGAGATTAAGTTCTAGGGATTTTAATCCGCTAGATTGATACACAAGAACAAGATAAGTATTTCTAGTTGATTGGATTTAACTTTACAATCTAGAAATTGATCTTGAAGTTGCAGATGAGATGAAATATTTTTCTGCTCCTTTTTCTTTTTGTTCTTGAGTTTTTGTTCTGTTTGATTGATTGTAAAATAACAGACTTCTGCTCCTTTTTATCAAACAGCCGAATGTAAAAATGTACTGGCATGACAATCTTCTTTGGCCAGCAAGACTTTCGGTATGACAAAATTTACTACTAGCAAGACAATTAAAATGACCTAGCAAGACTTTCGGTATGACTATTGATTGTCATACCGATTGTCATATTAGTTCAAATAAATTGTCTTGCTGAATTAATAACAGATTTTAATCTAAACAGAAATTCTAATAAGACAATTAAATGTATTGGCATGACTTTCGGTATGACTATCAATTGTCATACCGATTGTCATACTAGTTCAAATGAATTGTCTTGCTGAATTTAAGCAGATTTTAAACCAATTAAAATCTTGTAAATCCTTAATATTAATTCTAAATTAATTAATCAATTTAATTCAATTAATCAATAAATTAATCTTTGCAGATATAATTTATTTTCTTAATTAAATTATATGACTTAATTAATTAATAGAGAATCAATACTAACCCTGAGCAGCATCCATTCTTCTGACAATCTTCTGAAAGTCACTGAGACTTATGAATCAATTCCGCCACTTCAATGCTGACACTCGATGTACTGTCTGGTTCATGAGTGACTAACTTCCGTGACGTTTCTTCATGTCTTGACTTTGATATTCTGATTGAATCCTTGTAATAAATGATACCTTGACGAGATCTCTGTCACTTGATTAAATCCACGATCTTGATTTATATCATTGAGGCATGATCAAATTCTTAAACTTCTTCCAGTGAATCTTCAAGTCTGCAGATGAACAATGTTTCTTTATTCTTTGACAGATGTTACATTGTGAGATCTCACTGACGATTGATCCACTATTTACTTATTACATTCTTATTTGAGTTGAGTTAAATACTCGAATAAACGAGTAGGCTATGACATATGCCTTTCAATCTCCCCCTATTTGCTTGTTAGACAATAACAACAAATACCTAGAGGATAACTCAACTAACAAATAAGAAAAAGATATAAACAGTAATGTAAAGTAAATAGCAGAAAAGTTCTGGATTATATTTAACATTTTCCAGATTCCAAATGAAATTTACAAGTGAATACAAGATAGATGTTCCTCTAGCCTGAACATATAACTACATTAGACTATCTTGATTCATAAAGCTCTAATCATATTACATTGAGTTTTGAGCTAATTGACTTCAGTTGTCTTCTCTTCTGACTTCACCTTCTTCTAAATCTTGAAGCAATTCCTTGTCAAAGACACGATCCTTTTCTGAAGTGAAGCTTGCTGGTCTGACTGGTTGAACTCCAACTGACTTCAGCTTATTCTTGAGTTGATTGTATCTTTTAACATTCTTTTCACAATAAGCTTGAATCAAGTCAGCAGCTTGAGTCTTCAACATGGATGAATATCCAGCAGTTCTCAAATGATGTTCCATCCAGACCAGATGCTTAGCTGAGTAGTCTTTAAGAGATTGTACATCTAGCTGACAGATTTGAAGACAATCAGACTTAAAGAATCTCACCTGATGAGGATTGTTGACCACTTGAGGACTAGCCCTGCTGGCAAACTCTTTAAGCCTTTCTCGAAGAACTTCATTCAATTCTGAGCTTCTTTTGACTTTGTTTAAAAGAACCCAAATCTCTGACAAAGAACGATTCTCAAATAGATGAAGTGACACCTTGAATGATCCTTCACTCTGACAATATACAAAAATGCTCATCTCATTAAGGGATCTATCAAAAGCAGCTGTGATCCTTGAGACTTCAGTCTTGATAGCATTCATGTACATGTCATTGTTAGGATTTGAGATTTCCAGCTTGTCAAGAAGATGTAAGAACTGCCTATCATTGTTAGTGCTCAGCTGAGGCATATCAAGTACTCTCCTAGCTTCATCCCATTTTTCACCAATCTTTAGTCTGACATCTCTTCTCCTTTCTTGAGCCTTAATGTCATGAAGACGTTGCTTTTGAAGAGTTTCTGTTCTTTGAATGTCTTTTCTCATGTCAATGATCTGAGAGACCTTCTTGAGTTCAGCTTCTTTTCTTTTCATCTCTGACTGCTCCTTCTGAAATTCTTTCTCAAACATAGGATCCACTTGATCTTCTTCTTCCCATTCTCCAAAATCACTTTCCTCTTCTGCTTCAAATAACCCATCTTTATCTTCCTGAACTGGTTCAGTGGGAATGTCAAAAATATCAAAGTCATCATGTTCTCCACTGTAGTAGACATCATCAGCCTTTCCTTTGTTTCCAGCAGAGGTATCTTTTTCTTTCCCTTTGGCACTACTTCCTTTCTTCTCCCCCTTAGTTGAGGGATCCTCTACTGACTTTCCTTTGGAACCTCCATCACCTCCAGAGCCTGATCCTCCACCAGACGGTCCTTCAAAATAAGTTCTTTGTTCTTCATTAGGGCAATGAGAATTCTTGATCATGAAATATAGGTGCTTCATCCCTTCATTGAGATGTTCCATGCCCGTCTCTATCTTTAGAAATCTTGAGGAGTCCAGTGAATGATTCATCTCAACGAGGTCTTCAAGAGAAGTCATTCTTGTGTGTAGAGAGTAGAAGTTGGATATGTCATCAGCTGATAAAGTTGGAGTGTCCTGAATAGAATTGAGCTTTGGTATTACAGTGGTCTTTAGATCTGAGATGTCATTCCTTATTATTGCAAGCTGATTGTTGACAGAGGTGGAAGAAGAAGACCGCTCAACCACTTGTGCTTTGAATGCTTGAGCTTCAGCTTGGCTTTTAGCAAGTTCTTCTTTTAGGGCAGCAATCTGAGCTAACAGGTTTACAGTATCAGTGTTTGTGTGTGCTCTCACCTGAATTTCACTCGTGTTTGGTTCACTCACCTCACGTGCATGTGTTTCTCTCAATATAATTGCTCGTGAGGAGTCTTCCTGTTGCTGTTCTTCTGTACATGCATTAAAAATCACCCTAGCCTCTTCAAGAGAGGTCAGTGGTGGTGCAATGGGAATTCGCGAGTCCCGATCCTCAGTCAATACTATCAAATCTTTTGGAATAGATGTCTGAATTGCTTCAGGGATAGATTGACCGAGTTGCCCTCCACTTTCTCCAAATAAATCTGCGAGTGGAGAATTCCATAAGGGAGCCAGAGGTGTTGGATCTGGGAGGGGAGAAAATGACTCTATTAAAGATGGCGGAGAGTCAGATTTTCCCTCTGAAGCATGTGACTGCTCTTCTGCCGTAACTATGGCAGGCACTGTAACCGGCTCTACGTGCACTCCTCACTGTGTGTCCTGAGTATGATCTGGGGAAGTGTATGGTTCCATTGTGAGTAATGGAATTGTGCTTGACTCAGTACAAGATGCCATGGCCCTATGGCGAATTTCAATAGATGCATCCTGTTGAGAGAATGCCTCTAGTAACTGTTCATTGGCCATTTCAAAGTCCATGTCCTGTTGGGAGGACAAGGATGGGCTTTCAGATGCCTCAGAATATGTTCTTCTTTTCTTAGGAGGAGGCAGAGCTGAGGGTTCACTCATATTTAACAATGTACTACTTCCTAGTAATCTTCTGGGTAACATTTTAGACAGTGGGGGAGAGGTTGAGATAGAATGTGACTCTGTGTTTGGCTCTATGACCTGG
The DNA here is from genome assembly GCF_009905375.1 of Apium graveolens. Taxonomy (NCBI): domain Eukaryota; kingdom Viridiplantae; phylum Streptophyta; class Magnoliopsida; order Apiales; family Apiaceae; genus Apium; species Apium graveolens. The sequence continues at coordinate 168,504,153 of NC_133651.1, forward strand.
GATTGAAGCTGTGGTTCTACAACTTCATGGTCAGCCCTATCAACCACTGGGGGTCTTTCAACAGAAGTAGGAAGAGAGTGAGAGTGAGGAATTACTACCTGTAATGGAAGAGCCTGGGTGGCTTGAACCACTGGAGGTTGAGGTTGCTGTTCATGGCCGGGAAGATTGAAAATAGGTAAAGGAATATAAGTGGCCATGAAAGCAGATACAAGTACTGGAACTTGCATGAATTTGAAGGTTGTGTCTTGGCGAGTGTAAATCTTTTTGCTAACTGGAGGGGGTTCGGTTACTGCAGAGTTAGCAAAAAGGGCTTTGTGTTCAGGTGAGAGAAGATGATCTGCTATAAGCATGAGAAAATGAGCATAGTAACATGATACCCTACGATTTGTAGAATGATCACGTAAAGCAGAAGTTAGACGTCTCAAGAGAATGGGAAAAAGTAGTTTGCCAAAATTGATCCTTTGATTGAAAACAACCGCAAGACCAATATACTGCAGAGTGGAAGTGATGTTATGAAAATTGGATTTTGTGCAGTTGGCAAACACTTTGGAAAGTGTATCGAAGAAAATATCCCATTCAAACACCAAATTTGATTTAGAAAGTTTGGTTAAATTGATCACCCCCTGATAGTGAATAGCATTGAAAAAATTTGTGATATCATTTTCAGAGGGTAAATTACAGAAATTGTCTAGTGGAAAATTTAACGCACGATTGACGACTGTTTCATCAACTACATACTGTGTGTTTGCGACGGTGAATGAAAAAGATTTTGAATCATCGGCCACAGTAGAGGTTGTGCAAATCAGTCTAAGTAGATCGACGTTTAAAATCACATTTGATTTAATAGCAGAGCTAACAATCGAATGGTCATTTAAAAATCTAATCCATGGCTTAAATTTTTCAACATCACATTTTTCCGGATTAAAATAACCAACCTGATTATGCGCGACAATTTGGAAATTGAGAGCCATTTAAAATAATAATAAGACACACGCTTTTCAGAATTTTAAGAATAATATTAAGAACATTCGAATTAATTAAATTAATTTAATAATTCGAATTAAATTAATTATAATCGAAAAATTTAGACAGAAATGTATCTCGTTAAAATTCTTAACTCACAAACGCAGTTTTGAAAAACCAAAAGACACAAATCAGAGATTGAAATAAAAATAAAAAAAATTCAAAATCAACAAACACAAATTGAATTTGAAGGGGCAAACTGATTTTTATTTGTTTTTGTGTTTTTTTTTAATAAAAAAACCAACAGCACCTCTGTATATATATACTTGTATGTATATATCACAAAGTGATGAATTTGTGTGCTGAGTAAAAACTCGAGCAAGGAAGGAAGCAGTTCGAAGAGAGAGAAGAGAGAAAATGAAGAGAAAAACTGTTCGAATTTTTTTTTTTGAAAAGAAATGAACTGATCAAACTGGTTTAAAACGAAACAAACAAACTGCTTTATATGACAGCTGGTATGACAATCCTGGATTGTCATACCGATTGTCATACCAGGCAAAAGAAGGAAAAGAAGAAAAAAAAACAGAAATAAATACTAAAATTATAACTGGTATGACAATCTGATAGTCATACCGATTGTCATACCAGTATAATAATAAACGGAAAATAATTATATATATAGTTTATAACTGGCAAGACAATTGATAGTCATACCGATTGTCTTGCCAGTATAAAACTGAACTGAATAATATAATAAACAAAATTTAAACTGAAATGACTTTCAGCAAGACAATTTCAATTGTCTTGCCGATTGTCATATCAGCTTTAAACACAGAAACACATACATATATAAATTTATAAAGACTTATATAACTTAGTAAAAATATCAGAAAATATTTACAAAATAGTAAAACTGAAATACAGACTTATAATATTTACAGAATCAAGGACAATATATCAGAATTTATTATTTTTATTCTAAAAATAGATTTCTATTGAATTTTAGCAAATAAAATTCATAGTAAAATATGTTTAGAGGAAATAAAATATTCTGAGATATTTTAAATTAACAAGTAGGGAAAATAAAAATAGATAAGATAATATATATTACATAGAAATAAGCAAGAAATATGATAAAATGATAAAATAAATTTGCAAATGAAATTTTATTGAAGAAAAATTCATTTGAAAATTTATTCAAGAACAGATCACAGATATTAACTAAATTAATCACTAAAACTATTCAACATGCCCAATTTACCAACTAATCTGGTAAATGTGGATTCGTCAAGTGGTTTAGTGAAAATATCTGCTATTTGTTCTTCTGTTGGAACAAAAAATAGTTCAACAGTACCATTCATGACGTGCTCTCTAATAAAATGATACCTGATGTCAATGTGCTTTGTTCTCGAGTGCTGCACAGGGTTATTGGTGATGGCTATTGCACTTGTATTGTCACATAAAATAGGAATCTTGTTCAATACAGAGCCATAGTCTCGGAGTTGGTTCCTAATCCACAAGATCTGAGCACAGCAGCTTCCAGCAGCAATATATTCAGCCTCGGCCGTTGAGTTGGAAACTGTTTTCTGTTTCTTGCTGTACCATGAGACTAGCCTGCTTCCTAGGAATTGACAACTTCCTGAGGTGCTTTTCCTATCAACAACACTTCCTGCATAATCTGAATCTGTATATCCGACAAGGTTAAAACCAGATTCTTTAGGGTACCAAATACCTAGATTTGGTGTTCCCTTAAGATATCTTAAGATTCGTTTAACAGCAACGAGATGAATATCTCTAGGATCCGCTTGGAATCTTGCACATAAACATGTAGCATACATAATATCTGGTCTACTTGCAGTAAGATAGAGTAACGAGCCAATCATACCTCTGTAGCTTGTGACATCTACCTTAATGGAGTTTTCACATGGTCCAAGCTTGACAGCTGTAGTTGATGGAGTCCTTGCTGATGCAGAATCCTCTAGATTGTACTTTTTGAGGAGTTCCTTGAGATACTTGGATTGACAAATAAATGTTCCATCTAACCTTTGATTTACTTGTAATCCAAGAAAGAACTTCAGCTCTCCCATCATGCTCATTTCAAACTTGCTGTGCATTAACTTAGCAAATCTCTTACAGAGATTATCATTAGTAGACCCAAATATTATATCATCCACATAGACTTGGACTAATATAGTATCCTTCTTATGTGTTTTAGAAAAGAGAGTTTTGTCTATGACACCTCTAATAAAGCTATTTTCAATAAGAAATTCAGAGAGAGTGTCATACCATTTTCTTGGAGACTGTTTTAGCCCATAGATAGCCTTGAAAAGAAAGAAGACAAAATCCAAATGATCTGGATCTTCAAAACCAGGAGGTTGCTCTACATATACCTCTTCATCCAGCTTTCCATTCAGAAAGGCGCTCTTGACATCCATTTGAGAAACTTTAAAGTTTGAAAATGCTGCGAATGCCAGAAATATCCTGATGGCCTCAAGTCTAGCCACTGGAGCATAGGTTTCATCATAATCAATGCCTTCAGCTTGAGAATACCCTTTAGCTACCAGTCTTGCCTTGTTTCTTGTAACCACACCATCTTCATCTAGTTTATTCCTGAATACCCACCTAGTACCAACAGCTTTCTTGTGTACAGGCCTAGGTACCAGTTTCCAGACTTGTTGACTTTCAAACTGATTGAGTTCATCTTGCATAGCAATCACCCAATCTGGATCAGTCAGTGCTTCTTCAATTTTCTTAGGTTCCATCTCAGAAAGAAATCCTGAGAACAGACACTCATTTTGAGTAGCACGTCTAGTTCTGACTCCAACATCTGGATCACCAATAATCAACTCAAAAGGGTGAGCTTTATTCCAGACAGTCTGTCTTGGAAGATTTGATCTTGATGATTCGCCTTGAAATTCATTGTGATGTTGTGTCCTACTAGATGATCCTTCAGCATCTCCCCCTGAGTTGTTGCCATGTTGACTTGAAGATTCTCCGTCAGTAGCAGTGGTATCTCCATTGTTGCCAAAGTTTCCATCACTATTACCTTGAGTATCATCAGGATTAACAGGTTCTTCACCAGCAACAACCTCAGGTTCTTGACCATGTTCTGATTCTGAATCTGACGTATCATCAAACTTCAGTTTCTCAGAAGGATCTTCAGTTTGGATACTAGGGAGTTTAGTGTCATCAAATATAACATTGACACTTTCAGTTACTTTGTGTTGATCAATGATATACACTCTATATGATCTTCTTCCATATCCAACAAAAATACCCTCATATGCCTTTGCCTCGAACTTACCACGATGATCATCTCCATCCTTGAGCACGAAGCATCTGGCACCAAATACATGAAAGTATTTGATAGAAGGTTTCTGTTCATTCAAAATCTCATAAGGAGTTTTAATGAAGTCTTTGTTGATTAGAGTTCGATTCTGAGTATAACATGCAGTATTGACAGCTTCAGCCCAAAAGTACATTGGAAGACCTGATTCACTTAACATCGTTCTTGCAACTTCAATCAATGTACGATTCTTCCTTTCTACCACTCCATTTTGCTGAGGGGTTCTAGGAGCTGAAAATTGTCTGGTAATCCCTTTGTCTGTACAGAATCCATTGAGAAGTGCATTCTTGAATTCTGTCCCATTATCTGACCTTATTGCTCTAACAGGGACGTTAGAATCTAACTCAATCATCTTGATATGATCAATCACAACTTGTGGTGTTTCATCCTTAGAGTGAAGAAATAAAACCCACGTATACTTGGAATAGTCATCAACTATCACAAGACAGTAACACTTCTTTGACATAGAAAGGATATTAACTGGACCAAATAAATCCATGTGCAATAATTGCAGAACACCAGTTATGGAAGATGTGTCAGTGCCTTTGTGACTTGCTTTCTTTGACTTTCCTTTCTGGCAAGCCTCACATAGTCCTTCTGGAGAGAATTCCAGCTGAGGCAGACCTCTTACCAATTCTCTTTTGACAAGAGAATTCATTGTTTTGAAATTGAGATGAGAAAGTCTCTTGTGCCATAGCCAACTCTCATCTGACGATGCCTTTGCATAGAAACAATTGACTTCAAGATTGCTTCCAGAGTTCATGTCAGCTACGAACAGATTTCCTTTCCGGATTCCCATTAAGGAGGGTTTTTCACTTTTCTTGTGCAGAATCTGACACTTCAGCTTGTCGAATAAAACATTGTAGCCGTTGTCACAGAACTGACTAATGCTAAGCAGATTGTGTTCAAGTCCTTGCACAACATATACATTTTCAATGATGACATTTCCAGCTAGCAAACAGCCATATCCCTCCGTTAAACCTTTGCTGTTATCTCCAAAGGTAACCACTGGGCCAGCTTTCTCAACCACATTTGATAGCAGGGCTCTATCTCCGGTCATATGTCTTGACGATCCGCTGTCAAGAATCCACACTACCGGTTGTACCTGTTTAATGCCCTCTTTTCTTGACGATGAGGTGCTTGCATTACTAGCCATGAGAGCAAGATTCCCAACTTCTTCATCTTCACTGTCAGTATCATCCCAGCTTCTTCCCTTTTCCAGGTACGCCCTTTCAGATTTACTCTTCTGATTAGAATCGTAAGAGTTCTTCCTAGCTTGTTTTGGCTTCCTGCATTCTGTGGCAAAGTGTCCCAACTCATTACAGTTGAAGCATCGAATGGTGCTTCGATCAACCATCCCTGTTTTATACCCACCACTGCTGGTGTTAGAGGATGAAGATCCACCTTTCAGGAATCTGTTGTAGTTGGACTTGTACTTGAACTTGGGATTCCTTTTGAATCTGACATTTGAGAATCTCTTGACAATCAGGGCCATTGACTCATCCTCCAATTGCTCCAGTTCTTCCAAGGAATAATAATCATCTCCTGATTGATTTGTAGTAGGAGAATCAAATTCTGCTACTATCACATTATCTTCAACCTTGAAAGACTGTACCATTCTTTCTGACTGTTGAGATTGTTGTTGATATTGTGGTTGTTGTTGTTGTTCATCAGCTACTAGAGCAGTAGACGTGCTGACCACTCTTCCTTTCCCGTAAACTTCCTTCTGCTGAATCTGCTCCAACTCATAAGTCTTTAACACACCATAGAGCCTTTCCAAAGAAATCTCACTCAGATCTCTTGCTTCTCTTATGGCAGTGATTCTATGTTCGAGATGAGTTGGCAGTGTTAAAAGGAACTTTTTGTTGACCTCCCTGATGGAATAGTATTTACCATTAATGTTCAGGTTGTTGATCAATGCATTGTACCTCTCAAACACTTTAGTGATTCCTTCTCCTGGATTGGATTTAAAGTATTCATACTCAGAGGTTAGGATTTCTAGTTTGTTCTCCCTAACTTCCTCTGTGCCTTCATTAATAATCTCAATAGTTTCCTAGATATGTTTGGAATCTTTACAATTCATCACATGTCTATTCATCAGGGGATTAAGGGAATCTACTAAGATTAATTGAAGGCTAGCATCCAGGGAAGCTTCTTCTATTTCAGCAGGAGAGAAGTCCTCAGGATCCTTCACATAAGTTCTCGCTTTGGTGATCACCACATCATTTTCTATTACCTCTGGTTCCATAACCATAGGAATTTTTGGACCCTTCTTCAACACTTGCAAATATTTGGGATTAGCAACCTGTAAAAACAGTAGCATCTTCTTCTTCCACATAACATAATTTTCTTTATCGAAAAGTGGAATTTTAACGGTTCCAACTTTTTGTGTAGTCATTATGAATTTTTTAAGTGAATAAAAAATTCAAGAAGTGAAAGAATCACAAAAGACTAGGATCTAGATTTGTACGTTAATCAGAAGGCTCTGATACCAATTGTTAGGTCCCAATTTGTTTGTAGAAGGCGGGGTTGAATGCAAACAATACCATTTAATCGGATAAAATGCGGAATAAAATTGTGAAACAAAATTCAAGTTAAATAAAACTTTTATTAAACTTGAAAGGTGTTACAACTACGGTATCGGTTACAAGGGATTAATCTCAAATCAATTATTACAAATCTAGAATAAATTCGACATGAACTTTTTCTATTTTTGTAATTAAAAGATCAAATGCTAAATGCGATTTGAGATTAAGTTCTAGGGATTTTAATCCGCTAGATTGATACACAAGAACAAGATAAGTATTTCTAGTTGATTGGATTTAACTTTACAATCTAGAAATTGATCTTGAAGTTGCAGATGAGATGAAATATTTTTCTGCTCCTTTTTCTTTTTGTTCTTGAGTTTTTGTTCTGTTTGATTGATTGTAAAATAACAGACTTCTGCTCCTTTTTATCAAACAGCCGAATGTAAAAATGTACTGGCATGACAATCTTCTTTGGCCAGCAAGACTTTCGGTATGACAAAATTTACTACTAGCAAGACAATTAAAATGAGCTAGCAAGACTTTCGGTATGACTATTGATTGTCATACCGATTGTCATATTAGTTCAAATAAATTGTCTTGCTGAATTAATAACAGATTTTAATCTAAACAGAAATTCTAATAAGACAATTAAATGTATTGGCATGACTTTCGGTATGACTATCAATTGTCATACCGATTGTCATACTAGTTCAAATGAATTGTCTTGCTGAATTTAAGCAGATTTTAAACCAATTAAAATCTTGTAAATCCTTAATATTAATTCTAAATTAATTAATCAATTTAATTCAATTAATCAATAAATTAATCTTTGCAGATATAATTTATTTTCTTAATTAAATTATATGACCTAATTAATTAATAGAGAATCAATACTAACCCTGAGCAGCATCCATTCTTCTGACAATCTTCTGAAAGTCACTGAGACTTATGAATCAATTCCGCCACTTCAATGCTGACACTCGATGTACTGTCTGGTTCATGAGTGACTAACTTCCGTGACGTTTCTTCATGTCTTGATTTTGATATTCTGATTGAATCCTTGTAATAAATGATACCTTGACGAGATCTCTGTCACTTGATTAAATCCACGATCTTGATTTATATCACTGAGGCATGATCAAATTCTTGAACTTCTTCCAGTGAATCTTCAAGTCTGCAGATGAACAATGTTTCTTTATTCTTTGACAGATGTTACATTGTGAGATCTCACTGACGATTGATCCACTATTTACTTATTACATTCTTATTTGAGTTGAGTTAAATACTCGAATAAACGAGTAGGCTATGACATATGCCTTTCAAAGCCGGTGTAAACCGGGGAAACTGGATAACAACAACTAGCATGCTCTGTAAAACATAACATCAATCGTGTTGTGTAAATACCAGAGTCCAATTTTTTTAGCATGCTATTTTCATTTTCAAATCCACTATTCTATTACAGGAACCACAAAACCATATGTTCTGTTACAAGAACCACAAAACCACAATCAAATATATATATTGGACAAATCCTAGGGACAACTGATCAGTCTATCCCACCACAAACATGTTCTGGAACTCAGAGACTAGCTAGGTCTCTGTCATGCTGGAATAAGCGGTACAAATAGAGCACGCAACCGACTTAGCCACTTACGCTAATCCGCTGGTGTGACGACTGAGAATTTTGCGACGTAATTAAGTCAATAAAGAATGTGTTATGTGATATGATTATAATTATATGACTAAGTGCTGATTAATTGTCTTTTCTTTATATTAGAATATAGGAGCGTGGATATAAACGTTCTAATTTAAAGAGTCAGCTTAGAAGTTAAGCTGTGGTGTCGGGCCGTCAGGTAGAACGGAACCCGTCCTAATAAGAAATTAAAGAATATAAAATGTGAATTATGTGTGATTGAATGATTAAATAAAGTATTTCGTCCTAAGTGACGTGTTGATTGGTAAAGATAATGAGAAGCGTAATCGAAACGCTGAGCGTCGGGCCGTCAGGCTGAACGTGACCCGGTACGCGTAAAAGAGGATAAAGACTAAAGAGGGATAAATTCTAAGATCAGACTTGAGTCGTTATGTGATTATATATGTGAAATTGTTGTCTGTGAGCATGGCTATGTGATCTGTGATCATTTTTGTGAATTTTAAAGGAATTACATGATTTAAACAAAGGTTTAATTAACCTTCGTGCATTTTTATAAAATCATTCGAGTAAGATAAAAGCATGGGATTTGTTCTGTTATCTTCGTAGTGGTCCTAGAGACTTTTTAAAAATGATAAGTGAATTTATTTGATGGTTTTTGCATTTTTAAATTGATTTTATGGGGAAAATGTTATTATTAAAGAAAGTTTGCGAAATTCATATAAAATCAACCATTCGCTCAAAAATTTATTATGAGTAATGGTTGGAAAGCTAATTTCGAGGCCTACGTATTAAAAATGTCATTTTCAATAATTCTCGACTTCCGGAGAGAGATATATTTTATATTTAATCCTTGTTTTATTTTAGTAAAAAGAAGGGACAAATAAGAATGAAAAGGGAATTAGTAGATTACAAATTTGCCCTTGTTTCTAAGTGGTATATAACCCACTTTCCTTTCTTTTTTCTTTATTTTGTGCACTCACTTTCTCTTCTCTCTTTTCTCTCTTTCTCTCCTGAACCCTCTCTCACTCTCTCTCTCTCTCGGCTACTCTCTCTCTCTCTTTTTCCTCTCGGTATATTGTCTCTCCCTCTCTAATTCTTTGAAACCCTCCATGAATCTTCATCCTTATTCCATACAAGAGCTTCAATTCATGTGCATGTGTGTGTTTATGCTTGCATGCGAAGTGTGTGTGTGTGTGTGTGTTTGGGTTCGGTTTGAGCAGAGACCCGGGGTTGCTTGATTAATTCTTGTTTCTGTGATTATTGTGATCATATTGCATGTAGTGTTGCTGTTTTTTTTAGAAAATCAGAGGTTTTATGGTTGGATACCCTCGAATGAGGGCACCACCGTGAAGCCACCGCCACCGGTGATGAACTCCGGTGAACCGGTGGTGAGTGATGATGTAAACACTGAGCTCTACTACACCAAATACTTATTTTTGATTATTGCATGTGTCATTCTTGAAAAACCCGAATGGTTTTGATCTTTGAAGTTATTGATTTGAGTTAACTTCTTTAAAGTAATTATGGATTGTTATTAGGTTGGTTAATGGATTAAAAAGGAATGAAATTATTGTTGCATGCTAGGTTTAGGTTCGGGTTTTGTGCTAATAAGAAGAGGAATTTGATTTTGTGAGTTAATCTTGGTGAACACTGAGTTTATAAGGCCTAAAAAGTGATTGCATGTTAGTTTTAAAGAAGATCAAGATGTGCATGTCATTGGTTTGTCCTTGAGTTGTAAATTTGAGTCTTGCCGAATGGAAATAGAGTTTAAAAAGGGATTAATTTGATGAATAAGTGGAAGCATGTTGATTGAATGGATTGATTAAGTTGAAGTCACTAAGTAATGTATGGTTTGGTGATGTAATGGATAGAATGATTTAATAAGGGATTAAAACAAGAAAGAAATATGGTATATAACCTTGCATGTCGAAATCTATACTTGTATGTTTGATTTATGGAAAACCCCGAATGGGTTCTAAGGAGTAAAAGAGGAATCAAGTTGGTTTTTATCAATTATATTAATGGCTAGTGAGAACTTGATTGCATGATAAAGATGGGGTAGTGTTTATGTTCGAATTTTGATGATCAAAAGAAGTTGTTGATTTTGATTCTTAATATGTTGTGATTCGGATTCTTGATTGAAAAGAATGAAATTTAAGTGTGTAAATGACCCTTGTGAATTGCATATAGTTGTGTTTGATTACATGAGGATTGAAATTGAATGTACTTGGTTGTGTTTTGCATATATGGTTCAAATTAAAGAATAAACGAAAAGGAAAACTTAATCGTTTGATATTAAGAGATATAAGTGATAGCTATGGTCGTAAAAAGAGTTATGTTAGTGTAATTGAGAAATAGCCGAGGTTAAGCGAGTACGCTTTTGTTGTTAAGTGTATAAGGATATAAAAGTTGCAAGAAAAGGGTTATGCTATATGCTATGTGCTATGTGCTTATGTGTTTAAGCTATATTCGTATACTCGAGTCAAAGATATAGTCGAGTTATCGTATTAAGTGATTGTTCCGGGAACGAGAGTTGAGAATCTGATTAAAGTTTTGGTTTTATTGTAGATTCGGAGCGTGAGGGCATTCAGGCTAGGAAAGGAAATGATTTACTAGGTGGCAGTAGTTCAACCTTCAGGAAAGCAAATTCAGGCAAGTAACTCTGATTACTTGTGTAAATGGTTATAAAGAGAATGTTGTTCATACCATGTAGAGTATTGAACTGTTTAAGTATGAAACCCTTATTTTATGAAACCCTGATATTGATTTGAAGTACCCTTGTTCTTGATAATCTGTTATTGATAAGCTTATTGATTTCACCCTTTGATAATTTGTCCTTTAAGTTCAAGTTACCTATTAAGCCATGAATTATATTGAACCCTTTGATTATCCTTGTTAACCCTGTTTAATGATACCCTGTTTCTCTTGATCACCCTATTGATCCCTAAATCAATGCTGATCCTTCTAATTTAGTGCCTTGTTATCCTTGATTCAGAATTCTTATGAATTGTTCCTTGCGTATCTTTGAATCACTCCCTGAACTTTGTTTCCTTAAAATCTGAATTAAGAATGAGTTTCGACTTAAAAGAGTCCGAATGATTTCAAATGCTTGGTAATGATAAAAATGGATTTTTGAAAACCTATTTGTTTTTCCAACTCAAGGTTTTCCAAATGAATTCCTGATGGATTGGATTGGGACGTAAGAGGCTAGTGGGACTAGTCCAGTCATGGTAAGAGGCTAGCGGGGCTAGTCCAACTTAAGGCTGAAATTATGTCGATTGGTACCTTAAAGACCGGATGGAGGTTGGTATGGGCTGATCACCCGTACATAATGAAATGGAAAGTTAAAGTGATCCAATCAAGGGTTCTAATTGATTATTTTAAAAGGGAACTGAAACTTTTGTTCAGTAAATTGATTTTTGAAAATGAAAATGGTTTATATTGCTTTGGAAAGAGTTGGTTATGTTATCGTGAAGCTTAAAGCTCGAGAACCCTGATTCATGAAATTGTTGATCATATGATTGATTCTATATATTGAAATACTATTGCTTTCCTCTATCAAGAGATCTATTCTGATCCTTTAATGATTTCTGATGAATGTCGGTTTTCGTCCTGCTTCGAGCCTTGTTACTTGAAAGCCCCACACTATCCTTCAAAAACCTTTCCTTAACCCAAAAGATGGAAATCTGCCACCTAGATCAAATAAAGTAAATGCCCTGAGATTGGTAAAGCATATTGTGATTTGATATTGTAGAACTGCTATATAGTTACTTGCTGAGTTTTATACTCGTTTGTTTTGTTTTAATCTAACCATGGCAGTTAAGCAAGAAGATGGCCAGGCTTAGGCGCACTGCTCGTAAGAGCGTACCTGGTGGTCCCTACCGTGTTGAGGGCTTCTGGTTGCCAGAGTAGGTAGTGGTAATTATGAGTGAGCTCGCACCTAGAAAGAAGTGTATAAAGATACAATGGGTTATCTATCGGTTCCCAGCCGGAAGCGATATTGTTTATTTAATAATATTTTGGGCTTGTAAGTTATATTTTATGATTGGTAGTTGTAATCTTATCTCATACTTTATCCTGTTGATCCTATTAGTAGTTAATCGGGGTTATGCATATTTAATTATTAGATTAATGGTGTGTGAGTCCTCATTTCCTAACCCCGAGATTGAGGGCGTCACAAGTTGGTATCAGAGCTACAGGATCTAGTCCCTGAGACAAGTTATGATTTTAAAAGGGGTATTTTGGGAATATATCTATATCGCGAGAGAGAGTTCGGCTCATATAGAGTTGAGTTAGACTATTAGGTATAGTCTAAGGAAAGTATTTATTGGTGGAAACTAGAGTTAGGGTGTGAGTTAGCTGGAAGCTTTATTTAACCCTAACATTGTTTCTTGGTTATTGTTTTGTGTTTTCTCTCAGGATCCTAGTAGTGGTAGTGACTCAGACTCAGAGATTAGTTTGACTGGTACCCCTGTGGACCCCATTCCACCCTCTCCAGAGGAGCCTGTGTATGTTAGTTCAGACCTAGAGGAGGACCCTTCTGAGAGTAGTGAGATCCCCATGCAGATTTCACCCTTGAGGCCAGATTTAGAGACCCCTGCCCTTGAGCCAGAGTCGGAGATGTCTAAGACTGTTCCTGTCAGTGTTGGTGGCAAGTTAGCCCAGGATCGAGACTTTGTGTACTCCCGTATTCCAGAGTTGGGAGCTTTGGCGGATAGACTAGCCAGAGAGTCTAGGAAGAGTGCTTTTATTATGGATGATGAGTGGCGAGTTCGGGTGAAGATGGTGGAGCTGGTTGCCAGGAGGAGATTGGATGAGGGACCATCCACTAGTGATGCTGATGCTGAGGCTCGGAGGCTGCATAAGATCATTCGCTGGATGTTGGTTGTGTTGAGAGAGATTCTAGATGATTAGACGGGACTGTTGGTTGAGCCCGTAGATTGTTGTTTTTCAGTGCCGGTAGGCTTTGGGATACTTGGTCAGATGCCGGGATCCCTTTTTCATTTATCTTGTTGTAATTTTAGATCAGTATTGTTGTAGTAGTAGTTGGAAGTTAGGGGTAGATAGGGGATGTTTTCCAGTTTTTCCTCTGTTTAACCCTGCTATTTATTGTACCTTATCTCAGAACTTATGATATCCAGAATTATCTCTATGTACCCTTGTTTAAATAAATCCATTGTCTTGCTTTCCATTATGCACCTTGATTATCTTATAAGCTGTTCTCAATACCATGTTTTAATACAACCATGTTTTCGTGTAACCATGTTTAAAGATCATAAAACCCTGTTCTGTGCCATGATAAAACAACACTGATATGAGAATTATGTAGTAATAGGATTGCATGTGCAAATTAGGTAAAATCTAAAACCCACAAAAGAGATTTTATAGAAACTGTTGTTATATATATATATGCCATGCCATCGTATTGCTAAATAATTACTCAATCAGGTTTGTAAGAAATGGCCAACTAACCAGATCACCAAGAAGAAGAAATCCCCACCCAAGACCCAGAAATAAACCCAGAAACCACCATGATGAGCAGACTTGCTCAGCTTTTGCAACAACCTGTGGCCCCTAAAGTTGGAAATTTCAAGGACTTTCAATCTGTTCATCCCCCAGAGTTCTTAAGTTTGCCAGACCCGATTAAAGCTCAACCGTGGTTGAGAGAAATGGAAAAAGCTTTTGAGTTAGCAGAAGTTAAGGACGACAAGAAAGCTCAGTACGCAAGTTATTACCTGAAAGATGAAGCAAGTTTCTGGTGGGAGTCTTTTAAGGCATTGTTGGAAGGCAAAGACTTATCATGGGAGAAGTTCACCGAGATGTTTCTGGAAAAGTATTTGCCAAGCTATATGCAAGATCAGTTGGAGATGAAATTTCTGGATCTTAGACAGGAGGAAATGTCAGTAACAGAATATGAAGTGAAGTTTTCAGAATTGTCAAGATTCGTACCTGAGTACGTCAATACAGAAGCGAAGAAGGCTAAGAGGTTCCAACAGGGACTTAAGCCGTGGATTAGGATTCAAATAGCAATGTTGGAGATCAAGAATTATGCTGCTTTGGTTCAGAAAGAAATGATAGTGGAAGGTGAGATGGAAGCTGCAAGAAGAGAAAATGAAGGAAAAAAGAGGAAGTTTGAAAGCTCTGAGCAAGAGCAAGGAAGCTCAAAGTTCAGAGGGAAGTTTGGGAAGAATGGTGGAAGTCAGAACCAAAAGTTCCAGAAGTTTAGACCCGGTAATGGATCTCAGAAGAACCGTTTCCAGAAAGTTGGACAACCGGGGAAGGATAGCAGACCACAGATGCAAGAATGCAGGAATTGTGGAAAGAGACACCCGGGGAGGTGTAATAAGCTGGATATAACGTGTTTTAAGTGCAACCAAAAGGGGCATTATTCTTCAGAATTTCCAAATGGAGTAAGGAAGCCTGATTCGACATGTTTCAAGTGTGGCAAAGTGGGCCATATGGCCAGGAATTGCAAGGAGCCTGTTCAGAAGGCTAATGTTCTCAGAATTGCTGGACCGCCGTCTCTCCCAGCACCATCAGCTCAACCCAGAGCTAGAACCTTTAACATGACAATGAAAGATGCGGTGCAAGAGGTGGACGTGGTAGCAGGTATGCTTGTTATAAATGAAAGGAATATGTCCTAAGTCCAATCATGTATTAGGATTTAAGAATAACTTCCTGTGTAATCTGTTTTGATTTCATTGATATTAATAAAAGACTAGTTTTGTTTTTATTACGGGCTTTATCTATTTAAGTGTTTAAATAAGATATAGCATAGTTTAGAGTAAAGCTTTTTATGGATTATGATGAGATCATAATAGTGAGACCTAAAAGATGATAACTCTAAACTTAAATAGTTCCTGGTCATAGGATTACTAACTGGTAATTAGTAATCCGCAAAGATCGGTACATACTATAATTGCTTCATTATGAAGGATGTCTGTTCTCATAGATATTTGTGTGGTGATACTATAGCTAGTATGTAGGTGCTTATTATGGAATAAGTTCACTGAACATGACTCGCACAGCTGAACAACTGATGGAGTTCACTCACGTGCCAGCAGTTGTTCACATAGTGATAGTTGTACAAGTATCCTTAGACTTGAGGTCATCATAGTCATCTTGTGTTCACTGAACTATGCTTTGGTTTAGTTCTTAGTCTCCAGGGACAATTATTAGGGCTCTACTGGGTATAGGAATTTGTACACGAAGATAGTGTATGATCAATAAAGGATCTACCCCTTCTAGTGCAGGAAGCGAATGTTCAAGGCAGATCCACTTATGCTAGTTCAGGAATCTCTGGCCAGAGTAAATGAAATTAGAAAGGAGTTTCTAATTTGCATAGAACTACGCATAGTAAATGGTAAGCAAGTGATTGAATTAGATAGGCTTGACACGAGATCCATGCTTTGTATTTAATCGGGACATTGTAGGGTAGAAGGAGTTTATTGTACGGTAACTATTCACTGAATAGGTTCTTGGTATTCTAAGCAGTGAATTCATATTATCCAGATAGTCGCGATATGCTGAGAAGTATCCCTCACGATGTAGAATAAATATGATTAATTAATTAATCATATTTAATAAATTAGAGAATTTATATAAATAATGATAAAATAGTTTTATTATTATTTATTTCCACTACCGGCTTAATATTGAACCTACAGGGTCACACCATAAAAAGAGAATGATTTAATGGTGGATGAATTAATTAATAACGGCTAATAATTATTTTTTTGTGAAATAAATAATTAATTGGCAAATTTAATAATTGATTAAATGAGATTTAATTGATTATAAATTAATTAAGAAAAGTTCTTAATATTATTAATTAAGGATTTAATTTTTGGAAATTAAATCAAGAGAGAGAATTATTTCTAAAGTGTTTAGAAAAAGGATTAATAATTAAAAGGTGTTTTAATTATTAATGAGAATAATAAATGGGATAATAATAATAATATTTATGGGAAAATTTCAGCTAAAAATTTTGCCTATAAATATACTATTATAGACCATATTTTTATGGGAACCCCAAAACCCAAAAAGTTTGGAAAACTCAATTCTCTCCACCTCCTTCCTCCTCCTTAACATCGTTTTCTTGGTGGATACCGGTGGAGTGCTTCACACTTGAGGAGCAACTGCTAAGGATCTCTGATCATTGTCTCCGAATTATTTTAAAGGTTAGATTCGATTCCTATGTTTTTACCACGATTTATATGCTTTTATTTGGATTTTATGTGTGTAAAAGTGTTTTGCCATGCCTCCGCGCGATTAAAATCCAACAATGGTATCAGAGCATAGGTTGTATGCATATAGATCTGTGGTAAAAATTTCAGAATTTTATGTGCTTGTATGAATTAATTATGATTTTTACAAGTTATATCATGGATTAATTTTGTCTGATGAGAAATCATTTCTCAGAATAATTTTGAGTGTTAATCTGGGTTCTACAAGTGTTGTAGATCGTCTGGGTATTTTTTTCATAATTTTAGGATGTATAGATTTTTTATTATGAATTTTTGAAGTTCTTACAATTAAATTCGTAATTAAATAAATCATATATATATATATAAATTGTTTCTAAGTATGTATATATATCTGTACTACATCTGCTTGCTGTCTGTGATTGCACGGGGAAAAGACAGGTGAATGTCAGTACGGCGGCACGGCAACCGAGATAGCAACGACGGTTGCTGAAAAAGAAAAAAAAATATAAGGGTGTCACGCATTCCGGGATTGCGTTACACACCTGTGGCGCATTCACGGAATGCATTACACCTTTTAATTGGTTAAAAGGGTTGTAACGCATCACCGGAATGCGTTACAGGGCTTGTAACGCATTCCTGTAATGCGTTACAGCCCGACTGTCCACATTAAATTTGATTTTCTGGGAGTTTCGTAACTCCGTTTTGGGCGTGCAATATACCGTTGGATTCGTTTTTCCGAGTCGGATCTAATGGAGTAATCAATTTTAGTTTATATAAAAGTTTTGAACTGTTTATATTTCCATGAAGTATTTTAAAGCTGTTTTTTGACTGTTTTAATTGCTTTTAAATGCTTCATGTGATACATAGAGATGTATAATGCTTAGACTAATGTGCTAGATGATATAACATGCCTACCTTGATGTTTATTCATGTTAATATATGTGATATATGCTTAGTTTATCATGCGATGATAGATTTAGGTGAACTTAAATGAACATAAGGCGTTTGTTAGACAACCTAGTATAGTGAAATTGTTTCATAACCTTAATAACAATATTATGAATACAATCATGAGATTCTTGTGTTTGTGAAACACGTAATTGAATATGAATTTTTGATATGAGAGAAAGGATGATTCTGTCAACAACAGATTTCTATCTATAAGAAAGGGTTATTAAGTGACGCCTCTTGTCAATGCTCCACCCGATCTGGGAATCATTTGATTATTGATTATTGATTTGAAATATTTAATTTAAAAGGAAGAATTTCTTTATAATATGATTATGATTGTAACGTAATGTAATCCCTCTAAAATTAAATAATATCAAGTAGTAATTGGCCAATGACACAACGTGCTTGTGTCAGTCATAGCCTTCCAACATGATAGAAAGTAGTTCTTATTTTTGAATCATTGTCATTTCGTGCCATAGCCGAGGGCTTTGATTTTGAAATAAGAAATACTTGTCTATTACATAGAGATGTGTACATTGAATAAGAATCTAAAGGTCGTTACGTGCCACAGCCGTGGGCCTTTGGGGACTGATTCAATTATACGGAATGTTGGGTTAGACTTGACTTAGAATATTGAGTTTGTCATGCCACAACCGTGACTCAATTATTCAAGAGGCTAAAGTTTGATTAGGGAATAACATTAGATGTAATTGACAAGAGTTATCTGCCTATTGAACATTACATGGCGTTTTGTGCCACAGCCGGGGTTGTGTAATGGAACGTAGGATCCCTATTCCCACTAGCATTATGAATGCTTAATTTTTCACGGGGGTTGAATAAATTAGATAAACTAGTGTGAGCCACTTATGAATAAAGACCCGATTCATATAGTGTTTTAAAATGAAATCAAATATTTGCTAAGTGTTGTTTTGTGTTTATCATTTACAGATTTACAATATACATTATGTCTTCTGCACTATCACTCAGGAGCATACTAGATGCTTACAAGTTGACTGGTCCTAATTATGCTGATTGGCTTCGAAACTTGAGAATTGTTCTCAGGATTGAGAAGCTGGAATACGTGATTGACTCACCTAAGCCTACTGAACCTGCTAGTGATGCACATAATGATGAACATGTTGTGTATCGTAGGTGGATAGATGATGCTAATGTTGCTCAATGAATCATGCTAGCTTCCATGAACATTGAGCTACAGAAGCAACATGAGCATATGGATGCTCACACTATCCTAATGTATCTACAAGAGTTGTATGATGTGGCAGGGAGGACAGCTCGATATGAGATATCGAAGGAGCTGTTCGGTTGTAGGATGTCTGAGGGATCATCTGTGAATGACCATGTACTTAAGATGATCAATTTGATTGAACGTCTTGGACAACTTGGTTTTGCCATGGATGGGGAGCTGAGCCAAGACTTGGTCTTGCAATCGCTTCCGAGTTCGTTCTCACAGTTTGTTGTGAACTTTCACATGAATAAGTTGGATGTCAGCCAGCCTGAAGACTGCGGAATCGAATTTCCCCCTAAGAAGAGTTCTGTTCTTCTAATTGGTGAAGGTTCCAATCCTAAGAAAAGGAAGAGGAACTCTTCCAAGAAGAAGAAAGTAGGTGAAGAAAAGCCGGTTCCACCAAAAGCTGAAGACCCCAAGAGCAAAGTTGTTTGCTTTCACTGTAACAAGGTGGGGCACTGGAAGAGGAATTGCAAGGTTTACCTTGCAGAATTGAAGAAGAAGAAGGGTAGTGAGACTACCGCTTCTGATTCAGGTATGTTCATGATAGAAGTGAATATGTCATTAAATTAAATTTTTACTTGGGTATTAGATACCGCCTGTGGTTCTCAAATCTGCAATTTGTTGCAGGGACCAAGGAGAAGTGGGACTCTTGAGGAAGAGGAGGTGATTCTACTGATGGGAAATGGAGCAAGAGTTGCTGCTGAAGATGTAGAATCATTTCATTTACATATGCCTACGGGCAAGACTATTGTTTTAAATAATTGTTATTTTGTTCCCTCGATTGTGAGGAATATTATTCCCATGTTAGACTTGGATGGATTTTCATTTATTATTGAGAATAATGAATGTTCTATTCTTAGAGATAATATTCTTTATGGACGTGGTGCTTTAAATAATGGTCTGTATATATGTGACATAATTTACTTCAGATTGAACAAACTAATAAAAGAAAAGGGATGATGAAAATCTCACTTCATAGTGGCACTGCAATCTCCATTTAGTAGACATAGAGAGAGGACTGCAAATTTGCTAGGAATGGTACACACAGATGTATGTGGACCAATGTCTAAGCAAGCCATGGGTGGATTTTCAAACTTCATTACTTTCATAGATGATAGATCTAGATTCGGATATGTGTTTGATGAAACACAAGTCTGAAGCCTTTGAAAAGTTCAAAGAGTATAAGTATGAAGTGGAGAAACAACCAAACATAGTATTATAATTCTTCGATCAAATCGAGGTGGTGAATACTTTAATGTAGTGTTTCTAGATTATCTCAAAGTAAATGGTATAGTCTCTCAGTGGACTCCTCCAGATTGGTATCTGAAAGGAGAAATCGAACTTTGTTAGACATAGTTCGGTCCATGATGAGCTATGCAAATCTTTCAGTATTCCTATGGGGTTATGCATTGGAAACCTCAGCATATTTACTGAATATGGTGCCTTCCAAAATCTGTTCCTCAAACTTCGTATGAGATATGGAAAGAAAGGAAACCGAGTCTTAAACACGTTAAGATTTGGGGATGTCCAGCTTATGTCAAGTAAGTTGACCCAGATAAGCTGGAATATCGATCCGTAAAATGTAGTTTTGTGGGATATCCTAAAGAGACTTTAGGGTATTACTTTTACACCGATCATCGGGTGTTTGTCTCCAGACATGCTACCTTCTTGGAAAAGGAGTTTATCCTAGAAGGAAACAGTGGGAGCAAAATTGAACTTGATGAAGTTCAAGAAGCACAAACTACTATGGATCAAGTGGAAACACCTGTTCTAACTGAACAACCTTTTGTGGAACAGCCCATTCATAGATCAGGGAGAGTGTCTCGCCAACCTGAGAGGTAATATGGCCTTGTCATTGAGAATGACAATGAGTTGTCGATCATTGATAATGATGATCCTGTGACCTATAATGAGGCTATGAGTAGTGTTAACTCAGAGAAATGGCATAGTGCCATGAAATCCAGAATGGAATCTATGTATACGGGATACAAAAGATAGATTATAGCAGATGGCCAGGTGGAGACCTATAAGGCCAGGCTTGTGGCAAAAGGATTCAAACAAAGGCAATAGATTGACTTTGATGAAACCTTTTACCTGTAGCCCTGTTAAAATCAGTTCGGATTTTGCTTGCGATTGTTGCTTACTACGACTATGAGATCTGGCAATTAGCCAGATGGTTTTCTTTCCAAGAGAAATGAAAACCTAGTGTGTAAGCTGTTGCGAACCATATGTGGTTTAAAGCAGGCTTCTCGAAAGATGGAACATTCGTTTTGATGAGATAATCAAAGAGTTTGATTTTATCAAAAACGCAGATGAACCATGCGTCTACAAAAGGGGTTAGTAGGAGCGCGGTAACATTTCTTATATTGTATTGAATTAGAGTTGACACACATAACAACATAGTAGACCCACTCATAAAGCTACTTTATGAAAGTCACTTTGATCGTCATGAAGATGAGATGGGTATTAGATACCAGAGTGATTGGCTTTAGTACAAGTGGGAGATTTAAAGGAATATGTCCTAAGTCCAATCATGTATTAGGATTTAGGAATAACTTCCTGTGTAATCTGTTTTGATTTCATTGATATTAATAAAAGACTAGTTCTGTTTTTATTACGGGCTTTATCTATTTAAGTGTTTAAATAAGATATACCATAGTTTAGAGTAAAGCTTTTTATGGATTATGATGAGATCATAATAGTGAGACCTAAAAGATGATAACTCTAAACTTAAATAGTTCCTAGTCATAGGATTACTAACTGGTAATTAGTAATCCGCAAAGATCGGTACATACTATGCTTGCTTCATTATGAAGGATGTCTGTTCTCAAAGACATTTGTGTGGTGACACTATAGCTAGTATGTAGGTGCTTATTATGGAATAAGTTCACTGAACATGACTCGCACAGCTGAACAACTGATGGAGTTCACTCACGTGTCAACTGTTGTTCACATAGTGATAGTTGTACAAGTATCCTTAGATTTGAGGTTATCATAGTCATCTTGTGTACACTGAACTATGTTTTGGTTTAGTTCTTAGTCTCCACGGACAATTATTAGGGCTCTACTGGGTATAGGAATTTGTACACGAAGATAGTGTATGATCAATAAAGGATCTACCCCTTCTAGTGAAGGAAGCGTATGTTCAAGGCTGATCCACTTATGCTAGTTCAGGAATCTCTGGCCAGAGTAAATGAAATTAGAAAGGAGTTTCTAATTTGCATAGAACTACGCATAGTAAATGGTAAGCAAGTGATTGAATTAGATAGGCTTGACACGAGATCCATGCCTTGTATTTAATCGGGACATTGTAGGGTAGAAGGAGTTTATTGTACGGTAACTATTCACTGAATAGGTTCTTGGTATTCAAAGCAGTGAATTCATATTATCCGGATAGTCGCGATATGCTGAGAAGTATCCCTCACGATGTAGAATAAATGTGATTAATTAATTAATCATATTTAATAAATTAGAGAATTTATATAAATAATGATAAAATAGTTTTATTATTATTTATTTCTACTACCGGCTTAATATTGAACCTACAGGGTCACACCATAAAAAGAGAATGATTTAATGGTGGAGGAATTAATTAATAATGGCTAATAATTATTTATTTGTGAAATAAATAATTAATTGGAAAATTTAATAATTGATTAAATGAGATTTAATTGATTATAAATTAATTAAGAAAAGTTCTTAATATTATTAATTAAGGATTTAATTTTTGGAAATTAAATCAAAAGAGAGAATTATTTCTAAAGTGTTTAGAAAAAGGATTAATAATTAAAAGGTGTTTTAATTATTAATGAGAATAATAAATGAGATAATAATAATAATATTTATGGGAAAATTTCAGCTAAAAATTTTGCCTATAAATATACTATTATAGACCCTATTTTTATGGGAACCCCAAAACCCAAAAAGTTTGGAAAACCCAATTCTGTCCACCTCCTTCCTCCTCCTTAACATCGTTTTCTTGGTGGATACCGGTGGAGTGCTTCACACTTGAGGAGCAACTGCTAAGGATCTCTGATCATTGTCTCCGAATTATTTTAAAGGTTAGATTCAATTCCTATGTTTTTACCACGATTTATATGCTTTTATTTTGATTTTATGTGTGTAAAAGTGTTTTGCCATGCCTCCGCTGCGATTAAAATCCAACAATAAACTCAGTAGAAGTAAAAGTTTTGATGGATTCTGGAGCAACTAGATCTTTTATCTCTGAAAGTATTCTTGATAAGTTAAACTGTGTTGCGTACCCTCTAGAACCAGATATGATTATAGAGGTAGCAAATCAAGAGAAAGTTGTTGTTAGTAAGATTTGTCCTGATTGTGATGTGTCTATAGAAGGTCGGCACTTTTCTGTTGACTTAATTCCTTTTAAGTTAAGAGAATTTGAGGTTATACTAGGAATAGATTGGTTGTCAAACCATGAGGCACAAATAGAATGTAAAAGTAAGAAGGTGAAGTTAAGAACCAAGGATGGTGAGGAAGTGATATTTAAAGGAAAGAGGCAAGAGAAGAAATTTCTAACGGCTATTGAGGCAAGAAGATTAATACGTTAAGGATGCAAAGTTTATTTGGCTCATGTCGTGGACGTGGAGAAAGAATCTGCGAAGATCGAGGATATTCCGGTAGTAAGAGATTTTCCGGATGTGTTTCCTGATGAATTGCCTGGACTACCTCCAGACAGAGAGATCGAGTTTACGATTGATTTGGCCCTTGGTACGGAACCAGTGTTGAAAGCTCCCTATCGCATGGCGCCAGTCGAGATGAAGGAATTGGCAACTCAGTTGCAAGAATTGTTGGACAAAGGAGTGATCGGACCGACTGTATCCCCGTGGGGCGCACCGGTGTTATTTGTAAAGAAAAAGGATGGAAGTATGAGGTTGTAATTTGATTACCGCGAACTGAATAAGTTGACAATCAAGAATAAGTACCCTCTACCGCGGATCGATGACTTGTTTGACCAGTTAAAAGGAGCTTCGTATTTCTCAAAGATTGATTTAAGATCTGGGTATCATCAGTTAAAGATTAAAGCGGAAGATATACCCAAGACAGCGTTCCGAACGAGATACAAACATTATGAGTTTTTGGTAATGGCATTTGGCTTGACGAATGCGCCAGCTGCATTTATGGATCTTATGAACAGAGTATTCAAGCAGTATTTGGATAAGTTCGTGATTGTGTTTACCGACGATATACTGATTTACTCAAAGACGAAAGAAGATCATAAGGAGCATTTGAGGATTTCCTTGGAAATTCTGCGAAAAGAGAAACTGTATGCGAAGTTTTGAAAGTGTGAATTTTGGCTAAAGGAAGTGCAATTTCTTGGTCATGTAATTAATAAAGAAGGAATTAAAGTGGACCCAGCCAAGATAGAAGCTGTAATGAATTGGGAAAGACCCAAGACTCCGACGGAAGTCAGAATTTTTCAGGGATTAGCCGGATACTATAGAATATTTGTGCAAGATTTCTCTAAGATTGCCACTCCGTTGACAAAATTGACGAGAAAGAACGAGAATTTTGTTTGGACAGAAAAGTGCGAGGAAAGTTTTCAAGAGTTAAAGAAGAGATTGGTAACCGCCCCGGTATTGGTATTACCAGATGACAAAGGGGAATTTGTGATATTTAGTGATGCTTCATATAAAGGACTTGGATGCGTGTTAATGCAACACGGAAAGGTAATAGCATATGGTCAAGGCAACTCAAGCCGCACGAGCAAAAGTATCCAATGCACGATTTGGAATTGGCAGCAATTGTGTTTGCCCTTAAGATTTGGAGGCATTATTTGTACGGGGAAAAGTGCGAGATTTATACGGATCATAAAAGTTTTAAGTATATCTTTACTCAGAAAGAATTGAATATGCGACAAAGAAGGTGGTTGGAATTGATCAAAGATTATGATTGTGCGATAAACTATCATCCTGGAAAGGCAAATGTGGTAGCTGATGCTTTAAGTCGAAAAGAATGGTTGAATATGTTAACTTCATCGGAAGAATTAATCAAGGACTTTGACAAGATGGAAATAGAGGAGCAGACTCTAGAATGTGGAGGTGAAGCTATATATGCAATGCTGTTTCAACCTGAAATTTTGGAAAAGATTTGATGATGTCAAGAGCAAGTGATGAATCGCGAAAATGAAAGGTTGACGGGAGAAGAAATTAAAGCTCAAAAGGATGGAAAAGGGATATACCGTGTTAACTCACGTATTTGGATACCTAATGTCGTGGAACTAAAGCGCGAGATTTTGCAAGAAGCGCATAACTCGAGATTTTCAATTCACCCTGGGAGTACGAAAATGTACCAGGATTTAAAAGGAAATTATTGATGGCCAAACATGAAAAAGGAAATTGCGGAATGGATAAGTAAATGTTATACGTGCCAGAGAGTCAAAGCGGAACATCAAAGGCCAAGCGGATTGCTTCAGCCATTGGAAATACACGAATGGAAATGGGAGCATATTGCAATGGATTTCGTGGTAGGATTACCCAAAACAAAGTCAAATCATGATGCGATTTGGGTGGTAATCGATCGGTTGACAAAGTCAGCACATTTCTTGCCGATAAACGAAAGGTTTTCATTGGAAAAGTTGGTCAAATTGTATCTGGATGAGATCGTGATGCGTCATGGAGTTCCTGTATCTATCGTGTCTGATAGAGATCCTAGGTTTAATTCGAGATTTTGGCGACAATTCCATGATCATTTGGGAACGAAATTGAAAATAAGTACGGCATATCATCCGCAGACAGACGGACAAAGTGAAAGGATAATTCAGACGATTGAAGATATGCTGCGAACCTGTGCAATAGATTTTAAAGGAAATTAGGATGATCATTTGCCCTTAATTGAGTTTTCCTACAACAACAGTTATCACGCGAGTATTGGCATGCCGCCTTATGAAGCGTTGTACGGAAGAAAGTGTAGATCCCCTACTTATTAGGACGAAGTTGGTGAGCGCAAGTTAATTGGCCCAGATCTAGTTCAACAAACGAAGGAAAAAGTCGAAATGATACAAAAGAGATTAATTGTAGCTCAAGATCGACAGGCAAAGTACGCAAATCAAGAATGGAAAGATGTAATAACCCCAATTTTTGGGAAATTTTTGAAACCCTTATGAATAGTGTTTTTGCTGAATGATAAAACTTTTCATGCCACACTATGTAGGGGTTCTGATATGGATATTCTGAGATTTTATTAGTACTTTATATGGGATATAAGTGTATGTAAAGATCGTCAGAATCCAAATCCGAACACTTTGATTTTTCCCGGAAATACACTAGATACGGAAAGATTTGAAAAAAGGTAACAGGATAAAAAGGATTTAAATTAAAGGATTATAGGAGAGGATCATAAAAGGAATATAGTATATTGAGAAAGGTTAAGGGAACCTAAGTAATAAGATCCCGGGTATGACCCCTCAAACGATAAACGAAAACGAAAGTTAAGCGAACCGTATAACAGATCAGCGGTCATTAGGCAAACAATTAGGAAGTTAATCAAAGGGATTAGAGAGGATGATGTCACCCAACCAATGAGAAGAGGACAAGGAGGGGAGGATGACATCATGAGGATGATGCAAGCATGACATAAGAGGGAAGGAAATGTGGTGGAATATTAACCACACAAAGTCAAGGCTACAAAGGGAATTAACCAAAAAACAAGACAAAAAGCAACCAACCAAGCAAAACAAATCACAAAACACCAAACCTTCCATTTCTTCATGAAGCTCTCGGCTTCTTTCTTAAGAATTGGGAAGTCCAAGCTCCTCCACTTGCCATTTTACAAGGTAATTATCCTAGCTTCTCCTAGTTAAGTTACATACTTCCTAGAAATCTTAGCTTCAAAATCCTTTCCTAGTATTTCCTATAAATCATTCAAGAAGATGGTGAATAGTACTTTCTTGAAATTAATTTTTGTGTTCTTGATTTCTTTGAAAGAACAAGCTTGTAGGAGGTTAGATTAAGGCTTCCATGGGCATTCCAAGGACCTTTCATGGATTAAAAGCTTCAAGGAAGGTATAACTCTTCATGGTCTTAGTTTTAAGTTTTGTTGTTTAGATTTCCTAATGTTTAGATGATGGGTTAGTGTAATGGGTGTGTAATCATGTTTAGAGCTTGTTATGAGTAGTTTAGTTGGTGAGAGGCATGATTATTGTGTGTTTAGAGATTGGTTGATTTTGTGATATTTTTGGAGTTGGAAATCTTGGTTATTAGTTAATGAACTTAAGTAAACTCTTAGTTCATAATTGAGAAATAAGTATGAATTGGAAATATTGAATTGTTGGGGCTGTTGTAGTATGGTATGGATGGATGTTGGTGGTATGAATGATATGTGGTTGAATTGTGGTTGTTTTGAATTGGTTTAAAATTGGGAAATCGCGTAAACATAGCCGTCGTAACGTCCGATTTTCTTTGGACTGTTTTATGCATAACATTAGGACCCGAGAACCCCCTGCTAGATTATGACCACTGCCATGTTTAGATAGCTCATGTTACGAGCTTCGTTTTGATATGTAGTTCGTTCGATTCCGATGCACGGTTTAGGAGAAACGACCGTTTCAAGTAACGGCGTTTCGCGAACGAAACTTTTCCCCTCGCCTTACTTTGAAACATAGGTTAAAGACCAAAAAGGGTTAATTAATGCATGAAACATTTATGGTAAGTGTGTTAGGCAGTTGGTAAGACACTCGCGAAGGAATCGCCTTAAAACTCGTAAAGGTTAAATTATTAAAAATGGTGGAGCCGAGGGTACTCGAGTGACTTAAGAGAATCAGTAAGCGCAAAACGAGCGTTAGAGTCTGAGTTGGTTAGAGTATAGATTTACAAGTGACTTTGGTTTAATTCCAACTTACTTGTTGTTTATAGGTTACCAGACTCGTCCCGAGCCATTCGTAACCCCCAGTCGCTCAGGCAAGTTTTCTACCCGATATACTGTTGTTGTGATGTAAATATATGTATATGCATTATCTTGTGATAGTGCATGATTGTTATTAGCAAATTTTGCGATATATTGGAGCATGCTGATATGGTATATATGCATATCTGTTTCGTAATCTGGTTATCTATCTGTTGATTTCAATGCTTATAGTTGCATAATACCTATGCTAGAAATAAGCAAGTAGTTGCGTATACCCTTAGTATAGGTAATAAAAGGTGAACATATTTCTAAACCGGGAGTCGATGTTCCCGAGTATATTATATATATATATATATTTATATATATATGGATATAGTTTTTAAAACTATGGATCGAATAAGGTTTATTCGATACCTTTATTTTACTTAATTGAATATTAATTTGAGTATTCATTCGAGGGCTTATGACTCAGTTTATTTTATTATTTGAATATTATTTGAATATTCATTCGAGGGCTTATGACTCAGTTTATAT
Source organism: Apium graveolens (assembly GCF_009905375.1). NCBI lineage: Eukaryota > Viridiplantae > Streptophyta > Magnoliopsida > Apiales > Apiaceae > Apium > Apium graveolens. The sequence goes on from NC_133651.1 coordinate 168,532,447, forward strand.
TATTATTGAATATTACTTGGATATTCATTTGAGGATGTATGACTCCTTTATTTTATGAATATTATTTATAGTATTCATTCGAGGTATTATGACTCCGCTTATTACTTAATAATATTCTTTATTGTATTAAAGAATAAGGTGTCGATAATCAAACTTACTTTTGATTATTCAAATAAAGATATTACTTTCGTATAAGTATATCTTTGATTATTTGCTATTCATTTCAAGTATAAGTTTTAATACTTCTACTTCAATTATTTTATAAAGATTATTCTTTATGGGAATATTATTTAAATAATAATATTCAGACATTTTCTAAATATTCTGGGGACTGATTTACTTCATTAAATCAGCTTCACTCCAAACATTCTTAAAAATGTTTTGCGAGTCTTCAAAATGATTTTTTTAAAAGTTAGAGCGGATCCCAAAACTCATTTTTTTAAGATCCTCCTTTCGAAGGGGATTTAAATACTCGCTCAAAACCTGAGGGATCCGGCTCTGTGGTGTGTTTTATATTCGCAACAAGGTTGCTGTTTTGATAAATGAATTGATTACTTACCCAACACTCGGGAAGTAAAATTCTTGGAACAAGTTAATCCATTAACAGGCATCGCCTGGGAAATATCGGTGAGTTCTCCTTTCCAAATAGATACGACTTCTTGGTGGAGCCGTATCAACAAGTTTCTACTTGGGGAAAGTGGGGACAAGCTTTACGTTTCAGAGTCATGGATTTCATCTGAACTAGGAGTGGCGTAAGTGGCCGAGTAGCGCCGGCCCAGCCTTATTATATTGGCCCAAATGGCCTGGAAGTTCCGCTAAGGCGGTCCATTCCTTAGGAGTTCAGTGTTCGGTTGACAAGTAAATCCGACAGGTTCTCCTCTACATGTAGAAAATGGTGGGGTTGTACTACTACGACTGATCATCGTAAGTGGTCTTCCTGGCGCGGCAAACTCCCGTAATGAGTTCATCATCCAATTGGATAATTTCTGCAACACTACCCAGAGCACTTCGATAGAAAGGCTACGGTTGGGCGATTGTTGAGTGTTGGCAGGGTCAAGTTTTCAAAATGATGTTTACATCAAATGAAGTATCTCGTAACTTCATTTTATTTTGATAATATTTTAAAGATTTAATCTATTCAAATCTTGCCTTATAGTCTCATCTATGTGATGAACTTTTGAAGCTAATTATAACTTGAACGGTGGTAGTTCAAGTAGTATTTGGGAAAGATATAAGTATATTGGGGTATCTTGTAACTTCATCTTTTAAACTTATATCTAATTAATAATTGTCTTATGAATGACAAAGATTTTCAGAAAAACGTTGAGACAAGGTTAGATATATGAGATCACCTTGCAACGATATTTTTTTTTATACAGTTATACACTGGGACTTTGTGTATATTGTGCATGGAAGAGGACTTCCAATATTTTGAAAAGTATATATGTATATATATATATACTGAATATTTTGCGACTTCATCGCATTAAGATATCAACTTGGTTCATTTCTTTTGACCAAGACTTTCATGAGTACTATGAGAAGGCTCATATATTGTTAATCATTATACATATTATTTTGGTGGGCTTGCTGCTCACCCTTGCTTTCTTCTTTCATCACACAACATCAGATAGACAAGATGAACCGGACCAAGCTCCCGATTCGCAAGAAGTTAGGAGACGTTCCGCAGTTTTCTAGAAGCACTGATGCCGCCATAGCTGAGGTAGGAACTACCAATAGGCTAGGCTTTCAACTTTTGATGTATCAGATTATGTATATTTATGAATTGTAATAATGGCAAAGAAATGTAAATTTATTCAGAAACCTGTTTAAGGTGTATTGGCATATAATTGTGGAATAAAACGACTTGTGATTATTTTTGGATATTCATCTCTGAGACTATAACTTGTGGTGTGTGTGTTTATTGTGGGGTCACAGTACAGAGTAGTTGATTATTTATTAAGATTGGGTGTTGTTAAGGGAAATGGAACTCGTGACAACCCGGATCCCCGACCCCGGATTTGGGGGTGTTACAGAAATGGTATCAGAGCTAAGCGTTATAAACCTCAGAGATGATGGGACGTTAAGATAATAAGTTCACTAAGATAATAAGAACTCTTGCCAAGTTCATAGTCGGACTACCTAACATAGTACTGACAGTTAAAACCCTTATGGGAACCCTTATAAATGTAGCGATAGAAGCGTAGTTCGTTATCGTATATGGTAGCGGGACTCCGAACCCTGAAGTTGAGGAACAACATCGCGATGATATTTTATTACTAATTGGAGATCGGATTGTGGATCCGATAGAGTGTCCTAATGCAGGACCGGATGATATTGATATTGAGGATGTAGCGGTTGAGGATGTTGTCCTAGAAGGGATAGTTGCTGAGGAGGATCCCATGGAGGATCCTGACAAGAATGAATAAAGGACCACTGATGAATTGATGACCATGGTTTGGTCGACTACCAGAGGTAGGATTGGCCGGTCACTACCAGAGGTTCGTTCAAGTTTGTAAAGATAGTAGCCCCTTTAACGCGGCTTACTCATAAGACTGAGAAGTTCGAATAGACAGAGAAATGCGAGAACAGCTTTTAAGAACTGAAGCAAAGGTTGGTGACGACCCCTATGTTGGCGTTGCCGGATGGAAAAAGGAGATTTTGTGATTTGTAAGTGACGCTTCGCATAAGGAATTAGGGTGCTTCCTAGCACAACAAGATAATCGCGTCTGCGTCAAGATAATTAAGGTAATATGAAATTCGATATCCCCGCCCATGAGCTTAGGCTCGTGGCAATAGTTTTACCCTAAAGATTGGGGGCACTACTTGTATGGAGAGAAGTGCGAGAATTACCTAAGCCATAAGTGCTCTAGTACATTCTTACGTAGAAAGAGCTCAACATACGCCAGAGGAGGCGGTTAGAGCTAATCAAGAATTATGATTGGAAGATTCTTTATCATTCGGGGAAAGCCAATATGGTGGCTGATGCCCTTAGTAAAAAGGAGAGACTCAAGATGATAATGTCTTTTGGAGAGTTTATAAGAGATTTTGAGAAAATGGAAATAGTAGTGAAGGTAACCGGAGCCGGTACCGAAAAGCTGTTTGAGATTGCAATACAGCCCGAATTATTGGAAAAGATCATATTGTGCCAGAAAAAGTTATGAATAAAGGCAGAGAGCCAACAATTAGATAAAAGATTAATATCGAGAAAGATGATAAGGGAATAATGAGGTATTCCTATAGAATTTAGGTTCCGAAAGTTCAAGAGCGTAAGGATGAGAACTTAGATGAGAGCCATGGTTTGAGGAATAAGATTTAGAGCAAACCCTGAACGTGATAATCAGGGAGGTCGCCATCAAGATAGAAGGAACCCATGACATAATGGAGTGGAAAATGAGGATTTTAAATTAAAAGATGACCCCAATTATGGGGAGTAGGATGAAATATTTCATAATAAGGAAACAGAAAGTCGAGTAAGGAAAGGAGACCCGAGACGGTACTCCTATACGGCAATTCATGGACCTGTCTAGACAGAACTTAGACTATTATCCCCAACCACCACCTTGAGGAAACAATGCGATAGGAAATTCTTTCAGGACCTGTAAGTCTCTAAGCTCTCAGAGTTCCATGGAACAAGCTGACCCAGCCGAGGCAAGAGCCTGGCTAAAGGAAATAGAGGAATCATTTGAGATTCTAAATGATTGACGAACCACAAAAGACTGTTTTGTCACTTACCCTCCTAAGAGAGAGACCACCCGCTGGTGAAAGGCCAAGGAAGGCACGGAGCAAGAAATCATAATAAACTGATTTAAGTTCAGTCAATTGTTTTCAGGAAAGTACTTCCCAAGGTTATGGAGATAGTGTAAAAGCTTTAGAGCCAGAACAAAGGCAGACGAGTATGATGAATTAGGAATCTAAGTTGTAAAAGTTATCAAGATTCGTTTTGAGGACACGAATCCGGAATGACGGGATGTTTGAAATCAATGCTTATATTGTGATTGGTTTGTGAAATAATGATAAGAGAAAGGAAAATAAAAAGGAACTGAAGTGGAAAGGGATATAAAGGCAATAGAGTTTGAGAAATGATAAGGGACTTGGGTATGAGGAAACCCTAAAGACTCGTAGCAATAGAAATAGGAAAGTATGTAATCATTGGTATGAGGGTGATTCACCATGAGTTAAAGTTGAGGGTTGAAGGCATACGAGTTATGTACATTTTATCCCCTTTAAGTTGGGAGGATTCGAGGAAACATTGAGATAGTTCGAAGGATAAACAATGAGACGCGGATAGACTGAGGAGACAAGGAAGTAAGAAATTAGGAAAATTGGATGAAGGAAGTGACCTTCAAGAATGTGAAGTGTAAGACCGGTGGCTTGATACCCAGAAAGGGAGACGCCAGGTATGAAAGATATCCCAACATTGAGATGACTGTTGAGATAAATAAAAGAGGTAAATGAGTAGTTAGAACTAAAAGGTTCACGTTGAACACGACAAACATCTTCTAAAACATCCCTATTATCATTACTGAATCAGGCAAGAAAAGCGGATAACCGTTCTTATCTTTTGGAGGCCATATTGATTGACCTTATTTTGAATACAGATGTTATTGTGAAATTAGGCATATACTATCGAGGTGGGAATGATTGAATAAGATACCCTTATCAGGGATATATGACTTGATTTATCCATGGAAGGATGCATGTACCTTTTAAAGGTGGAATTAAGGATAGAACATCGGTAACTTAAAATGAATCCTCGGGGAATGCATAAAGGTTGGAATTTCACCCTTAATAGGGATAGTATGAGTTTTGACAGTATGAATTGGAAAGGATTAAGGTAATAATAACCTTTAAGGATCAGTGGAGAAATTTTTCAGAAGTATATAGACAATGGTTCTAGTAATAGTAAATGGTATTTTAATATGCCCTGTATCTAGGGAATACAGGAGGAACGATTGAAGGATAACCTTAGAGGTTTTACAAGGAGAAAGGTAATATTCAAAATTTTCAAGAATAGAAATGTTGATAAAGGAAATATGACGTAATTATAATGTTGCCAAGTGGGGCACGTGTTAAACCACGAGAAAGTATGGATCGAACCAGTAATGGTCGAAATTATTCAGGGCAATTAGGACTTAAGATAAAAGATGTTCTAATTATGATTGAGAGTCAGTCATGACAGTGATTAACCTCTAAAGACTGAGGCAATAACTTATGGAAAAATGGTGATTTTTTTTTACTTATCAGATTTTAAGGAAAGCATTTTCACATAAGCTGTGATTGAAATAAGGTAGAAAATTTATTTGGAGATGGTTAAAGTGACATTGACTGTAAGGGAATTTTACTATCAGGAAAGGCCAAAGAGGTGGCCGACACTTTAAAGGTAAGAGGATAATTATAGGCGCTTGTGCCAAAAGAATACAGTGATGATGGTTAAAACTGTGAAGGTTGTATTATGGTTTGGAAGATTGACATTCCTTCTGATGACTGTGCAATACCCAACCGTAATAGTAGTTGGTAAAGGTTTAATTCGTGTAATCGCCATGAGCGGGCTATCTATCTCAGAAGATACTATCTTGAGATAAGCCAGGACCATAGTTCAAAAAGGACTAAACAAACCTTTGAGTTAAGTCTTCTATTGAAGGCATATGATTAAGAATGGTATTAACCTGCTATCGTTGCTTTGAGCGAAACTCTTCTGCAAATTTTATCTGCTTCATGTCATGTATGTCAGAATCAGGAGTGTACTCTATGAATCATGAATGGTGATTATGTTACCTCCTTAGAAGGATTTGATACGACATGTATGGACTCCGTATGGTTAGCTATTAAGATTTCATGGAAAGTGAATGATGACAGTGGGTCAGTGGTGGACCATAGTAAGGCAGCAATGATTCTGCGAGTATTGAGCTGATTACAACCGTGAGAGTTGTATTGGAATGGATGTTGAGATTGAGTACCACTAATCGGGTCGTGGTAGTGTATAAGTTATCATTGATAGACTAATTAAGTAGAGTATCTACCTAGTGAATTATTATTCTTTCTTATCAATAGAGAGTCGTATTATTATACGAGGAAGGTTGCGGTGCAAGCATAGAATTCAAGTAACGATGATGTCTAGAATGAGATCCCAGATTCGATTTTCGATGTTGAGGGAGTTTCAAAGGTAAGTGTGTATAAGCTCGAGGAAGAGCATGGGTCCATAGAATGATGGACGGGATAGCGAAAATATTTAGGCACGTGAAATGCGATGCTATAATACTTGATGTTGATATAAATACATATATGTTTTGTTCTTCTATGACAAACCTCTATAGTTCAGAGGTAGATTCCAAGCCAGGTATTTTATGGCAATAAATTTTTTATGAATATACAATTCTCTTCAATTCGTTCTTTTCTCTTCTTTTCATTTCATGTAAGCTGAGAAGAACAACCCTTCCAGAAGGGGAGGTATTGCCGAATGACTATCTATCTTTGTGATAGAAGCCTAGTAGGATACCACATGTTGTTTAATTGCTTGTCAAGTACTAAAGGCTGGCCACCTTCTGTACTAACTATGCGATATAACAAGTGTTCATGATCATAGTGATCTCTCAACAAATTCATTTACTTCTATTTGATTGATCAAATTTTGGAAAATAGAAACAACTGAAAAAGGAGTAATAAAGTGGTGGTAGTATGCGGAATGGAAACACATTCGTGATACTAAGGTTGACATGGTTATTAAAAGGTTATAGAACGCTAACAAGCAAAAGTATAACCAGTATAATATTAGGAACCGAAGGTGATAGCGATAACGAACTGGAAAAGAATGGGTATTAAGAAGCAAAAGCTATAATGCTAGAAGCTATAATGAGAGTTTGTGCAATAGACTTGAAAGAAATTGGAATGATCACATAACGTGGATTGAGTTTTCTTACGACAATAGATCATATGTCAGTATTGAGATATCGCCTTATGAGATCCTTGAGGGAAGACAATGTCGATCTCCCTTATGTTAGGATGAAGTTGTAGAGCGCAAGATGCTCGGACCCGCAGTAGTCCAAAGGATCAAGGATATAATAGATCTAATCAGAGGACGGCTGGTAGTAACCCAAGATGGACATAAGAAGTATGTTGATTTGACACGAAAGGACAAAGAATAGGAAGTAGGGGACCTAGTGTTGTTAAAGGTATCCCCTTGGAAACCCTTGGAAAGGATTGATGAGATTCGGAAAGAAAGGAAAGCTAAGTCTACAATTTGTTGGACCCTTGGATATATTAAGACGTTTGGGAAGTTAGCATATGAGCTAGCCCTAACCCCGAACATGTAGCAGGTCGTAACGTGTTTCACGTATCAATGTTAAGGAAGTGTAATTCAGATGCCAGATAAATAGAGGCATATGAGCGCATAGATATGCAACCCGACGTAACCTATATGGAGCAACCAGGAAGGGTTATAGAGTGAAAAGGAACAAGTGCTTAGGGGAAGGATTATCAAACTAGGCAGAGTTTGGTGGCAGGACCACAATGTGGGAAAATTGACTTGAGAGTTAGAAAGTGCAATATTAAGAAGGTATCCCTATTCATTTCTATCTGATTCCGGGACGGAATCCTTTTAAGGAGGGGAGACTGTAATAACCCCAATTTTTGGGAAATTTTTGAAACCCTTATGAATAGTGTTTTTGCTGAATGATAAAACTTTTCATGCCACACTATGTAGGGGTTCTGATATGGATATTCTGAGATTTTATTAGTACTTTATATGGGATATAAGTGTATGTAAAGATCGTCAGAATCCAAATCCGAACACTTTGATTTTTCCCGGAAATACACTAGATACGGAAAGATTTGAAAAAAGGTAACAGGATAAAAAGGATTTAAATTAAAGGATTATAGGAGAGGATCATAAAAGGAATATAGTATATTGAGAAAGGTTAAGGGAACCTAAGTAATAAGATCCCGGGTATGACCCCTCAAACGATAAACGAAAACGAAAGTTAAGCGAACCGTATAACAGATCAGCGGTCATTAGGCAAACAATTAGGAAGTTAATCAAAGGGATTAGAGAGGATGATGTCACCCAACCAATGAGAAGAGGACAAGGAGGGGAGGATGACATCATGAGGATGATGCAAGCATGACATAAGAGGGAAGGAAATGTGGTGGAATATTAACCACACAAAGTCAAGGCTACAAAGGGAATTAACCAAAAAACAAGACAAAAAGCAACCAACCAAGCAAAACAAATCACAAAACACCAAACCTTCCATTTCTTCATGAAGCTCTCGGCTTCTTTCTTAAGAATTGGGAAGTCCAAGCTCCTCCACTTGCCATTTTACAAGGTAATTATCCTAGCTTCTCCTAGTTAAGTTACATACTTCCTAGAAATCTTAGCTTCAAAATCCTTTCCTAGTATTTCCTATAAATCATTCAAGAAGATGGTGAATAGTACTTTCTTGAAATTAATTTTTGTGTTCTTGATTTCTTTGAAAGAACAAGCTTGTAGGAGGTTAGATTAAGGCTTCCATGGGCATTCCAAGGACCTTTCATGGATTAAAAGCTTCAAGGAAGGTATAACTCTTCATGGTCTTAGTTTTAAGTTTTGTTGTTTAGATTTCCTAATGTTTAGATGATGGGTTAGTGTAATGGGTGTGTAATCATGTTTAGAGCTTGTTATGAGTAGTTTAGTTGGTGAGAGGCATGATTATTGTGTGTTTAGAGATTGGTTGATTTTGTGATATTTTTGGAGTTGGAAATCTTGGTTATTAGTTAATGAACTTAAGTAAACTCTTAGTTCATAATTGAGAAATAAGTATGAATTGGAAATATTGAATTGTTGGGGCTGTTGTAGTATGGTATGGATGGATGTTGGTGGTATGAATGATATGTGGTTGAATTGTGGTTGTTTTGAATTGGTTTAAAATTGGGAAATCGCGTAAACATAGCCGTCGTAACGTCCGATTTTCTTTGGACTGTTTTATGCATAACATTAGGACCCGAGAACCCCCTGCTAGATTATGACCACTGCCATGTTTAGATAGCTCATGTTACGAGCTTCGTTTTGATATGTAGTTCGTTCGATTCCGATGCACGGTTTAGGAGAAACGACCGTTTCAAGTAACGGCGTTTCGCGAACGAAACTTTTCCCCTCGCCTTACTTTGAAACATAGGTTAAAGACCAAAAAGGGTTAATTAATGCATGAAACATTTATGGTAAGTGTGTTAGGCAGTTGGTAAGACACTCGCGAAGGAATCGCCTTAAAACTCGTAAAGGTTAAATTATTAAAAATGGTGGAGCCGAGGGTACTCGAGTGACTTAAGAGAATCAGTAAGCGCAAAACGAGCGTTAGAGTCTGAGTTGGTTAGAGTATAGATTTACAAGTGACTTTGGTTTAATTCCAACTTACTTGTTGTTTATAGGTTACCAGACTCGTCCCGAGCCATTCGTAACCCCCAGTCGCTCAGGCAAGTTTTCTACCCGATATACTGTTGTTGTGATGTAAATATATGTATATGCATTATCTTGTGATAGTGCATGATTGTTATTAGCAAATTTTGCGATATATTGGAGCATGCTGATATGGTATATATGCATATCTGTTTCGTAATCTGGTTATCTATCTGTTGATTTCAATGCTTATAGTTGCATAATACCTATGCTAGAAATAAGCAAGTAGTTGCGTATACCCTTAGTATAGGTAATAAAAGGTGAACATATTTCTAAACCGGGAGTCGATGTTCCCGAGTATATTATATATATATATATATTTATATATATATGGATATAGTTTTTAAAACTATGGATCGAATAAGGTTTATTCGATACCTTTATTTTACTTAATTGAATATTAATTTGAGTATTCATTCGAGGGCTTATGACTCAGTTTATTTTATTATTTGAATATTATTTGAATATTCATTCGAGGGCTTATGACTCAGTTTATATTATTATTGAATATTACTTGGATATTCATTTGAGGATGTATGACTCCTTTATTTTATGAATATTATTTATAGTATTCATTCGAGGTATTATGACTCCGCTTATTACTTAATAATATTCTTTATTGTATTAAAGAATAAGGTGTCGATAATCAAACTTACTTTTGATTATTCAAATAAAGATATTACTTTCGTATAAGTATATCTTTGATTATTTGCTATTCATTTCAAGTATAAGTTTTAATACTTCTACTTCAATTATTTTATAAAGATTATTCTTTATGGGAATATTATTTAAATAATAATATTCAGACATTTTCTAAATATTCTGGGGACTGATTTACTTCATTAAATCAGCTTCACTCCAAACATTCTTAAAAATGTTTTGCGAGTCTTCAAAATGATTTTTTTAAAAGTTAGAGCGGATCCCAAAACTCATTTTTTTAAGATCCTCCTTTCGAAGGGGATTTAAATACTCGCTCAAAACCTGAGGGATCCGGCTCTGTGGTGTGTTTTATATTCGCAACAAGGTTGCTGTTTTGATAAATGAATTGATTACTTACCCAACACTCGGGAAGTAAAATTCTTGGAACAAGTTAATCCATTAACAGGCATCGCCTGGGAAATATCGGTGAGTTCTCCTTTCCAAATAGATACGACTTCTTGGTGGAGCCGTATCAACAAGTTTCTACTTGGGGAAAGTGGGGACAAGCTTTACGTTTCAGAGTCATGGATTTCATCTGAACTAGGAGTGGCGTAAGTGGCCGAGTAGCGCCGGCCCAGCCTTATTATATTGGCCCAAATGGCCTGGAAGTTCCGCTAAGGCGGTCCATTCCTTAGGAGTTCAGTGTTCGGTTGACAAGTAAATCCGACAGGTTCTCCTCTACATGTAGAAAATGGTGGGGTTGTACTACTACGACTGATCATCGTAAGTGGTCTTCCTGGCGCGGCAAACTCCCGTAATGAGTTCATCATCCAATTGGATAATTTCTGCAACACTACCCAGAGCACTTCGATAGAAAGGCTACGGTTGGGCGATTGTTGAGTGTTGGCAGGGTCAAGTTTTCAAAATGATGTTTACATCAAATGAAGTATCTCGTAACTTCATTTTATTTTGATAATATTTTAAAGATTTAATCTATTCAAATCTTGCCTTATAGTCTCATCTATGTGATGAACTTTTGAAGCTAATTATAACTTGAACGGTGGTAGTTCAAGTAGTATTTGGGAAAGATATAAGTATATTGGGGTATCTTGTAACTTCATCTTTTAAACTTATATCTAATTAATAATTGTCTTATGAATGACAAAGATTTTCAGAAAAACGTTGAGACAAGGTTAGATATATGAGATCACCTTGCAACGATATTTTTTTTTATACAGTTATACACTGGGACTTTGTGTATATTGTGCATGGAAGAGGACTTCCAATATTTTGAAAAGTATATATGTATATATATATATACTGAATATTTTGCGACTTCATCGCATTAAGATATCAACTTGGTTCATTTCTTTTGACCAAGACTTTCATGAGTACTATGAGAAGGCTCATATATTGTTAATCATTATACATATTATTTTGGTGGGCTTGCTGCTCACCCTTGCTTTCTTCTTTCATCACACAACATCAGATAGACAAGATGAACCGGACCAAGCTCCCGATTCGCAAGAAGTTAGGAGACGTTCCGCAGTTTTCTAGAAGCACTGATGCCGCCATAGCTGAGGTAGGAACTACCAATAGGCTAGGCTTTCAACTTTTGATGTATCAGATTATGTATATTTATGAATTGTAATAATGGCAAAGAAATGTAAATTTATTCAGAAACCTGTTTAAGGTGTATTGGCATATAATTGTGGAATAAAACGACTTGTGATTATTTTTGGATATTCATCTCTGAGACTATAACTTGTGGTGTGTGTGTTTATTGTGGGGTCACAGTACAGAGTAGTTGATTATTTATTAAGATTGGGTGTTGTTAAGGGAAATGGAACTCGTGACAACCCGGATCCCCGACCCCGGATTTGGGGGTGTTACAAAAGATGTGCAATTCGAAAATGGAGACAAAGTCTTATTAAAGATATTTCCTTGGAAAGGTTTAACTCGATTCGGAAAGAAAGGAAAGCTGAGTCCAAGGTACATTGGACCATTTGAAGTATTGCGAGAAGTTGGGAAAGTGGCGTATGAATTGGCGCTACCTCCGAAAATGCAACATCTGCACAATGTGTTTCATGTATCTCTTCTAAAGAAGTATAATGCTGATGCGAGCCATATGATCGAGGTGGAACCAGTGGAAATCCAACCAGATTTGTCCTATGTGGAACAACCAATGCAAATTTTGGATCGAAAAGAAAGGACGCTTTGAAATAAAGTTGTACCTCTAGTTAGAATATTGTGGAGAAATCCATTAGTCGAAGAATCGACTTGGGAATTAGAAAGCGAAATGAAAGAAAAGTATCCCCATCTATTTCTTAGATTAGATTCCGGGGACAAAATCCTTTTAAGGAGGGTAGATTGTGACGACTGAGAATTTTGCAACGTAATTAAGTCAATAAATAATGTGTTATGTGATATGATTATAATTATATGACTAAGTGCTGATTAATTGTCTTTTCTGTATATTAGAATATAGGAGCGTGGATATAAACGTTCCAATTTAAAGAGTCAGCTTAGAAGTTAAGTTGTGGTGTCGGGCTGTCAGGCAGAACGGAACCCGTCCTAATAAGAAATTAAAGAATATAAAATGTGAATTATGTGTGATTGAATGAGTAAATAAAGTATTTCGTCCTAAGTGACGTGTTGATTGGTAAAGATAATGAGAAGCGTAATCGAAACGCTGATCGTCGGGCCGTCAGGCTGAACGTGACCCGGTACGCGTAAAAGAGAATAAAGACTAAAGAGGGATAAATTCTAAGATCAGAATTGAGTCGTTATGTAATTATATATGTGAAATTGTTGTCTGTGAGCATGGCTATGCGATCTGTGATCATTTTTGTGAATTTTAAAGGAACTACATGATTTAAATAAAGGTTTAATTAACCTTCGTGCATTTTTATAAAATCATTCGAGTAAGATAAAAACATGGGATTTGTTCTGTTATCTTCGTAGTGGTCCTAGAGACTTTTTAAAAATGATAAGTGAATTTATTTGATGGTTTTTGCATTTTTAAATTGATTTTATGAGGAAAATGTTATTATTAAAGCAAGTTTGCGAAATTCATATAAAATCAACCGTTCGCTCAAAAATTCATTATGAGTAATGGTTGGAAAGCTAATTTCGAGGCCTACGTATTAAAAATGTCATTTTCAATAATTCTCGACTTCCCGTGAGAGATATATTTTATATTTAATCCTTGTTTTATTTTAGTAAAAAGAAGGGACAAATAAGAATGAAAAGGGAATTAGTAGATTACAAATTTGCCCTTGTTTCTAAGTGGTATATAACCCACTTTCCTTTCTTTTTTCTTTCTTTTGTGCACTCACTTTCTCCTCTCTATTTTCTCTCTTTCTCTCCCGAACCCCCTCTCATTCTCTCTCTCTCTCTCTCTCGCCTACTCTCTCTCTCTTTTTCCTCTCGGTATATTATTTCTCCCTCTCTAATTCTTTGAAACCCTCCATAAATCTTCATCCTTATTCCATACAAGAGCTTCAATTTATGTGCATGTGTGTGTTTATGCTTGCATGCGAAGTGTGTGTGTGTGTTTGGGTTCGGTTTGAGCCGTGACCCGGGGTTGCTTGATTAATTCTTGTTTCTGTGATTATTGTGATCATATTGCATGTAGTGTTGCTGTTTTTTTAGAAAATCGGAGGTTTTATGGTTGGATACCCTCGAATGAGAGCACCACCTTGAAGCCACCGCCACCGGTGATAAACTCCGGTGAACCGTTGGTGAGTGATAATGTAAACACTGAGCTCTACTACACCAAATACTTATTTTTGATTATTGCATGTGTCATTCTTGAAAAACCCGAATGGTTTTGATCTTTGAAGTTATTGATTTGAGTTAACTTCTTTAAAGTAATTATGGATTGTTATTAGGTTGGTTAACGGATTAAAAAGGAATGAAATTGTTGTTGCATGCTAGGTTTAGGTTCGGGTTTTGTGCTAATAAGAAGAGGAATTTGATTTTGTGAGTTAATCTTGGTGAAAACTAAGTTTATAAGGCCTAAAAAGTGAGTGTATGTTAGTTTTAAAGAAGATCAAGATGTGCATGTCATTGATTTGTCCTTGAGTTGTAAATTTGAGTCTTGTCGAATGGAAATTGAGTTTAAAAAGATTAATTTGATGAATAAGTGGATGCATGTTGATTGAATGGATTGATTAAGTTGAAGTCACTAAGTAATGCATGGTTTGGTGATGTAATGGATAGAATGATTTAATAAGGGATTAAAACAAGAAAGAAATGTGGTATATAACCTTGCATGTCGAAATCTATACTTGCATGTTTGATTTATGGAAAACCCGAATGGGTTCTAAGGAGTAAAAGAGGAATCAAGTTGGTTTTTATCAATTATATTAATGGCTAGTGAGAACTTGATTGCATGATAAAGATGGGGTAGTGTTTATGTTCGAATTTTGATGATCAAAAGAAGTTGTTGATTTTGATTCTTAATATGTTGTGATTCGGATTCTTGATTGAAAAGAATGAAATTTAAGTGCGTAAATGACCCTTGTGAATTGCATATAGTTGTGTTTGATTACATGAGGATTGAAATTGAATGTACTTGGTTGTGTTTTGCATATATGGTTCGAATTAAAGAATAAACGAAAAGGAAAACTTAATCGTTTGATATTAAGAGCTATAAGTGATAGCTATGGTCGTAAAAAGAGTTATGTTAGTGTAATTGAGAAATAGCCGAGGTTAAGTGAGCACGCCTTGGTTGTTAAGTGTATAAGGATATAAAAGTTGCAAGAAAAGAGTTATGCTATATGCTATGTGCTATGTGCTTATGTGTTTAAGCTATATTCGTATACTCGAGTCAAAGATATAGTCAAGTTATCGTATTGAGTGATTGTTCCGGGAACGAGAGTTGAGAATCTGATTAAGGTTTTGGTTTTATTGTAGATTCGGAGCATGAGGGCATTCAGGCTAGGAAAGGAAATGATTTACTAGGTGGCAGTAGTTCAACCTTCAGGAAAGCAAATTCAGGCAAGTAACTCTGATTACTTGTGTAAATGGTTATAAAGAGAATGTTGTTCATACCATGTAGAGTATTGAACTGTTTAAGTATGAAACCCTTGTTTTATGAAACCCTGATATTGATTTGAAGTACCCTTGTTCTTAATAATCTGTTATTGATAAGCTTATTGATTTCACCCTTCGATAATCTGTCCTTTCTGTTCAAGTTACCTATTAAGCGATGAATTATATTGAACCCTTTGATTATCCTTGTTAATCCTGTTTAATGATACCCTATTTCTTTTGATCACCCTATTGATCCCTAAATCAATGCCGATCCTTCTAATTTAGTGCCTTGTTATCCTTGATACAGAATTCTTATGAATTGTTCCTTGCGTATCTTTGAATAACTCCATGAACTTTATTTCCTTAAAATCTGAATTAAGAATGAGTTTCGACTTGAAAGAGTCCGAATGATTTCAAATGTTTGGTAATGATAAAAATGGATTTTTGAAAACCTATTTGTTTTTCCAACTCAAGGTTTTCCAAATGAATTCCTGATGGATTGGATTGGGACGTAAGAGGCTAGTGGGACTAGTCCAGTCATGGTAAGAGGCTAGCGGGGCTAGTCCAACTTAAGGCTGAAATTATGCCGATTGGTACCTTAAAGACCGGATGGATGTCGGTACGGGCTGATCACCCGTACATAATGAAATGGAAAGATAAAGTGATCCAATCAAGGGTTCTAATTGATTATTTTAAAAGGGAACTGAAACTTTTGTTCAGTAAATTGATTTTTGAAAATGAAAATGGTTTATATTGCTTTGGAAAGAGTTGGTTATGTTATCGTGAAGCTTAAAGCTCGAGAACCCTGATTCTTGAAATTGTTGATCATATGATTGATTCTATATATTGAAATACTATTGCTTTCCTCTATCAAAAGATCTATTCTGATCCTTTAATGATTTGTGATGAATCTCGGCTTTCGTCCTGCTTCGAGCCTTGTTCCTTGAAAGCCCCACACTATCTTTCAAAAACCATTCCTTAACCCAAAAGATGGAAATCTGCCACCTAGATCAAATAAAGTAGAATGCCCTGAGATTGGTAAAGCATATTGTGATTTGATATTGTAGAACTGCTATATAGTTACTTGCTAAGTTTTATACTCATTTGTTTTGTTTTAATCTATCCATGGCAGTTAAGCAAAAAGATGGCCAGGCTTAGGCGCAATGCTCGTAAGAGCGTACCTGGTGGTCCCTACCGTGTTGAGGGCTTCCGGTTGCCAGAGCAGGTAGTGGTAATTATGAGTGAGCTCGCGCCTAGAAAGAAGTGTATAAAGATACAATGGGTTATCTGTCGGTTCCCAGCCGGAATCGATATTGTTTATTTAATAATATTTTGGGCTTGTAAGTTATATTTTATAATTGGTAGTTGTAATCTTGTCTCATACTTTATCCTGTTGATCCTGTTAGTAGTTAATCGGGGTTATGCATATTTAATTATTAGATTAAAGGTGTGTGAGTCCTCATTTCCTAACCCCGAGATTGAGGGCGTCACAAGTTGGTATCAGAGCTACAGGATCTAGTCCCTGAGACAAGTTAGGATTTAAAAAGGGGTATTTTAGGAATATATCTATATCACGAGAGAGTTTGGCTCATATAGAGTTGAGTTAGACTATTAGGTATAGTCTAAGGAAAGTATTTATTGGTGGAAACTAGAGTTAGGGTGTGAGTTAGCTGGAAGCTTTATTTAACCCTAACATTGTTTCTTGGTTACTGTTTTGTATTTTCTCTCAAGATCCTAGTAGTGGTAGTGACTCAGACTCGGAGATTAGTTTGACTGGTACCCCTGTGGACCCCATTCCACCCTCTCCAGAGGAGCCTGTGTATATTTGTTCAGACCCAGAGGAGGACCCTTCTGAGAGTAGTGAGATCCCCATGCAGATTTCACCCTTGAGGCCAGATTCAGAGACCCCTGCCCCTGAGCCAGAGTCGGAGATGCCTAAGACTGTTCCTGTCAGTATTGGTGGCAAGTTAGCCCAGGATCGAGACTTGGTATACTCCCGTATTCCTGAGTTGGGAGCTTTGGTGGATAGACTAGCCAGATAGTCTAGGCAGAGTGCTTCTGTTATGGATGATGAGTGGCGAGTTCGGGTGAAGATGGTGGAGCAGGTTGCCAGGAGGAGATTGGATGAGGGACCATCCACTAGTGATGCTGATGCTGAGGCCCGGAGGCTGTATAAGATCATTCGCTGGATGTTGGTTGTGTTGAGAGAGATTCTAGATGATTAGACGGGACTGTTGGTTGAGCCAGTAGATTTTTGTTTTTCAGCGCCGGTAGGCTTTGGGATACTTGGTCAGATGCCGGGATCCCTTTTTCATTTATCTTGTTATATTTTTAGATCAGTATTGTAGTAGTAGTAGTAGTTGGAAGTTAGGGGTAGATAGGGGGATGTTTTCCAGTTTTTCCTCTATTTAACCCTGCTATTTATTGTACCTTATCTCAAAACTTATGATATCCAGAATTATCTCTATGTACCCTTGTTTAAATAAATCCATTGTCTTGCTTTCCATTGTGCACCTTGATTATCTTATAAGCTGTTCTCAATACCATGTTTTAATACAACCATGTTTTCATGTAACCATGTTTAAAGATGATAAAACCCTGTTCTATGCCATGATAAAACAACACTGATATGAGAATTATGTAGTAATAGGATTGCATGTGCAAATTGGGTAAAACCTAAAATCCACAAAAGAGATTTCATAGAAACTGTTGTTATATATATGACATGCCATCGTATTGCTAAATAATTGCTCAATCAGGTTTGTAAGAAATGGCCAACTAACCAGATCACCAAGAAGAAGAAATCCCCACCCAAGACCCAGAAATAAACCTAGAAACCACCATGATGAGCAGACTTGCTCAGCTTTTGCAACAACCTGTGGCCCCTAAAGTTGGAAATTTCAAGGACTTTCAATCTGTTCATCCCCCCAGAGTTCTTAAGTTTTCCAGAACCGATTAAAGCTCAGCTGTGGTTGAGAGAAATGGAAAAAGCTTTTGAGTTAGCAGAAGTTAAGGATGACAAGAAAGCTCAGTACGCAAGTTATTACCTGAAAGATGAAGCAAGTTTCTGGTGGGAGTCTTTTAAGCCGTTGTTGGAAGGCAAAGACTTATCATGGGAGAAGTTCACGGAGATGTTTCTGGAAAAGTATTTGCCAAGCTATATGCAAGATCAGTTGGAGATGAAATTTCTGGATCTTAGACATGAGGAAATGTCAGTAGCAGAATATGAAGTGAAGTTTTCGGAATCGTCAAGATTCGCACCTGAGTACGTGAATACAGAAGCGGAGAAGGCTAAGAGGTTCCAACAGGGACTTAAGCCGTGGATTAGGATTCAAATAGCAATGTTGGAGATCAAGAATTATGCTGCTTTGGTTCAGAAAGCAATGATAGTGGAAGGTGAGCGGGAAGCTGCAAGGAGAGAAAATGAAGGAAGAAAGAGGAAGTTTGAAAGCTCTGAGCAAGAGCAAGGCTCAAAGTTCAGAGGGAAGTTTGGGAAGAATGGTGGAAGTCGGAACCAAAAGTTCCAGAAGTTTAGACCCGGTAATGGATCTCAGAAGAACCGTTTCCAGAAAGTTGGACAATCGGGGAAGGATAGCAGACCCCAGATGCAAGAATGCAGGAATTATGGAAAGAGACACCCGGGGAGGTGTAATAAGCTGGATATAACGTGTTTTAAGTGCAACCAGAAGGGGCATTATTCTTCAGAATGTCCAAATGGAGTAAGGAAGCCTGATTCGACATGTTTCAAGTGTGGCAAAGTGGGCCATATGGCCAGGAATTGCAAGGAGCCTGTTCAGAAGGCTAATGTTCTCAGAATTGCTGGACCGCCGTCTCTCCTAGTACCATCAGCTCAACCCAGAGCTAGAACCTTTAACATGACAATGAAAGATGCGGTGCAAGAGGTGGACGTGGTAGCAGGTATGCTTGTTATAAACTCAGTAGAAGCAAAAGTTTTGATGGATTCTGGAGCAACTAGATCTTTTATCTCTGAAAGTATTCTTAATAAGTTAAATTGTGTTGCGTACCCTCTAGAACCAGATATGATTATAGAGGTAGCAAATCAAGAGAAAGTTGTTGTTAGTAAGATTTGTCCTGATTGTGATGTGTCTATATAAGGTCGGCACTTTTCTGTTGACTTAATTCCTTTTAAGTTAGGAGAATTTGAGGTTATACTAGGAATGGATTGGTTGTCAAACCATGAGGCGCAAATAGAATGTAAAAGTAAGAAGGTGAAGTTAAGAACCAAGGATGGTGAGGAAGTGATATTTAAAGGAAAGAGGCAAGAGAAGAAATTTCTAACGGCTATTGAGGCAAGAAGATTAATACGTCAAGGATGCGAAGTTTATTTGGCTCATATCGTGGACGTGGAGAAAGAATCTGCGAAGATCGAGGATATTCCGGTAGTAAGAGATTTTCCGGATGTGTTTCCTGATGAATTGCCTGGACTACCTCCAGACAGAGAGATCGAGTTTACAATTGATTTGGCCCCTGGTACGGAACCAGTGTCGAAAGCTCCCTATCGCATGGCGCCGGTCGAGATGAAGGAATTGGCAACTCAGTTGCAAGAATTGTTGGACAAAGGAGTGATCGGACCGACTGTATCCCCGTGGGACGTACCGGTGTTATTTGTAAAGAAAAAGGATGGAAGTACGAGGTTGTGCACTGATTACCGCAAACTGAATAAGTTGACAATCAAGAATAAGTACCCTCTACCGTGGATCGATGACTTGTTTGACCAGTTAAAATGAGCTTCGTATTTCTCAAAGATTGATTTAAGATCTGGGTAACATCAGTTAAAGATTAAAGCGGAAGATATACCCAAGACAGCGTTCCGAACGAGATACGAACAATATGAGTTTTTGGTAATGGCATTTGGCTTGACGAATGCGCCAGCTGCATTTATGGATCTTATGAACAGAGTATTCAAGCAGTATTTGGATAAGTTCGTGATTGTGTTTATCGACAATATACTGATTTACTCAAAGACGGAAGAAGATCATAAGGAGCATTTGAGGATTTCCTTGGAAATTCTGCGAAAAGAGAAACTGTATGTGAAGTTTTGAAAGTGTGAATTTTGGCTAAAGGAAGTGCAATTTCTTGGTCATGTAGTTAATAAAGAAGGAATTAAAGTGGACCCAGCCAAGATAGAAGCTGTAATGAATTGGGAAAGACTCAAGACTCCGACGGAAGTCAGAAGTTTTCTAGGATTAGCCGGATACTATAGAATATTTGTGCAAGATTTCTCTAAGATTGCCACTCCGTTGACAAAATTGACGAGAAAGAACGAGAATTTTGTTTCGACAGAAAAGTGGGAGGAAATTTTTCAAGAGTTAAAGAAGAGATTGGTAACCGCCCCGGTGTTGGTATTACCAGATGACAAAGGGGAATTTGTGATATTTAGTGATGCTTCATATAAAGGACTTGGATGCGTGTTAATGCAACATGGGAAGGTAATAGCATATGCTCAAGGCAACTCAAGCCGCATGAGTAAAAGTATCCAACACACAATTTGGAATTGGCAGCAATTGTGTTTGCCCTTAAGATTTGGAGGCATTATTTGTACGGGGAAAAGTACGAGATTTATACGGATCATAAAAGTTTAAAGTATATCTTTACTCAGAAAGAATTGAATATGCGACAAAGAAGGTGGTTGGAATTGATCAAAGATTATGATTGTGCGATAAACTATCATCCTGGAAAGGCAAATATGGTAGCTGATGCTTTAAGTCGAAAAGAAAGGTTGAATATGTTAACGTCATCGGAAGAATTAATCAAGGACTTTGACAAGATGGAAATAGAGGAGCAGACTCCAGAATGTGGAGGTGAAGCTATATATGCAATGCTATTTCAACCTGAAATTTTGGAAAAGATTTGATGCTGTCAAGACCAAGTGATGAATCGCGAAAAGGATAGGTTGACGGGAGAAGAAATTAAAGCTCAAAAGGATGGAAAAGGGATATACCGTGTTAACTCACGTATTTGGATACCTAATGTCGTGAAACTAAAGCGCGAGATTTTGCAAGAAGCGCATAACTCGAGATTTTCAATTCACCCTGGGAGTACGAAAATGAAACAGGATTTAAAAGGAAATTATTGGTGGCCAAACATGAAAAAGGAAATTGCGGAATGGATAAGTAAATGTTATACGTGCCAGAGAGTCAAATCGGAACATCAAATGCCAAGCGGATTGCTTCAGCCATAGGACATACCTGAATGGAAATGGGAGCATATAGCAATGGATTTCGTGGTAGGATTACCCAAAACAAAGTCAAATCATGATGCGATTTGGGTGGTAATCGATCGGTTGACAAAGTCAGCACATTTCTTGCCGATAAACGAAAGGTTTTCATTGGAAAAGTTGGTCAAATTATATCTGGATGAGATCGTGATGCGTCATGGAGTTCCTGTATCTATCGTGTCTGATAGAGATCCAAGGTTTAATTCGAGATTTTGGCGACAATTCCATGATCATTTGGGAACGAAATTGAAAATGAGTACGACATATCATCCGCAGACAGACGGACAAAGTGAAAGGACAATTCAGACGATTGAAGATATGTTGCGAACCTGTGCAATAGATTTCAAAGGAAATTGGGACGATCATTCATCATTAATTGAGTTTTCCTACAACAACAGTTATCACACGAGTATTGGCATGCCGCCTTATGAAGCGTTGTATGGAAGAAAGTGTAGATCCCCTACTTATTGGGATGAAGTTGGTGAGCGCAAGTTAATTGACCCAGAGCTAGTTCAACAAACGAAGGAAAAAGTCGAAATGATACAAAAGAGATTAATTGCAGCTCAAGATCGATAGGCAAAGTACGCAAATCAAGAACGGAAAGATGTGCAATTCGAAACTGGAGACAAAGTCTTATTAAAGATATCTCCTTGGAAAGGTTTAACTCGATTCGGAAAGAAAGGAAAGGTGAGTCCAAGGTACATTGGACCATTTGAAGTATTGTGACAAGTTGGGAAAGTGGCGTATGAATTGGCGCTACCTCTGCAAATGCAACATCTGCACAATGTGTTTCATGTATCTCTTCTGAAGAAGTATAATGCTGATGCGAGCCATGTGATCGATGGAACCAGTGGAAATCTAACCAGATTTGTCCTATGTGGAACAACCAATGTAAATTTTGGATCGAAAAGAAAGGACGCTTAGAAATAAAGTTGTACCTCTAGTTAGAGTGTTGTGGAGAAATCCATTAGTCGAAGAATTGACTTGGGAATTAGAAAGTGAAATGAAAGAAAAGTATCCCCATCTATTTGCTTAGATTAGATTCTGGGGACATAATCCTTTTAAGGAGGGTAGATTGTGACGACTGAGAATTTTGCGACGTAATTAAGTCAATAAAGAATGTGTTATGTGATAAGATTATAATTATATGACTAAGTGCTGATTAATTGTCTGTTCTATATATTAGAATATAGGAGCGTGGATATAAACGTTCCAATTTAAAGAGTCAGCTTAGAAGTTAAGCTGTGGTGTCGGGCCGTCAGGTAGAACGGAACCCGTCCTAATAAGAAATTAAAGAATATAAAATGTGAATTATGTGTGATTGAATGAGTAAATAAAGTATTTCGCCCTAAGTGACGTGTTGATTGGTAAAGATAATGAGAAGCGTAATCGAAACGCTGAGCGTCGGGCCGTCAAGCTGAATGTGACCCGGTACGCGTAAAAGAGGATAAAGACTAAAGAGGGATAAATTCTATGATCAGACTTGAGTCGTTATATGATTATATATGTGAAACTGTTGTCTGTGAGCATGGCTATGTGATCTGTGATCGTTTTTGTGAATTTTAAAGGAATTACATGATTTAAATAAAGGTTTAATTAACCTTCGTGCATTTTTATAAAATCATTCGAGTAAGATAAAAACATGGGATTTGTTCTGTTATCTTCGTAGTGGTCCTAGAGACTTTTTAAAAATGATAAGTGAATTTATTTGATGGTTTTTGCATTTTTAAATTGATTATATGGGGAAAATGTTATTATTAAAGCAAGTTTGCGAAATTCATATAAAATAAACCGTTCGCTCAAAAATTCATTATGAGTAATGGTTGGAAAGCTAATTTTGAGGCCTACGTATTAAAAATGTCATTTTCAATAATTCTTGACTTCCCGAGAGAGATATATTTTATATTTAATTATTTAATCCTTATTTTATTTTAGTAAAGAAGGGACAAATAAGAATGAAAAGGGAATTAGTAGATTACAAATTTGCCCTTGTTTCTAAGTGGTATATAACCCACTTTCCTTTCTTTTTTCTTTCTTTTGTGCACTCACTTTCTCTTCTCTCTTTTCTATCTTTCTCTCCCGAACCCTCTCTCACTCTCTCTCTCTCTCGGCTACTCTCTCTCTCTTTTTCCTCTCGGTATATTGTCTCTCCCTCTCTAATTCTTTGAAACCCTCCATGAATCTTCATCCTTATTCCATACAAGAGCTTCAATTCATGTGCATGTGTGTGTTTATGCTTGCATGCGAAGTGTGTGTGTATGTTTGGGTTCGGTTTGAGCCGAGACCCGGGGTTGCTTGATTAATTCTTGTTTCTGTGATTATTGTGATCATATTGCATGTAGTGTTGCTGTTTTTTTTAGAAAATCGGAGGTTTTATGGTTGGATACCCTCGAATGAGGGCACCACCGTGAAGCCACCGCCACCAGTGATGAACTCCGGTGAACCGGTGGTGAGTGATGATGTAAACACTGAGCTCTACTACACCAAATACTTATTTTTGATTATTGCATGTGTCATTCTTGAAAAACCCGAATGGTTTTGATCTTTGAAGTTACTGATTTGAGTTAACTTGTTTAAAGTAATTATGGATTGTTATTAGGTTGGTTAACGGATTAAAAATGAATGAAATTGTTGTTGCATGCTAGGTTTAGGTTCGGGTTTTGTGCTAATAAGAAGAGGAATTTGATTTTGTGAGTTAATCTTGGTGAACACTAAGTTTATAAGGCTAAAAAGTGATTGTATGTTAGTTTTAAAGAAGATCAAGATGTGCATGTCATTGATTTGTCCTTGAGTAGTAAATTTGAGTCTTGCTGAATGGAAATTGAGTTTAAAAAGGGATTAATTTGATGAATAAGTGGATGCATGTTGATTGAATGGATTGATTAAGTTGAAGTTACTAAGTAATGCATGGTTTGGTGATGTAATGGATAGAATGATTTAATAAGGGATTAAAACAAGAAAGAAATGTGGTATATAACCTTGCATGTCGAAATCTATACTTGCATGTTTGATTTATGGAAAACCTGAATGGGTTCTAAGGAGTAAAAGAGGAATCAAGTTGGTTTTTATCAAATATATTAATGGCTAGTGAGAACTTGATTGCATGATAAAGATGGGGTAGTGTTTATGTTCGAATTTTGATGATCAAAAGAAGTTGTTGATTTTGATTCTTAATATGTTGTGATTCGGATTCTTGATTGAAAAGAATGAAATTTAAGTGCGTAAATGACCCTTGTGAATTGCATATAGTTGTGTTTGATTACATGAGGATTGAAATTGAATGTACTTGGTTGGGTTTTGCATATATGGTTCGAATTAAAGAATTAACGAAAAGGAAAACTTAATCATTTGATATTAAGAGCTATAAGTGATAGCTATGGTCGTAAAAAGAGTTATGTTAGTGTAATTGAGAAATAGCCGAGGTTAAGCGAGTACGCTTTGGTTGTTAAGTGTATAAGGATATAAAAGTTGCAAGAAAAGGGTTATGCTATATGCTATGTGCTATGTGCTTATGTGTATAAGCTATATTCGTATACTCGAGTCAAAGATATAGTCGAGTTATCGTATTGAGTGATTGTTCTGGGAACGAGAGTTGAGAATCTGATTAAGGTTTTGGTTTTATTGTAGATTCGGAGCGTGAGGGCATTCAGGCTAGGAAATGTAAGGATTTACTAGGTGGCAGTAGTTCAACCTTCAGGAAAGGAAATTCAGGCAAGTAACTCTGATTACTTGTGTAAATGGTTATAAAGAGAATGTTGTTCATACCATGTAGAGTATTGAACTGTTTAAGTATGAAACCCTTGTTTTATGAAACCCTGATATTGATTTGAAGTACCCTTGTTCTTGATAATTTGTTATTGATAAGCTTATTGATTTCACCCTTTGATAATCTGTCCTTTATGTTCAAGTTACCTATTAAGCCATGAATTATATTGAACCCTTTGATTATCCTTGTTAACACTGTTTAATGATACCCTGTTTCTCTTAATCACCCTATTGATCCCTAAATCAATGCTGATCCTTCTAATTTAGTGCCTTGTTATCCTTGATACAGAATTCTTATAAATTGTTCCTTGCGTATCTTTGAATCACTCCCTGAACTTTGTTTCCTTAAAATCTGAATTAAGAATGAGTTTCGACTTGAAAGAGTCCGAATGATTTCAAATGCTTGGTAATGATAAAAATGGATTTTTGAAAACCTATTTGTTTTTCCAACTCAAGGTTTTCCAAATGAATTCCTGATGGATTGGATTGGGACGTAAGAGGCTAGTGGGACTAGTCCAGTCATGGTAAGAGGCTAGCGGGGCTAGTCCAACTTAAGGCTGAAATTATGCCGATTGGTACCTTAAAGACCGGATGGAGGTCGGTACGGGCTGATCACCCGTACATAATAAAATGGAAAGATAAAGTGATTTAATCAAGGGTTCTAATTGATTATTTTAAAAGGGAACTGAAACTTTTGTTCAGTAAATTGATTTTTGAAAATGAAAATGGTTTATATTGCTTTGGAAAGAGTTGATTATGTTATCGTGAAGCTTAAAGCTCGAGAATCCTGATTCTTGAAATTGTTGATCATATGATTGATTCTATATATTGAAATACTATTGCTTTCCTCTATCAAAAGATCTATTCTGATCCTTTAATGATTTGTGATGAATGTCAGCTTTCGTCCTGCTTCGAGCCTTGTTCCTTGAAAGCCCCACACTATCCTTCAAAAACCTTTCCTTAACCCAAAAGATGGAAATCTGCCACCTAGATCAAATAAAGTAGAATGCCCTGAGATTGGTAAAGCATATTGTGATTTGATATTGTAGAACTGCTATATAGTTACTTGCTGAATTTTATAATCATTTGTTTTGTTTTAATCTAACCATGGCAGTTACGCAAGAAGATGGCCCGGCTTAGGCGCATTGCTCGTAAGAGCGTACCTGGTGGTCCCTACCGTATTGAGGGCTTCCGGTTTCCAGAGCAGGTAGTGGTAATTATGAGTGAGCTCGCGCCTAGAAAGAAGTGTATAAAGATACAATGGGTTATCTGTCGGTTCCCAGCCGGAATCGATATTGTTTATTTAATAATATTTTGGGCTTGTAAGGTATATTTTATGATTGGAAGTTGTAATCTTGTCTCATACTTTATCCTGTTGATCCTGTTAGTAGTTAATCGGGGTTATGCATATTTAATTATTAGATTAAAGGTGTGTGAGTCCTCATTTCCTAACCCCGAGATTGAGGGCGTCACAACTGGGCCGTTACGAGCCTCTTACGCAAACATCCAATATCTGATCCGTTTTTATCCAGTTTATATCCTATCACGACACGCAATTAGGTTTCGCAATATAATTACATATATTCGACCGGTATTTCCGATAATTACAGGATACGTCCCCGTATTCCCGAAAATAATTTTTCAAAAATCAGGCAGCATCTCTTTTCTTTATCGGACTTCCGGTCGAAACATAATCAATACAACACAACAAACAATCACATTTCGCAATCCAATCATTTATACAAATATTAATTATTTATTATTATTTTATAAATATAAAACTCAGAATAAATCATCACCGTCGTCGACGGCGGTAAAATTCGCGGATGTCTGATTAATTCAGGTTTCCGAAACTAATTCCACTGATTACTTTTAATAATTTCCCGCATGAAATATATTTTTATTTCACAAAATTACTTAATAATTTCCTGCAGAAAATATAAAAAGAATCCCAATCAATATGCAAATAACAGGAAATAAGATACACAGCCGCAACAACACCACCACAACACAGCCACACACGCGTTTATGCGCCATCAGACACATTGCACAAATGCACACACATATCGCTCAACCCACACACACAGACTGGAATACACACATATATATGTATATGCACATCCAACAAT
This sequence comes from Apium graveolens, assembly GCF_009905375.1. NCBI lineage: Eukaryota > Viridiplantae > Streptophyta > Magnoliopsida > Apiales > Apiaceae > Apium > Apium graveolens. Next base: position 168,559,688 of record NC_133651.1, read on the forward strand.
CAATCGGAACAAAAACAATCAAGATAGATATGGCCGGGAAAAACATGGCGGCCAGAAAAAGAAAGATACGACGGCTAAGTCTACCGGAAGCCAAGGAAAAGAACAGGAAGAAGAAAAGAAAAAGAAAAGAGAGGTGGAGATAGAGATTATGAGAGAGAGACGGGAGAGAGATTGAGAGAGACGAGAGGAGAGAGATTGATGCAGGAGAAATGAGAAGAAAAGGGGTTAAGAATGTGTGTATTTATCTGATTTTATTTCTTTTATTAACCCGATAGCCTGCAATTAGCAATTTAACCAGCAACTTACCAGTAAAAATAACTCGAAAATTACCAGAATAGTTTTAAAATTTTCGGAATAATTAAAAACTAATAATATAAAATTTCCATAATTTTTAAATCATTTTTGAATTGTACAACATATCCGCATTTTACGATTTAACGAATAAACTTGCGGGTGAATAAAATCCAAAAAAATGAAATATGAGTTTCATGATTTTTGAAACATTCTGGAATTTAATACTGAATTTACACTAAAATACAATCAAAAAAATCATTTAGGGATAAATAGCTGATGAAATATTATTTTCTAAATTTTACAAATTCCCATAAATAATTACTGAAATTATGAAGCCATAAAAATAATTTTAGAGATAACTCCAATATTTATGAAAATAAATCACTTTTAAAAGTACAAACAAAATAATACGACTCAGCAATTAATTATACAAATAATCCCCGTACACCAATAAGTCACACACAATTAATATCAAGTATAACAGACTGTTGAAAGATCCATAACATATTTTATTATTTATATAACAATTACATTTTAATAATGCAGAGATACGAGTCGTTATAACCTTCCCCCTAAAAAGATTATGTCCTCATAATCTAACCTAATTGAATAAGTGAGGATATTTTTCAAGCATATCTGATTCTAACTCTAAAGTGGACTCTTCCACTCGAGGATTCTCCAAAGTACTTTTATTATAGGAATAGACTTATTCCTAAGGACTCGCTCTTTACGGTCTAGGATCTGGATTGGTCGTTCCACGTAGGACAAATCCGGGTAAAGCTCGATTGGCTCATATTCAATGACTTGGTTCGAATAAGGGATATATCGCTTCAACATAGATACGTGGAACACATTATGGATATGCCGCAGTTGCGGTGGCAGCGCCAAGTCATTGGAAACTTTACCTACTTTTCCCAATACCTGAAACGGTCCGATATACCTAGGACTCAGCTTGCCTTTCTGTCCAAATCTAAGTAATCATTTCTAAGGTGACACTTTCAACAATACCAATGATCCTATTTCCATATTCATATCCTTTCGATGCAAGTCCGCATTCTTTCTCTATCTATCTTGAGCTGCTTCTAACCTTTTCCGAATCAATACCACTACGTCCTTGGTTTGTTGAACTAGCTCGGGACCTAACAGCTTCTTTTCTCCCACTTCATCCCAATAAAGTGGGGGCCTACACTTACATCCATACAAAGCTTCATAAGGTGGCATTCCTATAATGGCATGATAACTATTATTATATGAAAACTCAATTAATGGCAAGTGATCATCCCAGTTTCCTTTAAAATCCAAAGCACATACTCTCAACATATATTCAATCGTCTCAATCATTCTCCCACTTTGACCATCTGTCTAGGGATGATAGGCGATACTTATCTTCAACTTAGTTCCCAAACATTCTTGGAATTTTGTCCAAAATCTCGAGTTAAACCTTGGATCTCGATCAGACACAATTGAAACAAGGACCCCATGCTTGGTCACAATTTCGTCTAAATATATTTTAACTAATTTATCCAAAGAATATCTTTCGTTGATCGGAAGGAAATATGCAGACTTAATCAGCCTATCAATAATCACCCAAATAGCATCATGATTCGATTTAGTCCTTGGTAATCCCACTACAAAATCCATTGTAATCTCTTCTCATTTCCACTTTGGAATCTCTAGGTGTTGTAACAATCCACTTGGCCTCTGATGGTCTACTTTTACTATTTTGCAAGTGTGACATTTACTAACCCAATCTGCTATCTCCTTTTTCATTCCTGGCCACCAAAAATTTTGCTTCAAATCCTGGTACATCTTAGTGCTTCCAGGATGAATAGAATACCTAGAATTATGGGCTTCTCGCAAAATCTCATTCTTCAGCTCAGTCACATTTGGAATCCATATTCTAGAAGAAAACCTAAACATACCTTTGTTGTATTTTTGAGTAAAAAGTTCTTCTCCAGTCAAACTATATAGTCCTTGATCCATTATCTCATCCTGACACTTCTTAATCTTTTCCATCAATTCTGGCTAAAAAGTAATCTCATACAATTGCTCCTTATTACCTCCTGACACTCGAACTTCAATTTCCAACATTCCCAATTCCTTTGCTAACTCCTCAGCAACCTTAATCACATTCAGTCTTTCCTTTCTGCTCAAGGCATCTGCCACTACATTGGCTTTGCCTGGGTGGTAATTAATAGAATAATCATAATCCTTAATCAGTTTCAACCATTTCCTTTGTCTCATATTCAGATCCTTTTGGGTGAATATGTACTTCAAACTCTTATGATTCGTGTAGATCTCTCACTTTTCTCCGTATAAATAATGCCTCAACAGCTTCAACACGAACATTATTGCTACCATTCCAAATCATGCACTGACTACTTTTGCTCATGGGGGTTTAATTATCTGGATGCGTAAGCAATAGCTTTATCATGTTCCATCAACACACAGCCCAAACCCTTTAAGGAAGCATCGTTGTAGATTACAAAGTTTCCTATTTCATCTAGCAATGCTAGCACTGGAGCTATCACTAACCTCTTCTTAAACTCTTAGAAACTTTCCTCATATTTCTCCGTCTAGATAAACTTCTTATTTTCCTGGTCAGCTTGGTCAATGGAGTCACAATCTTGGCAAAGTTTTTTACATGTCATCGATAATAATATGCTAATCCAAGAAAACTTCTAACTTCCATTGGGGTCTTTGGTTGTTCCCACTTAGATACAGCCTAAATATTTACAGGATCCACCTTAATCATATCCTTACCCACTACATAACCTAAAAAATGAACTTCATCCAACCAAAATTCGCACTTTGAAAACTTAGCGTACAACTGCTTCTCTCTTAGCCTTTGTAGGGCAATCCTCAGATGTTTTGCATGATCTTCTTTAGTATTTGAGTATATGAGGATGTCATCAATAAATACAATAACAAACTTATCCAAGTACTCCTTATACACCCTGTTCATTAGATCCATGAAAGCGCCCGGTGCATTGGTCAATCCAAATGACATCACTAGGAACTTATTATGTCCAGAACCAGTCACCCAAGGCCATTTCCTCCAAGAAACCAGAGAAAAGGTTTCAAAAATCACATTATCCCTTTCTATCAAAGCAGGAAATTTTAGATTTCTCATGCACCAAACCCTAGACCTACCAAACCCTTTCAGGCCAGAATTTATACCAGAAAAACAAACCTAAGACAAGAACCAAACACAAGCACAAACACTAATAACTCTAAGCCTCCACCACCAAACCTTGCAAATCTTTCAAACTCTAAGAAATTCCTTGACTTAGTCAAGAATATTCAGCCTGGGATTTGTGTAAACCTAATCGGTGAAGTGGAAAGGGACATTAGGCATGCTATGTGAGAGGGATTGGTTTTTCATTTGAGTAGACAGTACTTCATACATCTCATGGGTGAGTTTTATTGTAATATAAACATCATTAAGGGTGTAGAAGGTGTCTTGCATTTTACCATAACTGTTAACAAGAAAGTAATATGTGTTGATAACAAGAGTCTTAATAGAGCACTATACCTTCCATTGCACTTGTGTGAATTGTCATATCTTGACATCTATTCCTTGTTTATTTTTAACAAAGCTGAGTTTGAACTTATGCTTGGTGTCTTGTGTAAGTCTGATGTTACATCTTGTCTTTGTGATGTTAACGGTGGAATTCATTTTAAGCATTTTAAAGGAGTTTTTCAACATCTTGCACTTATCATAAGGGCAAATGTCCTACCCAAACCAAATCAAAGTAAATGCTTTGACTTTTATGATGTTAAACTGATCTATCTTCTTTATATAAAAAAAATCAACTTTAGCATTTCTTATGTCATTCTTCTCAATATGATAAATGCTAATCTGGTAGGATACATGCCACATGGACTCATTATCACTTGTTTCTTTCTTCTGTGCAATATTCATCTTCCTGATAAGTTTGCTAATCTAGGTGATTCACACATCACAAATGAGCATATTACGCCACAAATTCCACTTAAACACTGTGAACCACAAGAAGTTGAACCCACTGTTATACCTCTTATAAATTGAGAAGAAGATGTCTTCCTCTCTAATAATGAGTCTGTGAGAGTCATGATTAATGAGCTTAAAAATGAACTTAAGAGGGTTAAATGTGAAAACGGTGAGATTAAGGACAAGGTAACCTATCTTGAGGTGTGGCGCCCTCCAAACTCGGGTCAGAAGTTTGGGGTCCATAACACACACACACCATATATATATAAACTTACTTATAACAATAATAAAGAGAATAATAATAATATGCAGTGACCTTACTTACCAACATCCACGGATCCAAGGCACACATCTCTACTCTAACCCCGAGCAAGTCACACATCTCTACTCTAACTACTGGATCCAAGGCACACATTGGCCTAACATGACCACCAATCTGGTCTGACCACGAATTTGGTCCATATTTTATAAAACAATCCAATTCTATAATAATAACAGAATAAACAATATAAAGTAATAAACAGAATCACAAACAATACGGAGTGTCAAGCATAAGATGGTTCGCAATATTCACAGGGGAACAATATGGTATATACAAAGATTGACTATCAGCCGGTATAAAGGTTTGAGTGTTTAGCAATTTCGGTTCAGTGATTGGTATTTAGTTTATATGTATTTGTGAAGTAGTATCATATATCTGTGATTCGTATATGGGGGTTCAACAATCAATGGTTCAGAAAGAACAAGGCTTATAGCTCAAAGATCAATAACTGAAATCATGGTTTAGGGTTCATTGCTTCAAAAGAACATGCAATATAAAACAAAACTATCAATTATTCGCAATATATCTTGAAAAGGTTGGGAATACTTGCCTCTCCTTAATCTGCTAACACTTCACTGGCTTTCAATCACAACCTCTTATTCGCCAACTATCTGCTTCCCTTTCCTACATCTTGCTTCTTCTGCTCAGACACCACATGTATCTATCAATATATATCTCACTTGATTATATTCAGTATAAGCTTCCATATACCCTTCGTTTTACCCAAATCCGAGTTACGGTTTGAACGTTACGATTAAAATAGTCAAACGATACACGTATACGCATATAACACATCAATAAGTTCACACATAGCACATAATACGTAATATATTCGATGAAAATACTTTTTTAAAGAGGACTTGATGTTAAAATAATTTTTCAGATATTTAATATGAATTTTTGAACATTTTTCGAAATTAAAATGGGTCGTTGAATCATTTTAAACCAAATAACAAGGTTCAATTTTTCTATTATGGATTTGAAATCATTTTATGACACTAATCGAGCATTGAAAACATTATAAAACAATGTTTTAAAGCTCGAAACTATTTTTCGGAATTTTTAAATCAAAATAAATAATTAAATCTAATTAAATAATTAATTAACAATTATTTAACAATTAATTAAATCAATTAATTGACCAATTAACTAATTAATTATGAACTAAAATTAACTAACTAATTAATTCAGATTTAATTTTAAATTAAAATAAATTTTTAGAATTAAAATATTAATTTTTGACATTTTAAAATAATTAAAACAATTTCTGAAAATAAATATAAAATGGAAATACAATTTTTGAAAATAAATAAAACAGAAATCTAATTTTTATAACTTCTTAAAACGTCGAGGACTAAAATGCAAATATCACAAACTCGGGGGGGGGGGTCAAATGGCAATTTTGCCATCGTCCCCGCCCTGTCGCCGACGATCGCCATTAACGGCGCCCCCGAGCTCGTCGAGAAACTTCAATCGAGCCTAGAACTCGATCAAATTCACAGAAATTCATCTACACTTCTCCAGGAACTCATTTATGCAATCAAATCGTGTTAACAATCAACAAATCGGCCGGAAAATCAACGGGAAAAACCCGTCGCCGCCGCTGCTTCAGTTTTCCGATAAATACCATCCAGGAATCGTTCGTTGATTCCAAATACGCCATTTAATTCGTTATTGAACGATCTATTTAATCATGTAATCAATTTTAACAGATAACCCCTAAACAAGGAACACTTAAATTCAATTGAGAATATTCATATGAACTATAAACCCTAATTTAACAATTTGAAATTAAAGCCTAATTTTGAACATGTTATTGAACTCCAAATAAGTCATATAATATATCAAAATCATAAGGAAGAAAAGCTCTACAATATGCAATCATCAAATCATACAAACAATCTCCCGAACAAAAATTCATAATTTAAATCAAAATAATTCGAAATTAAATAAAAATATAGAAAATAAACCTTTGATTCTGCACAAAAACCATTTATCGAATCTGATAGTATATTTCAAGAACTTCGTTTTGAGTACTCGAGATTTCCAAACGGATTCCGATAACACCTTGAAATTGAGGTTTGATTCTCAGAAACTACTATGAAATTAGTGTTTTTCTCTGTAAAATTATATTTTTAATTGTTTGCAAATGATTTTCTGTACGAAATAAAATACGGTAAAGGCTATTTATATTTACGGAATCTTGGTACCCAGTTGGATCATACCGGATATAAAATAGTACGTTTAATTAAAAAACAGATCTAAAACGATACCGATTTCAGGATAATTATCCAAATTTGTACATTTTGTACTGCGGTCTTGGTCTCAGCGCTTTGGTTACGCGTACTATGAGAAGATAATTATAATAGTTTAATAGAAAGATCCCATCTCTCGAAAATACGGGTTTTATCGATTTACCGATACGAATTTTGTATCAAAAATATTGCGCTGGGTCCCGCACGGGGAAAATCGTACTCCGGATCGAAAAAGTCGAAACATGGAAAATGCTCGGAATATTACAATTAGGTTAGGAAGGAGTTTTCGGAAGAGTTTCGGGTTGTAAAAACGTAAGAACGGTTGAAGTCGGTTGGTTCCCAATTATACAAAATAGTTTTTAATTACTCGGAAAAATAATTTATTAAATCGATAAATCTTTTATAAAATCATAAAATAACATAAAAATTAATAGAAAGATATGACAATTATCTATACTTTATTTTGGACATATAGAAATTAAAATACTCAAATTGTATCATATTTAAATATCCAACCACATATGCCACTTAACAAATAGTTCACAGAATAAATAAAATAAATACAGAATATACATTTATTAGCAAAAATAATTACACGTTATGTCCCGGATATTATATCCTTCCCCTTTAAAAGGATTTTGTCCTCAGAATCTCTTATGAAAATAAATTATGGCGCCCTCCAAACCCGGGTCAGAAGTTTGGGGTCCACTTTGATCCCTTCATTACTGACTATATGCCCCAAGAACTGAACTTCCTGTAGCCAAAACTCACACTTTGAGAATTTAGCATATAACCTTTCCTTCCTTAAAATTTCCAAAGATATCCTCAAATGCTCTGCATGGTCTTCTTCTGTCTTCGAGTAAATCAGAATATCATCTATAAACACAATGACAAACTTGTCCAAATATTCTTTAAAAATTCTGTTCATTAAATCTATAAACGCTGCTGGAGCATTGGTTAATCCAAAAGACATCACTAAGAATTCATAATGTCCATACCTTGTTATGAAAGCTGTTTTTCGTATATCTTCCGGCTTAATCTTCAATTGGTGATATCCCGATCTCAGATAAATCTTGGAGAAATGCTTGGCTCCCTTCAATTGGTCAAACAAATCATCAATTTGAGGTAACGGGTACTTATTCTTGATTGTAAGCCTATTGAGTTCTCGGTAGTCGATGCATAATCTCATGCTTCCGTCTTTCTTCTTAACAAATAGTACTAGTGCACCCCATGGGGATACACTGGGTCTAATCACTCCTTTCTCTAACAATTCCTTCAATTTCTTTGCTAACTCGTTCATTTCGATGGGCGCCATTCTATACGGGGCCTTGGATACGGGTTCCGTTCCAGGTGCTAAGTCTCTTACAAACTAAATTTCTCTGTCTAGAGGAAGTCCTAGTAACTCATTGGGAAACACGTTTGGGAACTCATTAACTACTGGAATATCTTCAAGTTTTGCTGGATCCTGACTTTTATCAATCACATATACAATGAAATGCTCGCATCCTTGTTGTAGTAGTTTCTTAGCTTGAATCATCGTTAAAAACTTTTTCGCTTGCTTCTGACCCTTGAACATAACCACTTTCTCATCAGGCATTTTTACAATTACCTTCTAATTACGATAGGCTATCTGAGCATCGTGCTTAGATAGCCAGTCCATTTCTAGAATCACATCAAACTCTCCTAACTTATATGATATCAAATCCACAGCTAATTTGGCTGGTCCACAGTGGCTGAACGGTTGCCTTGACTTCCGTCGCCTGCATTTTGTTTCTTGAGATTAAAATTTCTCCCTGGCTGAAACTTGCATTTCTTCTGGTTGAAGTTTGGAAACTTCCCTGCTTGGGTCTGACCTTCAGTTCCGTCAAACTTTCTTTTCTTACTCTTTCTCCTTCGCTGACATCTCGCTCTCCATTTCTGCAATCATAGCCTTCTGAACAACTCTTGCATATGTATCCAATTCAAATATAGCCACCTTCCCTCTGATCCATGGCTTTAAACCTTGCTGAAATCTCCTAGCTTTCTTTCTCTGTATCAACATACGACGGTACAAAACTTGACAATTCTTCAAACTTACTTTCGTAGTCAGGATGTGACCATGAGATTGAGCAGGATCAGCAACTACCGACATATTCCCTTGCTTTAGCTCTAAGAACTTCAACTCCATTAGATCTTGAACAAACTGAGGAAAATACTTCTCTAGGAATAATTCTCTGAACCTCTCCCAAGTAATAGCATCTATACCTTTCAATGTCTTCACAGTTTCCCACCAGTAGGTGGCTTCATTCTTCAAATAATAACTTGTAAACTCAACCTTCTGTTCCTCCTTTACCTTAACCAAAGTAAATGACTTCTCTATTTCCTTTAACCAAACACTCACTTCAATTAGATCTAAAGAACCTTTGAATTCCGGTGGATTCACTGCCTGAAAAGTCTTAAAAGTTACCTGAGGGTTGGTTTGTCTTTGCTGCTGTTGAGTCAGGTTAAGGGTTTGTTGAGCCAAGATCTGAAGAATCTGGGCTATTGTTGGGTCTATGGGACCTGGATTTGCATTCTGGTTGTTGTTGTCTTGGTTGTTGTTGGTTTCTTCATTCTGGTTGGTAGAACGGGTATTTCTTCTGGGAGGCATTTTCTGTAAAGAATCAAACAACTTATTTAGTCCTTAAATCAAATCCCTTTTTATGAAAAGTTTTTGTAAAATAGAAATATCTCTTTTTGAAAACATTTGTAACAGTGGAACTAAGTAAATTGCATGCTTCTTTACAGAATGTAAACAGTTAAGGGGATAGGGTACATGGCATCACAAGAGTTATAACTGGTGCAATAAATAAAGTAAAATAGAACAGGTGCAGTAATGTAAATGACAATGCTGGAAAAGAAATGGTACTGATATATATATATATATATATATATATATATATATATATCAAAGTTTTGGTAGTACAAGCATAAAAATGCTTCAAAAGTAAAATCAAAAAGGGTACAACAGACCTACACACTACTCAATAGATCTAGTCTATAAATACAAGCCAAAAGTCTACTGATACATACTACACACTAATGTACATAATAAAACACCCACAACTCTGACTTAGCATCTCTAACTCTAGCTCATGGCAAATATGGACCTCCAATCTCCTCAAGCTCCTCTAAAACCCACTTAACCCACTCCATGAGAAAGTCATAGGTAATATCCTTATGAGTAGCCTCAGCTATCCTCACAGCAGCTGCTTTCCGAAATACCTGAATCCTCTCTATGAGTCGCCTCTCACCACTTCCAATATCCCTGGTACGCATAATATGCAATAACTTCTGGATCTGCCCCTGTAGATGCCGCTGCTCCATAAGGCAAGCCTCAAACTGATGGTACAGAACAGGGTATGAAGAAAACTGAAAAGGTACACCCGTAACTGAATGCCCAGTAGAATCTAAACCAGCGGGTGGGGGTCCTCGGATAGGTGGCCTCATACCAGGAGGTGGAAGAGCCCGCAGTGGTACGACCTCTATCATAACAGGAGGTAGTATAACCAACACCAGTGGAAGAGCAGGTCATGGATCAGATGACGGTCCTCCTACTAAAGGCTCCGAATGATCAGATGGTACTGGAATGATAGAATCTTCCATCTTTGCTATCTGAAAATCATATCGCAAGAATAAGAATCTGGAATCACCTCACGAATCATGCTAACACCTATTATTCAATCACACTCAACCTCTCGACACTTGATCTTTGTATTCCTTACTTCTAATCCTAACCCTCTACCCATTCCCGATAATCTAAGCTTGTGTCAGTGACTTATAACCTATAGCTCTGATACCAAACCTGTGGCGCCCTCCAAACCCGGGTCAGAAGTTTGGGGTCCACAACTCACACACACCATATATATTTAAACCTATTTATAACAATAATAAAGAGAATTATAATAATATGCAGTGACCCTACTTACCAACATCCACGGATCGCAATAGGTTTAAGTTTGTACACAAGCCACACACACACTTATATTACAAATGCCCAAATCCCAACTATTCAAACTTACAACTGAATATTTAACATTCTTACAAACTTCCAAACTTAACTATTACAAAAGTCTTCAGCTAGCTTAATCCGCTTAACCTAAAATCCTAGCTCGTGCACTTGGTTGGGTATCCTCGCTACTAATAAATTCATTCTTAACTGGAAAAGAACATAAACAGAATCGCACAAATGAGCTAACTAGCTCAGGAAGTCACATTGACAATACTGAGATCAAATAATAATCAGGTGAAATGATTTAAGGTATCAAGTTTATGGCTAAGCAATGATTTAGAATTGGATATTTAATTTTCATTTCAAAAACCAAGGTTAGGCTGCTGATCAGTCACACACTAACCCCGAGCAAGGCACACAGCTCTGCTCTAACTACTGGATCCAAGGCACATATTGGCCTAACATGACCACCAATCTGGTATGACCATGAATCTGATCCATATTTTATAAAACAATCCAATTCTATAATAATAACATAATAAACAATGTAAAGTAATAAACAGAATCGTAAATAATATGGAGTGTCAAGCATAAGATGGTTCGCAATATTCATAAGGGAACAATATGGTAAATATAAAGATTGACTATCAGCCGGTATAAAGGTTTGAGTGTTTAACAATTTTGGTTCAGTGATTGGTATTTAGTTTGTATATATTTGTGAAGTAGTATCATATATCTGTGGTTCGTATCTGGGGGTTCAACAATCAATGGTTCAAAAAGAACAAGGCTTATGGCTCAAAGATCAATAACTGGAATCAAAGTTTAAGGTTCAGTGCTTCAAAGCACGTGCAATATAAAACAAAACTATCAATTATTTGCAATATATCTTGAAAAGGTTCGGAATACTTGCCTCGTCTTAATCTGCTAACACTTCACTCGCTTTCAATCACTACCTCTTATTCGCCAACTATCTGTTAGTGTTTGTGCCCTATAGACAACGCTATGATGTGTTAGTTTAAGACATTAGGATTATTAATGTTTATGTTAAATCGATTATTCCCTTTATAATTTATTAATTCTTTATTTAGTGCGATATAAATATTAGATTAATAAATGTCCTTGGAATATGATATGCAATTCTATATCTTTAAGTACGTGACATAGAAATGAGATTATGAGAATAATATCAATATTCCTAATGGTCCCAAGTCGAGTATTATTATTAAGGGACAATAATAATGCATTAAGACTGGTGTGTTTGTTGACTGATGTTCACATCTCATTGATCATAGGTATAGTGATACTAAAGTCAAAAACACAGGCAGATGTATATGTACATGGTGCTGGACAGACCCAATATGAGATTCTACATGTCTGTTATGTCATAAGTAATTCTCACAGTGATAATGATGTAATGATCCTTAGACCTGAAGTCATTATAATTCTATACGAGAATTAATATACATTGATTCCATTAAAAGTTATCCTTGACCGGGCAATGATAAAAGTGGACATTGGGTATATTATGAATCGTATGAGAAATATGAATGATCTAGATGGGATTTAACCCTCCTATTTTAGGAGAGATATTATTGGCCTCTTGTGTGAGCTAGACTATGAAATGCGTGACCACGCTCAAATGTTGATTTGATATGATAGTCTACTCATTGATCAAGAAAACCTGGATTAAACTATGATGAGGATGACACATTACATGCCTCTAGTTTAATCTATAATATTTGGTTAAAGGGATTATATTACATTGTACATTATTCACAAAAGGTTTAATCAATCACCGATTCAATTATTATTACTTGGTATCAATGATGTATTACTAGATGCCGCTCATTGTTTACGATTTTAAATTAGATTTAAAATTCGTTGCCAACGTAATAATAACCTATAGGGTCACACACTAAGAATGCTTGAAGGATTATTTAATTTAAATTGGATTTAAATTATATAAAAGTAATTCGAATTATTTATAATATTAATTAAGTATGAATTAATTAATTAGATAAATATTAATATTCGAATTTACTAATATTAATTATGAAATTCTTTTGTTAAATAATTAAGTGAGACTTAATTATAATACAAATAGAAATTTCGAATTAATAATAACTTCTAATTAGTTATGAGTTATAATTCGTTTTTCTACTCTCTATATAATATCTCTTGTGTGGCTGATTTTGCAAGCAAGACTTTTACTAAAATCCTAGCCACCAAGGGAGAAGATGGAGAGAACAAGAAGAAACGAGTTTATGCTAGTACACATTCAATCCTTGAGTTCAAGCATTCGTGTAGATACCGATAGAGTGTAGATCGCGAGAGCGGGATGCGTGGTGATTGAACAAGCTTTGGATCTCCATTAGTCAACCAATTAGTAAAGCTTCTTAAGGTAAACAATCTGATCTACGAATTAAATATATGTTTTTCGCATGGATCCTGCGGTGGGTTTCAAAAATTCTGATTTTTTACCTTTTTAATTACTGTTTCCATTGCGTTTATGTGCTCAAAACCCAACAATGGCATTAGAGCTACTTGTAGAAAGTGTTTAATTCGTTTATGTGTATACTGGTTTTATGATTATAACATGTATAAAATAATCCATGACTGTTATGTATGCGATTTTGTATGTTTTACATGTTGTTATGTTTATATATGCGTATGTATATATATGTTTTGAATATATGATATTCATGAGAGTTGTATAATCATATGATGGTTATATAATCTGTATATATACTGATATATACATGTTTTGTGTTTGTTCTTATTATAAGAATAGTATTTGATACGATTTTGAATCGAATGCAGCGGATTTGCTGAAATACGTAAGGCGTTTGACGTCGTTTAGGCCCTGTAATCTGCGATTTAATGTTGTTAAGATCAGATTATATGTTTTAACATGTTATTTTATGTTAATTGAGCATGGTGGATGGTTATGGCTTATGACCTTAGGTTAATGGTTTTGGTTTTTCAAATACGGCTTACATGTCTTTTAATCTTGTAATTATTAACTCTCGAATTTAACTCGAGTTCTTCTTGTAAGTTCATTAGATTAGTTTTCATATTTCATTCTTGTAATGTACATGAAGACATGAAGATTTAAAGATCAAGGGTAATCCCACACGAAGTCCATCCAAGGAAGCAATACAAGAAAGAAGACATGTAATAGTTAGCCTGTATTTATTTTCCACCTTAGATTGACCTAGATCTTTGTCATTAGCTTGATAAAGATCATATAGGATGAAGCCATAACCAACCACATTTATTTATTGTACTTTACATATATATGCGCATATGATGAATGTATGTGTAGAGTAGTTTATAAAGATGCATGCTTAATTAGATTAAGGATGTATGTATTAGATATGACACCCATGTCATGCTTGCTAAATAAGATAAAATCTATAACGATTCAAGATTTTAAAATGAACAAACGATTATAAGACTCTCGTGTTTATGAAACACGGAATAAAATTCAAATTTTCTTTGTTTCTGACATGGGGCGATTTTGTCAAAAGAGAGTTCATTGAACTTGTAAGGTTGTGGGTTTTAAGCGAGACCGTTGTGACTCCCTCAATACCTGGAAATCAAACCATTGACGAATATTGATTTGAAGTATTTTATTCAAGGAAAAATTCAGAATCTCTTTATGACGGGATCATGATCATTTTAAAATTAACAAAACCCTAAAGTTAATATTAGATTGATTAGATGCCTTCCAATGAGTCCAATGCGTTAACCCTAGATCGACCAGGGTGGGTTCACCAAAGCGAAGTACTCCTATCTATCGTGGGAGATGTGTTGAAGTATATTGATACTTTTTGACTATTGGGTTTGACTTAACTAGGTTATCACAATAGGATTGTGAACTTAGAGGCATAGAGTTTGGCGAGATTTATTAGATAAATATGAACAAATGTTGTTCCACCAAGCTATCCAAGAGTTATATAGTTGATATAATTGACAAATGTTCTCTACCTAAATAATCATATTTTAGGAAAAAAGCCAAAACTGACCTAACGCATGGTGAAATATGGATCTTGGCTCACTATAAAGGATATAGAAGATATTCTTTCCGAATTAATAGTTAGGGCTATTAATTTGATAAAAATAGTTGGAGATATATATTGTGTAGACTGTCATTTTATGCACTTTAATATTGTAGATATCAAATGACAAATAACACAAATAACTTTTCTATGTAATAGTCCTTGAGAAGGACAAGCTGACATGAAATAATTTCCTCAATTGATATGGGAACTTGAGCATTGTCATCAGGTTCAAGGATGTCACTCAAACCCCTCCCTCATTTATTCTAGCTGAGAATGAAACATGTGCTGAACAAAATGCTTACCAGAAGTAAATTGATTATACAACTGATGTTTCATGTCTCGTGCTTGTAATTATGAGTACTGAGCTTTAGAAGCAACAAGAGCATAATGATGCTTATGATATGATTGAGCACCTTCAAAGGATGTTTGAAAGATAGGCTCATCGGAAAGATTTGACAATAATAAGGCACCATACTTTGCATTAATGGGAGAATGATATCCGGTTGGACCACATGTTCTAAAGATGATAGGTATATGTACCTTGATATTTTGGGTTTCAAGAATAGTCTAGAGACTCAGCTTGATTTGATCAAACAATCTTTAAACAAATTCTATTCTTAGTTTGTTTAGAACAAAAGGAATGAGATAGACTGAACACTCACTGAGTTGTTAAGCATGTTTAGAACTGCTGAAAATAACATGGTAAAGGCATGAATTACGTCCATATTGATGATGTACACATGGAATGCAAATGGGAAAGGAAAGTAGACCGCCAAGGTGAAGATTTGATCTTATTCGGTGCCAAACCAAAGTCCAATCCCAAAGGGCTTTTGAAGCCTAATAGTGGTGTTGCTAAAGGAGATGATTGTCAATCTAGTGGAAATAACTGGATGAATGGAAGTTAAATTATCGAGCTTATTTGGAAGATCTAAATAAAAAGACTAGCAATGGTCAAGCTTCATGTATAGGGTTAGAATTGGAGAAAAAGCTGTTGCTCTGGTTGAAGGAACTCGATACCTAATTTTGCCCATAAGGCGAGATTGAGAACTTGATAAATTTTTATTACGTGTCTACTTTAGCCGATACATTAAGTCAATTTCTTTTCTGGACAAGAAAGGTTTTCATTTTAATTAAATAAACAATAGTTGTTTATTCTATTTTAATGATAAGGTTTATGCTATTGCATAATTAGTTAACAATTTATATGTTCTAAGATGACTCAAATCAAACATTACCTCTACCATTGTCGTTAAGCCATATTAATGAGAAACGCATTTCTGAGTTACATATAGATGGATACTTGGATAAGTTTGATTTTGAATTATATGGAAGATGCGAACTTTGTCTTATTGGCAAAATGACTAAACCTTCTTTTACCTGATTAGGTGAAAGGGCCACCGAACGATTATGACTTATACATAATGGTGTATGTGGTCGAATGCGTATGATGGAAAGGGGTGGCTTATACTACTTCATAATATTTACTGATGATTTTACTAGATATGGATATGTGGTTCTTATAAAGAACAAATCCGATTCTTTTGAAATGTTTAAAGAATATAAGGCCGAAGTAGAAAAGTAAACAAGGGAAAAGTATAAAAGTTATACGATCAGATCGTGGAGGAGAATACTTAAACCTCAATTTCGAGAGTTTCTTGAAGGAGTGTGATAGTGTATCATAACTTACTCCTTCTGGAACACCTCAATGGAATAGAGATTCTGAGAGGAGAAATCGTACCTTGTTGGACATAGTGTGATCGATGATGAGTCAAGCGGATCTTCCATTCAGTTTTTAGGATTATGCTCTAGAAACGGCTGCATATATACTTAACCAAGTTTCGACTAAAGTGGTTTAAAATACTCTGTATGAGATATAGAGTGATAAATGTCAAAGCATGTCATTTATGAAAATTTGGGGACGTGAAGCGTTTGTAAAATGTTTAGCCTCTAACAAGCTTGGACCAAAATTAGATAGATTCTATTTTATGGGATACCCAAGTGATACTAGGGTATAGTTTTTATAATCCTTCTGGGAACAAAGTGTTTGTTGCTCGGGCCGCTCTATTTCTTGAGGGATAACTACTTTCTAAGAAAATCAGTGGGAGGATAATACATCTCGATGAAGATCAAGAACCACATGATAACATTAAACCAGAGTTGGAATATGATCAGGATGTACATCAAAATGTTGAAAGTAATCATGTCCAAGAAACACATGTTATTCGTAGATCTAGTAGGATTCACTATGAGCACGGGAGAAATTATGAATTTCTTTTGACTCAAGATGGTGATGTGATGCTTACGGATAATGATAATCTTCTCACCTACCAAGATGCTATGAATAGTTTAGACTCCGAGAGATGGCTAGAGGCCATGAAACCTAAGATGGAATCCATGTATCAAAATAAAGTATTGACTTTAGTTGATCCACTCGAAGGGGTAAAACCTATAAGGTGCAAGTGGGTTTTCAAGAAGAAAAACTGACATGGATGGTAAAGTTCAGACCTATAAGACGCGACTAGTGGCAAAAAGTTTCAAAAAGATTCATGGTATAGACTATGATGAGACTTTTTCACCGGTTACTATGGTCAAGTCCATCAGGATTTTGTTAGCAATAGTTGCTTACTTTGACTATGAGATTTGGAAAATGGATGTCAAAACTACTTTCTTATATGGGATCCTTGAAGAGGATGTATATATGATACAACCTGAGGGTTTTGTCGATCCAAAGTTTGCTAAGATAGTTTGTAATTGCTTCTATCTATTTATAGATTGAAGCAAGCCTCAAGGAGAATAAATATTCATTTTGATAAAATGGTCAAAGTGTTTGGCTTTATTCAAAATGAAGATGAACCATGTGTTTGCAAGAAGGTTAGTGGGAGCCATGTGACATTCCTAGTATTATATGTAGATGACATATAATAAATAAGGAATGGCATGCCTTCTCTACAGGCTGTTAAGACTTGGTTGAGAAATAGTTTCTTGGTGAAAGACTTAGGTGATGCTACCTATATATTAGGGATCAAGATCTATAGAGATAGATTGAAAAGATTAATCGACCTAGTCGGAGTACATACATTGATAAAGTATTACATCATTTTATGATGCAAGAGACAAAAAAAGGATATGTTTTAATGTCTTATGGGATAGTGATCTCAAAAGATAATTGCCCCCTAATTCATTAGATGATAAGGGCCATTTGAAAAAGTTCCATATGCGTCAACAATTGGATCTATATTGTGTACAATGATATGTATTTATCCTGATGTTTCGTATGCTTTGAGCATGATGATCAGATACCAGTCTAATCCAGGTGAGGGTTACTTGATAGTTTTCAAGAATATTTTTAAGTACTTAAAGAGGACTAAATATTTATTTTTGGTGTATGGAGAAGATAGGGAACTGGTTGTAAAGGGTTACACTGATACTAGTTTCTGAACCTAATTTTTGGACATACAAGGATGATTATGAGTTTATGTCTATTTTGTGTTTTGTCTAAATATAATTGATGTTATCTTGAATAGTTCACAACAAGAACATTGATGATTCTATGAAAGCTGAATATATTGATATTTTTTTTGAAACAGCCATAGAGACTGTTTAGGCATGTCCTTACGCAATATCGCCTTATTAATGAGATTAATGATTAAGGAGATATAAATGTAAAGTGCATAGTGATGATAGTGTTGCAGATTTCTAATATTTTGTCACAGCAGAAGCACGATGGTCATTCTAGTTCCATAAGTATTAGATACATGGGTGATTGACTCTAGTGCAAGTGGGAGATTGTTAGTGTTTGTGCCCTAGAGACAACACTATGATGTTTTAGTTTAAGACATTATGATTATTAATGTTTATGTTCAATCGATTATTCCCTTTATAATTTATTAATTCTTTATTTACTGCAATATAAATATTAGATTAATAAATGTCCTTGGAATATGATATGCAATTCTATATCTCTAAGTGCGTGACTCAGAAATGAGATTATGAGAATAATATCAATATTCCTAAAGGTCCCTAGTCGAGTATACACTAATAATGCATTAAAACTGGTGTGTTTGTTGACTGATGATCACATCTCATTGATCATAGATATAGTGATACTAAATTCAAAAACACAGGCAGATGTATATGTACATGGTGCTGGACAGACCCAATCTGAGATTCTACATGTCTGTTGTGTCATAAGTAATTCTCACAGTGATAATGATGTAATGGTCCTTAGACCTGATGTCATTATAATTATATACGAGAATTAATATACATTGATTCCATTAAAACTTATCCTTGACCGGGTAATGATAAAAATGGATATTGGGTATATTATGAATCGTATGAGAAATATGAATGATCTAGATGTGATTTAACTCTCCTATTTTAGGAGTGATATTATTGGCCTCTTGTTTGAGCTAGACTATGAAATGTGTGGCCACGCTCAAATGTTGATTTGATATGATAGTCTAGTCATTGATCAAGAAAACTTGGATTAAACTATGATGAGAATGACACATTACATGCCTCTAGTTTAATCTATAATATTTGGTTAAAGGGATTATATTACATTATACATTATTCACAAAAGGTTTAATCGATCACCAATTCAATTATTATTACTTGGGTAGAAATGATGTATTACTAGATACCGCTCATTGTTTACGATTTTAAATTACATTTAAAATTCGTTGCCAACGTAATAATAACCTATAGGATCACACACTAAGAATGCTTGAAAAACTATTTAGTTTAAATTGGATTTAATATATATTAAAGCAATTCGAATTATTTATAATATTAATTAAGTATGACTTAATTAATTAGATAAATATTGATATTCGAATTTACTAATATTAATTATGAAATTCATTTGTTAAATAATTAAGTGAGACTTATTTATAATACAAATAGAATTTCGAATTAATAATAACTCCTGATTAGTTAAGAGTTATAATTCGTTTTTCTAGTCTCTATATAATATCTCTTATGTGGCTGATTTTACAAGCAAGACTTTTACTAAAATCCTAGACACCAAGGGAGAAGATGGAGAGAGCAAGAAAAAATGATTTTGTGCTAGTACACATTCAATCCTTGAGTTCAAGCATTCGTGTGGATACCGATAGAGCGTAGATCGCGAGAGCGGGATGCGTGGTGATTGAACAAGATTTGGATCTCCATTAGTCAACCAATTGGTAATGCTTTTTAAGGTAAACAATTTGATCTACGAATTAAATATATGTTTTTCACATGGATTCTACGGTGGGTTTCAAAAATTCTGATTTTCTACGTTTTTAATTACTGTTTCTGTTGCGTTTATGTGCTCGAAACCCAACACTATATGCTTCCCTTTCCTACGTCTTGCTTCTTCTGCTCAGACACCACAAGTATCTATCAATATATATCTCGCTTGATTCTATTCGGTATAAGCTATCTACCCTTCGTTTTACCCAAATCCGATTTACGAATTGAACTTTACGATTAAAATAGTCAAACGATACAGGTATACGCATATAACACATCAATAAGTTCACATATAGCACATAACACGTAATACATTCGATGAAAATACTTTTTGAAAGAGGATTTGATGTTAAAATGATTTTTTAGATATTTAATATGAATTTTTGAACATTTTTCGAAAATAAAACGGGTCGTTTAAACAAGTAACTGGGTTCAATTTTTTCTATTATGGATTTGAAATCATTTTATAGTAAATATTGAGCATTGAAAATATTTTAAAATAATATTTTAAAACTCGGAACTATTTTTTGGAATTTTTAAATCAAAATATATAATTAAATCTAATTAAATAATTAATTAAAATTATCTAACAATTAATTAAATCAATTAATCAATTAATTTTCGAATTAATTGACCAATTAACTAATTAATTATTAACCAAAATTAATTAACTAATTAATTCAAATTTAATTTTAGATTAAAATAAATTTTCAGAATTAAAATATTGATTTTTGACATTTTAAAATAATTAAAAAATTTTCTGAAAATAAATACAAAAAGAAAATAGAATTTTTGAAAATAAATAAAACAAAAATCAAGTTTTTATAACTTTTTTAAACGCCAGGGACTAAAATGCAAATATCACAAACTCAGGGGGGTCAAATGGAAATTTTGCCATCGTCCCCTCCTTGTCGCTGGCCCAGCGGTCGCCATTAACGGCGACCCCGAGCTCGCCGGGAAACTTCAATCGAGCCCAGAACTCGATCAAATTCACAGTAGTTCATCTACACTTCTCCAGGAACTCATTTATACAATCAAATCGTGTTAACAATCAACAAATCGGCCGGAAATCAACGGGAAAAACCCGCCGCCGCCGCTGCTTCAGTTTTCAGATGAACACCATCCATGAATCGTTCATTGATTCCAAATACGCCATTCAATTCTTTATTAAATGATCTATTTAATCATGCAATCAATTTTAACAGATAACCCCTAAACAAGAAACGCCTAAATTCAATTAAGAATATTCATATGAACTATAAACCCTAATTAAACAATTCGAAATTAAAACCTAATTTTGAACATGTTATTGAACTCCAAATCAGTCATATAATATATCAAAATCATCAGGAAGAAAAGCTCTACAACATGCAATCATCAAATCATACAAACAATCTCTCGAATAAAAATTCATAATTTAAATCAAAATAATTTGAAATTATATAAAAATATAGAAAATAAACCTTTGATTCTGCACAAAAACCAGTTTTGGAATCTGATAGTATGTTTCAGAGCTTCGTTTTGAGTACTCGATCTTTCCAAACAAATTCCGATAACACCTTGAAATTGAGGTTTGATTCTGAGAAACTACTATGAAATTAGGGTTTTTCTTTGTAAAATTATATTTTTAACTGTTTGCAAATGATTTTCCGTACGAAATAAAATACGGAAAAGGCTATTTATATTTACGAAATCTTGATACCCCGTTGGATCATACCGTATATAACATATTACGTTTATTTGAAAAAAACAGATCCAAAACGGTACCGATTTCAGGATAATTATCCAAATCAGTAAATTTTGTACTTTGGTCTTGGTCTCAGTGCCTTGGTTACACGTACTACAAGAAGATAATGATAATAGTTTAATAGAAAGATCCCGTCTCTCCAAAATACGGGTTTTATCGATTTACCGAAACGAATTTTGTATCGAAAATATTACGCCGGAACCCGCAAAGGGAAAACAGTACTCCGGATCGAAAAAGTCGAAACATAGAAAATGCTCTAAATATTGCAATTAGGTTAGTAAGGAGTTTTCGGAAGAGTTTCGGGTTGTAAAAATGTAAGAACGGTTGAAGTCGGTTGGTTCCCAATTATACAAAATAGTTTTTAATTACTAGAAAAAATAATTTATTAAATCCATAAATCTTTCATAAAATCATAAAATAACATAAAAATTAATAGAAAGATATGACAATTATCTATACTTTATTTTGGACATAGAGAAATTAAAATACTCAAATTGTATCATATTTAAATATCCAACCACATATGCCACTTGACAAATAGTTCATAGAACAAATAAAATAAACACATAATATACATTTATTAGCAAAAATAATTACACGTTATGTCCCGGATATTACATCCTTCCCCCCTTAAAAAGATTCTGTCCTCAGAATCTCCTAAGAAAACAAATTGTGACGCCCTCCAAACCCGGGTCAGAAGTTTGGGGTCCACTTTGATCCCTTCATTATTAACTATATGCCCCAAGAACTGAACTTCCTGTAGCCAAAACTCACACTTTGAGAATTTAGTGTATAACCTTTTCTTCCTTAATGGTCTTCTTCTGTCTTCGAGTAAATCAGAATATCATCTATAAACACAATGACAAACTTGTCTAGATATTCTTTAAAAATTCTGTTCATTAAATCCATAAACGCTGCTTGGCATTGGTTAATCCAAAAAACATCACTAAGAATTAATAATGTCCATACCTTGTTCTAAAAGATGTCGTTGGTATATCTTCCGACTTAATCTTCAATTGGTGACATCCCGATCTCAGATCAATCTTGGAGAAATGCTTGGCTCCCTTCAATTGGTCAAAAAAATCATCAATTCGAGGTAACGGGTACTTATTCTTGATTGTAAGCTTATTGAGTTCTCGGTAGTCATTGCATAATCTCATGCTTCCGTCTTTCTTCTTAACATATAGTACTGGTGCACCCCATGGGGATACACTGGGTCTAATCACTCCTTTCTCTAACAATTTCTTCAATTTCTTAGCTAACTGTTTCATTTTGACGGGCGCCATTCTATACGGGGCCTTGGATACGGGTTTCGTTCCAGGTGCTAAGTTTATTACAAACTTAATTTCTCTATCAGGAGGAAGTCCTGGTAACTCATCAGGAAACACGTCTGGGAACTCATTAACTACTGGAATATCTTCAAGTTTTGCTGGCTCCTGACTTTTATCAATCACATATGCAATGAAATGCTCGCATCCTTGTTGTAGTAGTTTGTTAGCTTGAATCATCGTTAAAGACTTTTTCTCTTGCTTATGACCCTTGAATGTTACTACTTTCTCGTCTGGCGTTTTTACAATTACCTTCTTATTACGACAGTGTATCTGAGCATCGTGCCTAGATAGCCAGTCCATTCCTAGTATAATGTAAAACTCTCATAACTTAAATGGTATCAAATCCACACAAAATTTATTACCAGAATTTTTAATCTCACAGTTCACACATACTTGATTAACAGACACACGTTCTTAATTTGCTAATTCCACAATCATTATTTCATTTAAACACTCAACTGGACAATTTAACTTATTAACAAAATCTTGAGAAATAAACGATCAAGTTGCTCCTGAATCTACTAACACTTTGGCACACAAAGAATTCATATTAAGTGTACCTCCCACAACATCAGTATCCTGGAGAGCTTCCTTAACCAACATGTCAAAAACTTTGGCTCTTGGAGTCTCATTCATTACTGGTGTGGATCCCATGATTCTCAATGCATTACTAACTGGGTTGTTGTCTTGCAATCCCTTGCTATGTGTCCTGGCTTTCCGCATTTAAAATATGTAAATCCAACTGCTGGAACCTTGACTGCTGGATTTCGGGTAAGTTGGTCTTTATTCACTGGCTCTCTGGTTGGTTGGTTACGGTATTCCCTCGAATAGTGCCCTTTCTGATTACACTTATAACAAACCACATTCAACTTTTTACAAACTCCTCCATGTTTTTTCCCACATATCTGGCAATCTGGAAAAGTTAACCTTAGCTGATTTGGCTGGTTCACAGTGGCTGAACGGTTGCCTTGACTTCCGTCGTCTGCATTTTGTTTTTGATATTAAAATTTCTCCCTGGCTGAAACTTGCATTTCTTCTGGTTGAAGTTTGGAAACTTCCCTGCTTGGGTCTGACCTTCAGTTCCGTCAAACTTTCTTTTCTTACTCTCTTTCTCCTTCTGTGACATCTCGCTCTCCATTTCTGCAATCATAGCCTTCTGAACAACTCCTGCATAGGTATCCAATTCAAATATAGCTACCTTCCCTCTGATCCATGGCTTTATACCTTGCTGAAATCTCTTAGCTTTCTTCCTCTGTTTCCACTTATGACAGCACAAACCTTGACAATTCTTCAAACTTACTTTCGTAGTCAGCTACCGACATATTCCCTTGTTTTAGCTCTAAGAACTTCAACTCCATTTGATCTTGAACAAACTGAGGAAAATACTTCTCTAGAAATAATTCTCTGAACCTCTCCCAAGTAATAACATCTATACTTTCCAATGTCTTCACAGTTTCCCACCAGTAGGTGGCTTCATTCTTTAAATAATAACTTGCAAACTCAACCTTCAGTTCCTCCTTTACCTTAACCAAAGCAAATGACTTCTCTATTTCCTTTAACCAAACACTCACTTCAATTGGATCTAAAGAACCTTTGAATTCCGGTGGATTCACTGCCTGAAAAGTCTTAAACGTTACCTGATGGTTGGTTTGTCTTTGCTGCTGTTGAGTCAGGTTAAGGATTTGTTGAGCCAAGATCTGAAGAATCTGGGCTACTATTGGGTCTATGGGACCTGGATTTGCATTCTGGTTGTTGTTGTGTTGGTTGTTGTTGGTTTCTTCATTCTGGTTGGTAAAACGGGTATTTCTTCTGGGAGGCATTTTCTGTAAAGAATCAAACAACTTATTTAGTCCTTAAATCAAATCCCTTTTTATGAAAGTTTTTGTAAAACAAAAATACCTGTTTTGAAAACATTTGTAACAGTGGAACTAAGTAAATTGCATGCTTCTTTACAGAATGTAAACATTTAAGGGGATAGGGTACATGGTATCACAAGAGTTTTAACTAGTGCAATAAATAAAGTAAAATAAAATAGGTGCAGTAATGTAAATGACAATGCTGAAAAAGAAAAGGTACTGATATATATATATATATAGATCAAAGTTTTGGTAGTACAAGCGTAAAAACACTTAAAAAGTAAAAGCAAAAAGGGTACAACAGACCTACACACTACTCAGCAGATCTAGTATATAAATACAAGGCAAAAGTCTACTGATACATACTACACACTAATGTACATAATAAAACACCCACAACTCTGGCTCAGCATCTTTGACTCTGCATCTCTGTCTCTAGCTCATGGCAAATCTGGACCTCTAATCTCCTCAAGCTCCTCTAAAACCCACTTAGCCCACTCCACGAGAAAGTCAGGGGTAATATCCTCATGAGTAGCCTCAGCTATCCTCACAGCAGCTGCTTTCCGAAATACCTGAATCCTCTCTCCGAGTTGCCTCTCACCACTCCCAATATCCCTGGTACACATAATATGCAATAACTCCTGGATCTGCCCCTGTAGATACCGCTACTCCAAAAGGCAAGCCTCAAACTGATGGTACGGAACATGGTATAAAGAAAACTGAAAAGGTACACTCATAACTGAATGCCCGGCAGAATCTGAACCAGCAGGTGGGGGTCCTCGGATAGGTGGCCTCATACCAGGAGGTGAAATAGCCCGTAGTGGTACGACCTCTTTGTAATAACTCAAATTTTTGAGACCTTGTAAAAATGTTTAATGAATAGTAACCCTGACAGATGGGGAAAACTTTTTAGCCCACACTATGTTGTGCATGAGAAAATGAGTTTCGAAGTTGATATTATAAATATACGTACCAAATGAGTGTATGTAAACACTATTAGTTTTCGAAGAAAACGAACTTTGAAAAATGACCATATTTACGAATCATCGAGGACTACGGGGATCATAATATAATTACGAATTTAAAACCCTACGGATTTATATCCAAGTACGATAATTCAAATCATAAGGAATAAATATGAAAGGATTTTCGTCGCGAACCATTTGCGAGAAAGTATTACGAAAACGTTTAAGAGACCGAAAGAACGCGTAAACGATTAAATAAACGTAACGCACTAACTAACCATGGTAGAAAAGTAACCATGGTTACTTTATCAAATAGTGAGCTAAGAGAGTAGGATGATCAACCAAGGGCTAGAGAATAGTGAAGCTAATAGCTAAGCTAATTAGCTTAGCTTGTAATCAAAAAAGCCTAGCTAGAATTGTCTAGAGATTTGGCAACAAAAATTAAAACCTAGGACTTATACTAGAGAATAACAATCAAATATAAGATATCACCACATTATTTCCAAGAAGAAACCAAGGAAGCAACAAA
Organism: Apium graveolens; assembly: GCF_009905375.1. NCBI lineage: Eukaryota > Viridiplantae > Streptophyta > Magnoliopsida > Apiales > Apiaceae > Apium > Apium graveolens. The sequence continues at coordinate 168,586,232 of NC_133651.1, forward strand.
TTTCTCTCCCTCTCTCCCTAAAGCTCCGTTCGGCCCCTTCCCCCAAAACAGAGAAATCAAATTCAAAACACCAAGCTCTAACCATGGAAAAATTCCCCCATTAATTCCCAAGCTTCATACCACCTAAACTAAGGTAAGATAAATCTTTGAGCTCTTTTTATCAAGTTTGATGGGTGAAATAAATTCAAGAAAGATGATAGTTAATAGTATGAATAGTAACTTTTATTTGGTTTCTTGATTTTAATGGTTGTTTTGGGTTCCAAAAACCATACTAAGCACTCCCAAGACTTCACCATCATAAGTAAAACATCTCAAGCTCTCAAGAAAGGTATAAATCTTTGACCCATCCTTACTTAATATTTGAGTTCAAGATTCTTTAGAACATAGTTGTAAACCTAATTTTGGTGGAAGTATTGTTGTAATCTTGATGTTTAGCTAAGTAGATTTAAGATTGATTGTTGTTGCCTCAAGAACATGATGTTCTTGAGAGGAATTAGTGTGATGATGATGATATGTTGATTGTTGGTGGTAGTATAAAGATTTAAGGCATGAACGAAACTCCGATCGTAACCGTAATCTCGCTAAAATGAATAAAACGTAACTTTAAGATTCTGCAGAAAGTCCCGGAGATGTAAACTGTAGTTTCTTGAAAAATAACCCTTGATTATGATAGACAATGTTATAAGGATCTTTAGGTGCTTGATCGCTTGATTCGTATGTACGGATCAAAAGTTATGACCGTTTTACTAAAAGTGATTTATGCGACAAAAATTGCTACGAATTACGAACTTTAAAAATAAAAAGGATCGACTTAAAAATGTTAATAAATCATGAAATTTTTACAGAGAGTAGTAAATTGAGTTTCCTAATTTCCATAAAAATTTCAGTGAAAATAATGATTTTTCAATTTTATAAAAATATCGGAGCCGAGACCGCGCGATTAGAAAATCGTAGAATCCATAAGCGGAGCCGACGAGGAAAATGAAAACGGACTTAAGACACATCGAAAAATGAAACGACCATAATAAGAAAAAGGAATTAAATAAATAATGAGGGTAATATAAGTTGAGAGGGTGCATAATAAGTAGCACGTGAGTGCGAGTCGACGTAAATTAGAACAGGACCTAACAAAACGAATTTTGTTTATGATTATAGATTTCCGAGCGGAACCTAGAGCATCCTTCACCTCGAGATACCCAGGCAAGTTTACGAACCCAAATCCATTTAATGTTGTGTTGTGAAAGGATTGTTTTATTATCATTGCATAAATACCATGCTTTTCATGATACGTAGTAATTGATTTTTCGCATAATGTAGCGATGTTGTACGATAAGCATATATCGTAAAATGTTTAATTCCGCTATAAGAGTGATGTATAATTATAATACCGAGAGTCGATCGAGATTTTAAGATAAAAACCCGGGAATCATTCCGGTGATATGATAGGACGATTAAAAGTCCATAGTAGTACGTTTTAAAGGACTCAATGTCCACTTACGAAATAGTAAACATCTCGAACTTTTATTAAAAACGATTTCCAAAGATCTTATTCCCTCAATTCTCCAGTGAGTATTTATTTCAGACTCGATTAAATATTAAGGTTTAATAAATTACTTAAACATAAATAAGTTGGGGAATATTATTTCGATATTCTTTTAAAGTGTAACTATTCGAGGTTTAATTATTTATCGATTAATATTTAATTATTCATTATTTATTAAATGATTTATTTATAATTAAAAATCATAAAACTACTTTTAAAATACTTTCTAATTTTCAGAAAATCATTCGAATAATTACAGATCGTCGAAGAATATTATCTTGACTTATTTTAAATATTTTGAATATAGTTTCAAAAGAAACTTCCCCTTTGTTAGGTCCCGAATTATCGTAGAAGGGGGGGGGGTTGAATACGATAATCACTAAATAAATATTCTTTCGAATCTTTAGTGGATATAGATTTAGTGCTCGGTTATTGGTTTCGTGTTCTTGAGAGGAATAGTGTTTGGAACGATAAAAACAAGGAACCCAAGATATTTGGAGAAAATATATATTCGTATATAAATCCTCGAGGGTGTTGCTACACTCCGGTAAATAAATTAACCGGCTACAATCTAAGAACAACAAAGTTCCTAGCTTCTACAAAGATTTACAAATCAAATCCTATACAATGATCTAGCTTTTGTTTGTACTAGGATTTAATTACCGGGTAACGATTATAATGCCCCTAATAATAAATAATAATTAAATCGGGCATGATAACGTTACTCTGGTGAGAAGTTAAACAGATATAGAAAAAGCTTCAGCTTCTCTATAAATCTTTGCTGCCATTTTCACTACTCTCTTGGGAGAGAAGATGAACATAACTAGATCAAAAAATGAATGGCTCAGTCTTCTGCTGCAAAGTGTAGACTTTATATCCAATAATATATGGCTGAGGAGAGAAGAGAGCTCTGTGGCGACAACAGGATTTGTTCTGTGGAGACCAAGCTTTATTTATTATTCATTCATGTGTGGCGACCAGGACAAGTACAATACTAACAAAATAGACTACATGGTTTTGTGGCGACGGGGGGGGGGGGGGGGGGGAACTCTCTAGAGACTCCTGTATTACAAGTACATGTATTTACTTAAACAATCAAAACCAAACCAACTAGTTTGTACACGTTTTGATTTCTTTTGATTATTTCTTTTATTTTTCTTTTTCCTTTTTGTTTTGTTTTGTTTTGTTTTTCTTTTTTTTTCTTTTTCTCCTTCTTTTGTTTTTTTTTCCTTTTCCTATTTTCTTTTCTTTTTCCCTTTTTTTTCTTTTTCTTTTTAAGTTTAAATTGAAACTAAATTAATTTATAAAATAAACTTAAATATAACTTATATAAATAAACTAATTTAGATTTATAAAATAAACTTATTTAAAGTTTATAAGATAAATCATTTTAAGTTAATTAAATAAATTATATTAAAGCCCATTAAATAAATTTATTTAATTTACCAATTAAACTTTGAGCTTCGCCAGTCCCCTGAGCTATTTAGCTGTATACCCCGCACACCTCTTCTCGTACTTTAACAGATAAATGTTCAATTCAAGTACGTTCCTTAACATAACAACTCTTCTATAAATAATACTCAGATTCCTTTCATGAGCTATTGATGCTAGCGCAACTAGTCTGGTTCACAGACGACTAACCCCGATTCAGGTCTTCGTATTATGGCCTTGATCAAATTGTTAAGCCTGCCTCAACTTTATTGCTTCAGACACAGAATGTCAATAAACAACTGTACTTTCACTGGAATCCTTTTTGGTACTTTAGACAATGTCTTCATTAACCTCTGTCTATACCCTATCTTCAATTCTTCATATTCCTATACTTCGAACACTGTCTATCTTCAATCAATGCCAATACACTGAAATCTTCCGGTAGCACTTGTATACTGAATCTTCAACCATTTCTGAAACTTTGAAAGTCTTTAACCGTTTTTCTTCACTGAGGCATGATCATATTAATGAACTTCTTTCAGTGACCTGTAGACAGACTTTAGGCCTTCTTCTAATCTTCTGATTCTTTATATTTGCCTTATCTTCATTCTTCCTGATTTCTTGTATAGACATAGTTTTATAAACCTGTCATGTTCTAGTGTTGTTATCATGTTGAGTTATCACGTAACTGTTCATACAGCTACGCAGTCTCACCAACAATCTCCCCCTATTTGATTGTTAAACCTAACAAACAAATTTAAATAGAGAGGATAACTCAACTAACAACTAGAAAAAGTAATGCACGAGGACCTGTAAATAATGCTACTGGTTTTCTGGATCAAATACTGCATTTCCAGATTTCTTGAGTAACTGAAATGAATGATGCTTGTTCCTCTAGCACTGAACTTTAGTTCAAGTAGTTTCATCTTCATTTCCTTGGTTCTTCAAATCTCTGCCAGATAACACTTCTCAGTCTTGAAGTAATCATCAACAACTTCTTTTGTACAACCACATTTCCTGTTGAGAAGCGCATATCTCTCTTGCTTCTCCCCCTATGAGAATCAACTGCTTAAGGAGATCACCTTTTTCTACCACCTCTCTCGTACAATAGGATCCGCAGATAAAACTAATGGTACTCCCCTTTTGGAAAATAGCTTCTCCCCTTATGAAGAATAGTGATGAACCAAACCACTTCTTCTGATCACTAGGAAATCACCTTATGTTTACCACCTCTCCCGTACAATAGGATCCGTAGTTACAAACAACAATGATGTGGTGTAGTGTACATGTGGTTTACCTTTTTCCTTCCTCCATGTTATTTCTCCCCCTTAGTTGAGGAATCCTCCAAACTATTATATAGGCTTTTATCTCCCCCTTGAGAAGGAAGTATGCTGTCTTCTGAAGGAGTTCTCATATTTCACTTGGTTGGAAAAGAAATAACAAGTCATAGTCTGATCAACCATGTCCCTTGAGATTCTGCAAAATGGCTTCACTGTTGATCATCCTATTAACCAATATTCCCAACTCCTTATACCTCCCAACTGTGAGAGCACCAAGTGTTATCAGTTGCTAGCTCCCAACTTGTTAGTTCTCGAAGTATTCTAATCCAATTTGTAAATGTTAGGTTCCTAATAGTTAAGTTCCAATCATAAACAGAATCGAAACCCGAAGTATCAAGAACCATGTTTAGGGATAGAGAATGGGATATGGTGGTTTTCTTTCTTCCTCACTGTGAGTGTGTGATTCTGTTTCATGTACCTCACATGTGTTTCACTCTTTCCTCCACTTGTGTTTACGCTAATTCTCACAAGTGTATCACTCCTCTTATAGCTCCGAAATCCAGCTGTACCTCCAAGGAAAATCACCTTAGCCATCCTTAAGGAGGTCACATGTGGTGTAATGGGAGTTTGCAAATCCCCATCCTTGTTAGACTCGTCAGATGAATCTGAGTCATAATCCACAAGTTGCTAGTTTCCCTTTTAGGGTTCCAGATTTGAACTCTGGGAAGGTAAACAATGATCCAAAGAATTTAGCATAAAGATCAAAGTTCACTTCTAATGTCTGTGAAGACATTTCCTTGTGACTCATCAGATAAATCTGAATCATTGTCAACAAGTTGCCGATCTGGACCTATGTCAGATCCACTATTCGCAGATGCATCCAGGGGATTTAAGCCTGGTGAGGTAGACACTGACCACTGACATATGGCTATTGGATCAGTATGACACTGACCAGGGGATTCGTTTAATTGATAAAAGAGGGTACAAATTGCATTTCAAAAATTGTTTTAAAATTACAAAATTTATGTTTTTATAAACTTCGGGATATTTGTAACATTTGAAGACTATTTTTGTGATTTTCTGAATCTATTTTAAGTGCAGCCGGTTCGTTAATTGTAAATTTTGGGTATTAAGTGGGACAAAAAATGAGTTGAAAATTATGAAGAAATTATTTTTAATAACTATAAATTATCGGTGATATCTTAAAACTCTTTTGGTAATTTTTGGGTAAATTTTCAACCGCGAATTATTCGTTTTAGTCACGAAGTTCGGAAGAAAACAGGCTGCCAGAAGAGGAAGTGTACGTGTCCTGTTGCGTGTCAATTTCTCAGGCTATCTTGAGACACGTGCTGTAATGTTGTGGTTTTGAAAAGAAAAAAACAACAAAACAATTTTTTTTAATCTCTTCTCTTCCTCTCGGCACTCTCTCTGGCCGTCTCTCCCACTCTCTCTACGCGCATGGTCTTTCTCCCTGCTCAACAGAAAGATCTTCCCTCTCTTATCTTTTCCTTCTTTTCTGACCCTTCCCTAATTCCGCTTGGTTCCGCCGTTGTTCTTCTACTTTTTGGTAAGCACTGTGGCTGTTCTGGTATCGCAGCCGCCTGCCTTGTTTCCGGCGAGGTTGGATATGGTGGCGCGTGTTGTGCGCGTGTTATGTGTATATATATTTATTTATGCAGTTGTGGGTGTCTTGTTTCTGCGATTCAGTCCAAGTTGTTTTATTTTCCGGCCAGTTTCAATTGCGGCGTTAAATCTTGTTGCGCATGTTCTAATTTGGGTTTTAAATTTTCTATAGGGAAATTATTGGTTAGTATTCGTGAAATGAAATTTGTTTCGTGCAGGGAAATTATAAAAGTTAATCGGTGAAATTTGCGTTGGAAACCCGAATTTAATCGGGTACCCGCGAATTTTACCGTCGTCGGTAATGAGCTACGGCGAGCCGACGGTGGGCGATGATGAATCAATTCTGAGTCCTATGATTTAAAATATAAAATACGATTAATAAATTAATAATGGTAATTGAATTAGAATTTGAGAATTTATGGATTTCGATTGATATTATTGGTATGAATCAGTGATTGGGATTTGTGCAATTGGATTGTGATTGGGTTGTCATTATAGTGGTTGTGAATTGGTTTGACGTCGAGTTATTCGACGGGTTAGTCCGATAAATAAAGGAGGTGCTGCCCAATTTCTGAGAATTCGAACTACGGAAATACGGGAGCGTATCCAGTAATTATCGGGCTATCGAACGAGTATATATAAACATATATATATATATATGTTGTATACGAAATCTGATTGTATGTGGTGGTGAACTATTTTGCCAAAAGTAATAACCCTAATTTTGTAAAATGACGAGTATATGTATTTTTCCGAAAACAAACACCAAACCGATTTTTTGAGAATGTGAACCCTAAATTGATGCATGTAATGTAGTAATGTATATAAGTACGAGTTGGGATTTGATATCGAAGGGTAGATGTGTTATTGAGGATATGTCAAGCATACATGGATGTCTAACGTAGGATATTTCGACCCTGTAGGTTCTAGTCGGGAAACAAAAAGTGGATGTTGGACTAAAGATAACCTAGTGGACAGTCTCCGAGCTCAGTAGGGTTTTAACCGAAGAACCTGAGTATTGAAGTCGAACTCAAGGTGATCTAGTGGTTAGACGATAAAGCCTGAGCGTCTGAGTCAGATCAGAGTCGATTAGTGATAGTTGTAAAGCTCTACAAGGCAAGTACCCCTGACCATTCTTTTATGGTTCAGTACGTATGAATAGCTAAATGTTTTATTCTCGTAATGGAATATAAACGTTTAAGTTACGTATCCCCCGTAGTTATAAAACACTATTTTCAAATTGTTTTGGGGAAAAGTAACTTCGAAAGGTACCTATCTCAAATGAAATGAATTGCGAACTGGATTTTATATGTCTGGTAAAATGAATGGTTTTGAAATGAGATACGTACAAGTGTTTTGAAAACTGGATAAAACTATCAGATATGGGATACATTGGGGCCAAAGTAGGCCTATTGAGGTGACGTTAGAGGCTAATTCGGTTACGTGCAATTTATAATCGATTAGTCCAGCAGGTCAGAGACCTAGCTAGTCTCTAAGTTCCGGAACATGTAAATGGGATGGCAGTTAGAGCCGTCTGGTGTTGATAGCCTGATCAGTTGTCTTCACATATCTGTACATATCTGATTTGGCTTTGTGATTCTCGTAACTGAACAAGTTAGTTATACAGTGGATTTAGAAATGAAAATGGCATGTTAGAATTAAACTCTGGTATTTGTACACAGCACACTACTGATGTTATTGTTTTACAGAGCATGCTAGTTTTGAATATCCAGTTTATGAATATTTACTTATTTTCTAACAAGTTATGAATTCTGTTCCTATAACTGTTTTACTTGTTATTCATATAGTGGTACTGCTGAGCAATTGATTGCTCACCCTTGCAGAATGTTTTATATATGTATTGTAGATGCCTAAGAGATTCGTCCGTGGAAGTCAGGGCAGAGTTCCAGTTTCTTTCACGTCAGGCTCCTCTGAGGTAGTTGTGTTGGACCAAAGATGGTATGTTGAGCTGCTGTATTAAGATAGTATTATTCAGATTATTGTTATAGGTTAGTTTTGTATTAAGGGTAACCTAAGTCATACTTAAACCTGGAAAAGGTCTTGGTAAAGGGGTCGTAGTTATGTATTATTAATGATTTGGATTGAATTATGATTGTTATTATTGTTGTTGGTGACGTCAACTCCTGACCCCGGGGTTGAGACCGTCATAGTTGGTATCACAGCTACATGTTTGAGTCCCTAATTTAGGTTAGGAGTAGAGTCAAAAGAGTGCAGAAAGGTATATACATAGATGTAAGTCAGCAACTCAATCAGAGGAGCGAGTCTAAGAGTTCAGTCAAGGGTTTCTAAGGTATAACCCTGACATTTATTGAGGATTGACTGGAACTGCCCTAGTTTAGAGTACTTTTCCTTCGTAGATGTATTATTAGTAATGTCCGATAGAGATTCCTAGTTTCCCTTTCGAGAATTCGAGTCTGATTGAGAAAAGTCAGCTTCTGAGGAGACCCTTGATGTGTCAGCTAAAGAGACGCCCACGTTATTTCTAAATACCACATTTTCTATGATAAGGAATGTTATTAGACTGATTGTGTGACCTTGGTGAGTTCGGATAGCGTGATAACAGTTAGGGGCTGTTATGACGACTAAGTTTTGTAGTGAATGTGGATCAGAACGGGAGGTGGTATCTTTGAACCCTTCTATTTCTTCCTTGAAATGTATTTTGTTTCTAGAGTAATTGTTCCCTATTCCATAAGATGCTTATCTTTCCTGTGGGAAAGTTGTGAACCCGAAGTAAGCTACTTAGGGTTCTATTGATCTCATTACAAATCAGATTCACCCCTTCCTATATGTGAATTTTCTTTTTAACATTGTTTCTTTTCTCGGAAATTCTATCAGTTGATTGGGGCAAACAATGCATATGAGTTAACCATTTGTCTGTGTGGAAAAAGGGTCTGGTGGGACACCACCAAAGTATGTGTTGTGAGTTATACGGTACTAAGACTGGCCATCTTATGTACTTATATGGTTGCTCTCAGTCATATATATGTTTTCTTCTCTTGTCCTCCCTGTATTATTGATTCTTTGACTTTGAAATTTCATTTGAAGTCCCGAGGCAGTGAATTGTCAGTAGCTTTTGTAGTTAGAAATTCTGGTTATTGAAAGTAAACAGGAGTTGACTATCTGGAGGAATAGAAGTTTTACATTGAGTTGTTACTTCCGAAACGAAAGTTGTAGAGAAGATTCATGATTCGATATTGAAGGGTGCAGCTTTAGGGAAGCTAACTCGGTGGTAGATGGGTCATTTACAAGAGATAAGAAATCATCTGTAGAGGAATGGTTGATTTAACCTCAGAACTAGTGTGTTAATCAAGTCTGTGATTTTTAAGTTTAACTTGACTTACCAGTTTACCTTTTTGGGTGATGCCTAGTATAACCCGTCTAGCTTTGCGGTATATGAAATTTGTTAGTGTTGTATTTTAATGGTGCTGGAAGGTTGCCCAGTTGTTGTTATATTGGGAGGGCATGTTATAATGTTTAGTACCTTTATATCCCATTTTTCTGCACTGTTGTTGATTTTGCTACTGTTATTGTTGCTAGTGTTGCTAATCTGTATATCTTTTATAAATGGACCCTAAGAATAAAGATATGGGTATTTGATTGGGCAGCATTTTCCGATATAGGTTCATCGTTTAACGGTGATATTTTCCGTCAAACATTTGTGTTATGTTTTGAACGAACTCATCTCTATAGCTCAGGAAAATGCCACCCAAGAAAGCTACCCAATCTAAAGAAAATAGTAGTAGTTTGACGGAGGGTCCAGTTATAAATGAAATTCTAGACTTGTTGCGCCAGTAACAGTAACAACAGTTGCAGTTAATCCAACAGATTCAGCTGCAACAACATCAACAAGGAGAGCTAAACCAAACTACCATTTTTAAAGCCTTTCAGTCTGCTAAGCCCTAAGAGTTCAAGGGCGAAGTGGATCCTGTTGTTGCCAGAAATTGGCTGAAGGAAATGGGAAAGGCATTTACCGTCACGCAAGTAAGTGATGATCTTAAAACTGATTATGCAAGTTACTTTCTTAAGAATGAAGCAAATTATTGGTGGGAATCCAATCGAGCGTTAGAAGGAGAAGGCCCTGTTTCTTGGACAAGATTTATAGAATTATTCTTGGAGAAGTATTTTCCCGATGGTTTAAGGAATCAGTTGGAAGTCGAGTTTCTAGAACTGAAATAAGGTAAAAGAAGTGTGTTGGAGTATGTGGCCAAGTTTACAAAATTGGTTTGATTAGTTCCTGAGTATGTAAGTATGGAGATTCAGAAAGTAAAGAGGTTCCAACAAGGGTTGAAGCCTGAAATTCGCAGAGGAGTTGTGGCATTGCAACCCAAGACATACTCCTCTATGGTTCAGGTCGCCCTGGTAATAGAAAGTGACTAGAAGTTGATTGTTAAGGATGAAAGTGATAAGAAAAGGAAGTCAGAAGGTGTTAAGGATAGAGCAGACCAATGAGAATCCATTCAAGGATTTGAGAATTGGTTTGGCCGGAACATGAGTAAGAGATTCCGGAGATAGAGTTTATTTCAGGCTAGATCTAGTGCTACTTCAGTTGCTTCCACTCCAGCCCAGTCATTCAAGTGAGCAGTAGGTTGCAAGTCTTGTGACAGGAGACGCAGTGGTGCGTGCAAAAAGAATGTGCAATGTTTCAAGTGTGGATATAAGGGTCATTATGCATCGGATTGTAATTCAGAAAGTCCAGGAGTTATGTATCATAATTATGGAAAGAGTGGGCATATTGCAAGGAGTTATAGAACGGGTATTCAAGATACTACATCCCAAGGGCCAACATCCAACTCAGCTAGAGATAGAACTTTCAAAAGAACCAAGAAATCAAGCGTTTAGAAGTTGGACATAGTTGTAGTTGATCTGACACCCTCCGAACTAGAGGGGTTTGATGTGATTTTAGGATTGAGTTAGTTGTCCTGTATTATGGCAAGGAGTGGTTTTAGAAGAAGCGAAGTGTAAAGTGTACAAAAGCCAATAGTTGGATGCAGAAGCAATATAAGGAATTCTTCCAATCATGCGAGAAAAGAAATAATAAGCTAAGGATATTAGGTAGATCCACCATCTGTAAAGATACGAAGAAGAGAATACTTAAGCTGGAGGAATATTGGGTAATAAATAAATGCCCTGGAGTCTCTGGAGGCCAGTGGAACGAAATAATTAGTTTGATAACGGTAAAAGTTATTAGAAAGGAAAGTGAGCATACCAGATATAGTTCTCTGGGGTGCACTAGTGATGTTGCTGGGAAAGAGGAATGAAATTATGAGATTGTGTACTGATTATCGGGAGTTTAACAAAATGACGAATAAGAATAAGTAACCTCTATAAAGAATTGATTACTTATGTGACCTAATTCAAGGAGTGTGTAAATTCTACGGGATTGACTTAAGATACAGCCTGAGGACATGTCAAAGATTGCGATTAGGATGAGTTATGAGCATTGCAAGTTCTGGCGATATTATGCGGAGTAATAAGTGCATCATTTGTCTATAAGGAATCATGGAACATGGTGTATAAGGAGTACTTGGAAAAGCAAATTATATTTATTGATAACATCCTCAGCTGTCTAAGGATTAAGAAAGTCTGTGTAGAACGCCCCAAGATTTCCCTACGAAGATTAGAAGGGAAGCAATTATACGCTAAGTTTTAAAGTATGAATTTTGGTTGAAAATAACAAAATATTTTGAGTATTTCACTAACAACCATCTAAGAAAAGCCCGTGTTGTAGTTTATGTCTCGTGCAGAGAAAAATGATTAAATGTGGTTAAGATTGCTAAGGAATTAGTAAAGGAATTGGAAACTGTGGGAGTTGAAGTTGAGTATTTGAAGGTGATAAGAAGTAAGTATATGAGATTATTTTCCAGGCTTAACTGATGGAAACGAGTAGGAGGTGTTCGAATGTTTGGAAACTAAGTTAAAAATGAGCCCCACCTATCATCCGTAGATGAAGGGTCAAAGTGAAAAGATGACTCAGACAATACAAGATATGTTGAGAGTATATATTCTGGATCTAAAAAGGAAACTGAGGTAATCATCTACCATTGATTAAGCTTTTCTATATTAATAATTATCATGCTAGTAGGGGAATGCTACCTTGTTAAGCCTTGTATGGACATAAGTGTGGGTCCCCGCACTAGTGAGAGAAAGTGGGAGTGAAGATGTTGTTAGGTTCTGAGTTAATTCAGCATACCGAGTACATAGTGATGTTGACTTGGAAAGAGTTGAAGCAGCTCGGGATAGATAAAGAAAGAAAACATACTTGCATTAAAAGAGTATGGATACAGAAATAGGATCATTGGTGTTGACAAAAGTTTCACCTTGAAAGAGATTTGCTAGATTTGAATAGAAGGGACAAGTTGAGTCCTCAATATAGTGAATCATTCGAGGTATTGATAAATATAGATAAAGTTGCCCCATGAGTTGACGTGGCTGTCACAGTTGCAGTATATATATATAATGTGTTCCACATGTCAATATTAAGGCAACAAGTATCTGATTCGAACCAAGTCGTTGATTGGGAGCCAATGGGCTCTTATCCAAATTTATTCTGCGTGGAATGATCGATCCTAATCCTGGATCATTAAGAGCGAGTCCTTAGGAAGGAGTTTATATCCATACTGAGTATGCTTTGAATAAATCCTTGAGTCGAAGAGTTTACTTGAGAGTTAGAGTCATATATGCTTGACAAATATCCTCATGTATAGTTTGATCAGATTCTGAGGACAAAATCTTTTTAAGGGGGAAGGATATAACGACTCGTGTATTTCTGTATTATTTAAATACTTAATTATGGAATTATTAAATAAATAAAATATGTGTATAGCTTCTATCAACTTGGTGTTATTTTATTATTATATATGTGTGAATAATGGTGTACCGGGTTGTTCGTGTAATTAGTTATTGAGTTGTACTGAATTGTTTTCACTTTTAAAAGTGAATTTAGTGCAAATTTATTTGCATAAATATTTGGAATATCTCTAAAATTGTTTTTATGGTTTCATAATTACAATAATTATTTTTGGGATTTTATAAAATTTAGAAATTAATATTTCATTAATTATTTAGCCCTGTATGATTTTCTGAGTGCATTTATTTATAAAATCCTTATTTAATTCTAGAATTCTTCAAAAATTATGAAACTCATATTTATTGAAGTATGGAATATTCCGAGAATTTTAAAATTATTTTGGAAATTTTTAGGATTAATTTAACCCGCGCGTGAACTCGTTTAATTGATAAAAGCGGGTACAAATTGCATTTCAAAAATTGTTTTAAAATTACAAAATTTATGTTTTTATAAATTTCGGGATACTTGTAACATTTCAAGACTATTTTCGTGATTTTCTGAATCTGTTTTAAGTGGAGCCGGTTCATTAATTGTAAATTTTGAAGAAATTATTTTTAATAACTATGAATTATCGGTGATATCTTAAAACCATTTTGGTAATTTTCGGGTAAATTTTCAACCGCGAATTATTCGGTTTAGTCGCAAAGTTCAGAATAAAATAGGCTGCCAGAAGAGGAAGTGTACGTGTCCTGTTGCTTGTCAATTTCTCAGGCTATGCTGAGACACGTGCTATAATGTTGTGGTTTTGAAAAGAAAGAAAAACAACAGAATAATTTTTTTTTCTAATCTCTTCTCTTCCCTTCGGCACTCTCTCTGGCCGTCTCTCCCACTCTCTCTATGAAAGGAATATGTCCTAAGTCCAATCATGTATGAGGATTTAGGAATAACTTTTATGTAATCTGTTTTGATTTCATTGATATTAATAAAAGACTTGTTTTGTTTTTATTACGGGCTTTATCTATTTAAGTGTTTAAATAAGATATACCATAGTTTAGAGTAAAGCTTTTTATGGATTATTATGAGATCATAATAGTGAGACCTAAAAAGATGATAACTCTAAACTTAAATAGTTCCTGGTCATAGGATTACTAACTGGTAATTAATAATCCGCAAAGATCGGTACATACTATGCTTGCTTCATTATGAAGGATGTCTGTTCTCATAGACATTTGTGTGGTGACACTATAGCTAGTATGTAGGTGCTTATTATGGAATAAGTTCATTGAACATGACTCGCACAACTGAACAACTGATGGAGTTCACTCACGTGTCAGCAGTTGTTCACATAGTGATAGTTGTACAAGTATCCTTAGACTTCAGGTCATCATAGTCATCTTGTGTACAGTGAACTATGCTTTGGTTTAGTTCTTAGTCTCCAGGGACAATTATTAGGGCTCTACTGGGTATAGGAATTTGTACACGAAGATAGTGTATGATCAATAAAGGATCTACCCCTTCCAGTGAAGGAAGCGAATGTTCAAGGCTGATCCACTTATGCTAGTTCAGGAATCTCTGGCCAGAGTGAATGAAATTAGAAAGGAGTTTCTAATTTGCATAGAACTACGCATAGTAAATGGTAAGCAAGTGATTAAATTAGATAGGCTTGACACGAGATCCATGCCTTGTATTTAATCGGGACATTGTAGGGTTGAAAGAGTTTATTGTACGGTAACTATTCACTGAATAGGTTCTTGGTATTCTAAGCAGTGAATTCATATTATCCGGATAGTCGCGATATGCTGAGAAGTATCCCTCACGATGTAGAATAAATGTGATTAATTAATTAATCATATTTAATAAATTAGAGAATTTTTATAAATAATGATAAAATAGTTTTATTATTATTTATTTCTACTACCGGCTTAATATTGAACATACAGGATCACGCCATAAAAGAGAATGATTTAATGGTGGAGGAATTAATTAATAATGGCTAATAATTATTTATTTGTGAAATAAATAATTAATTGGCAAATTTAATAATTGATTAAATGAGATTTAATTGATTATAAATTAATTAAGAAAAGTTCTTGATATTATTAATTAAGGATTTAATTTTTGGGAATTAAATCAAGAGAGAGAATTATTTCTAAAGTGTTTAGAAAAAGGATTAATAATTAAAAGGTGTTTTAATTATTAATGAGAATAATAAATGGGATAATAATAATATTATTTATGGGAAAATTTCAGCTGAAAATTTTGCCTATAAATATACTATTATAGACCCTATTTTCATTCGTACCCAAAAAAACCAAAAAAGTTTGGAAAACCCAATTCTCTCCACCTCCTTCCTCCTCCTTAACATCGTTTTCTTGGTGGATACCGGTGGAGTGCTTCACACTTGAGGAGCAACTGTTAAGGATCTCTGATCGTTGTCTCCGAATTATTTTAAAGGTTAGATTCGATCCCTCGAATTTTTATTCATGATCTGTATGCTTTTATTTGGATTTTATATGTGCGAAAGTATTTTGCCATGCCCCCGCTACGTTTAAAATCCAACATTGGTATCAGAGCATAGGTTGTATGCATATAGATCTGTGGTAAAATTTTCAAAATTTTATGTGCTTGTATGAATTAATTATGATTTTTACAAGTTATATCATGGATTAATTTTGTCTGATGAGAAATCGTTTCTCAGAATAATTTTGAATGTTCATCTGGGTTCTAGAAGTGTTGTAGATCGTCTGGGTATTTTTTTCATAATTTTAGGATGTATAGATTTTTTATTATGAATTTTTGAAGTTCTTGTAATTAAATTCGTAATTAAATAAGTATAAATATATGTATATATAGTATATATATATATGTTTGTATTGTCTGTGTTACTGTACATCTGCTGTACTATTTGTTGCTGCACGGAAAAGCATAGCAAGAAGACAGACATGGCAGAAAGAATGTCAGGCGCGCGCGGAGTTCGAGGAAAGCAACGGCGGCTGCTAAAAAAGAAAAAAAAATAAGGGTGTCGCGCATTCCGGGAATGCGTTACACCCTGTGGCGCATTCACGGAATGCGTTACACCTTTTAATTGGTTAAAAGGGTTGTAACGCATCATCGGAATGCGTTACAGGGCTTGTAACGCGTTCCTGTAATGCGTTACAGCCCGACTGTCCACATTAAATTTGATTTTCAGGGAGTTTCGTAACTCCGTTTTGGGCGTGCAATATACCGTTGGATTCATTTTTCCAAGATGGATCTAATGGAGTGATCAATTTTAGTTTATATAAAAGTTTTAAACTGTTTATGTTTCTGGAAGTGTTTTAAAGCTGTTTTTAACTGTTTTAACTGCTTTTAAATGCTTCATGTGATACATAGAGATGTATAATGCTTAGACTAATGTGCTAGATGATATAACATGCCTACCTTGATGTTTATTCATGTTTATATATGTGATATATGCTTAGTTTATCATGCGATGATAGATTTAGGTGAACTTAAATGAACATAAAGCGTTTGTTAGACAACCAAGTATAGTGAAATTGTTTCATAACCTTAATAATAATATTATGAATACAATCATGAGATTCTTGTGTTTATGAAACACGTAATTGAATATGAATTTTCGATATGAGAGAAACGATGATTCTTTCAACAACAGATTTCTATCTGTAAGAAAGGGTTATTAAGTGACGCCTCTTGACAATGCTCCACCCGATCTGGGAATCATCTGATTATTGATTTAAAATATTTAATTTAAAAGGAAGAATCTCTTTATAATATGATTATGATTGTAACGTAATATAATCCCTCTAAAATTAAATAATATCAAGTAGTAATTGGCCAATGACATAACGGGCTTGTGTCAGTCATAGCCTTCCAACATGATAGAAAGTAGTTCTTATTTTTGAATCATTGTCGGTTCGTGCTACAGCCGAGGGCTTTGATTTCGAAATAAGAAATACTTGTCTATTACATAGAGATGTGTACATTGAATAAGAATCTAAAGGTCGGTACGTGCTACAGCCGTGGGCCTTTGGGGACTGATTCAACTGTACGAAATGTTGGGTTAGACTTGACTTAGAATATTGAGTTTGTCATGCCACAGCCGAGACTCAATTATTTAAGAAGCTAAAGTTTGATTAGGGAATAACATAAGATGTAATTGACAAGAGTTGTCTGCCTATTGAACATTACATGGCGGTTCGTGCTATAGCCGGGGTTGTGTAATGGAATGTAGGATCCCTATTCCCACTAGCATTATGAATGCTTAATTTTTCACGTAGGGGGTTGAATAAATTAGATAAACTAGTGGGAGCCACTTATGAATAAAGACCCGATTCATATAGTGTTTTGAAATGGAATCGAATATTTGCTAAGTGTTGTTATGTGTTTATCATTTACAGATTTACTTTGTACGTTATGTCTTCTGCACTATCACTCAGGAGCATACTGGATGCTCACAAATTGACTGGTCCTAATTATGCTGACTGGCTTCGAAACTTGAGAATTGTTCTCAGGATTTAGAAGCTGGAATACGTGATTGACTCACCTAAGCCTACTGAACCTGCTAGTAATGCACATAATGATGAACATATTGTGTATCGTAAGTGGATAGATGATGCAAATGTTGCTCAATGCATCATGCTACCTTCCATGAACATTGAGCTACAGAAGCAACATGAGCATATGGATGCTCACACTATCCTAATGCATCTACAAGAGTTGTATGATGTGGCGGGGAGGACAGCTCGATATGAGATATCGAAGGAGCTGTTCGGTTGTAGGATGTCTGAGGGATCATCTGTGAATGACCATGTACTTAAGATGATGAATTTGATTGAACGTCTTGGACAACTTGGTTTTGCCATGGATGGGGAGCTGAGCCAAGACTTGGTCTTACAATCGCTTCCGAGTTTGTTCTCGCAGTTTGTTGTGAACTTTCACATGAATAAGTTGGATGTCAGCCTGCCTGAACTCCACAACATGTTGAAGACTGCGGAATCGAATTTTCCCCCTAAGGAGAGTTCTGTTCTTCTAATTGGTGAAGGTTCCAATCCTAAGAAAAGGAAGAGGAACTCTTCCAAGAAAAAGAAAGTAGGTGAAGAAAAGCCGGTTCCACCAAAAGCTGAAGACCCTAAGAGCAAAGTTGTTTGCTTTCACTGTAACAAGGTGGGGCACTGGAAGAGTAACTGCAAGGTTTACCTTGCAGAATTGAAGAAGAAGGGTAATGAGACTGCCGCTTCTGATTCAGGTATGTTCATGATAGAAGTGAATATGTCATTAAATCAAATTTCTACTTGGGTATTAGATACCGCCTCTGGTTCTCAAATCTGCAATTTGTTGCAGGGACCAAGGAGAAATAGGATTCTTGAGGAAGAGGAGGTGATTCTACTGATGGGAAATGGAGCAAGAGTTGCTGCTGAAGATGTAGAATCATTTCATTTACATATGCCTACGGACAAGACTATTGTTTTAAATAATTGTTATTTTGTTCCCTCGATTGTGAGGAATATTATTCCCATGTTAGACTTGGCTGGATTTTCATTTATTATTGAGAATAATGAATGTTCTATTCTTAGAGATAATATTCTTTATGGACGTGGTGCTTTAAATAATGGTCTGTATAAATGTGACATAATTTACTTCAGATTGAACAAACTAATAAAAGAAAAGGGATGATGAAAATCTCACTTCATTGTGGCACTGCAGTCTCCATTTAGAAGACATGGAGAGAGGGCTGCAAATTTGCTAGGAATGGTACACACAGATGTATGTGGACCAATGTCTACGCAAGCCATGGGTGGATTTTTATACTTCATTACTTTCATAGATGATAGATCTAGATTCGGATATGTGTTTGATGAAACACAAGTCTGAAGCCTTTGAAAAGTTCAAAGAGTATAAGTATGAAGTGGAGAAACAAACCAAACATAGTATTATAACTCTTCGATCAGATCGAGGTGGTGAATACTTTAATGGAGTGTTTCTAGATTATCTCAAAGTAAATTGTATAGTCTCCCAGTGGACTCCTCCAGATTGGTATCTGAAAGGAGAAATCGAACTTTGTTAGACATAGTTCGGTCCATGATGAGCTATGCAAATCTTCCAGTATTCCTATGTGGTGATGCATTGGAAACCTCAGCATATTTACTGAATAAGGTGCCTTCCAAAATCTGTTCCTCAAACTTCATATGAGATATGGAAAGAAAGGAAACCGAGTCTTAAACACGTTAAGATTTGGGGATGTCCAGCTTATGTCAAGTAAGTTGACCCAGATAAGCTGGAATATCGATCCGTAAAATGTAGTTTTGTGGGATATCCTAAAGAGACTTTAGGGTATTACTTTTACACCGATCATCGGGTGTTTGTCTCCAGGCACGCTACCTTCTTGGAAAAGGAGTTTATCCTTGAAGGAAACAGTGGGAGCAAAATTGAACTTGATGAAGTTCAAGAAGCACAAACTACTACGGTTCAAGTGGAAACACCTGTTCTGACTGAACAACCTTTTGTGGAACAGCCCATTCATAGATCAGGGAGAGTGTCTCGCCAACCTGAGAGGTAATATGGCCTTGTCATTAAGAATGACAATGAGTTGTCGATCATTGATGATGACGACCCTGTAACCTATAATGAGGCTATGAGTAGTGTTGACTCAGAAAAATGGCATAGTGCCATGAAATCCGGAATGGAATCTATGTATATGGTATACGAAAGAATGATTAGAGCAGATGGCCAGGTGGAGACCTTTAAGGCCAGGCTTGTGGTAAAAGAATTCAAACAAAGGCAATGGATTGACTTTGATGAAACCTTTTATCTGTAGCCCTATTATAATCAGTTCGGATTTTTCTTGCGATTGCTGCTTGCTACGACTATGAGATTTGGAAAATAGCCAAATGGTTTTCTTTCCAAGGGAAATGAAAGCCTAGTGTGTAAGCTACTGCGAACCATATGTGGTTTAAAGCAAGCTTCTCGAAAGATGGAACATTCATTTTGATGAGACAATCAAAGAGTTTGATTTTATCAAAAACGAAGATGAACCATGCGTCTACAAAAGGGTTAGTGGGAGCGCGGTAACATTTCTTATATTGTATTGAAATAGAGTTGACACACATAACAACATAGCAGACCCACTCACAAAGCTACTTTCTGAAAGTCACTTTGATCGTCATAAAGACTAGATGGGTATTAGATACCAGAGTGATTGGCTTTAGTACAAGTGGGAGATTGAAAGGAATATGTCCTCAGTCCAATCATGTATGAGGATTTAGGAATAACTTTTATGTAATATGTTTTGATTTCATTGATATTAATAAAAGACTTGTTTTGTTTTTATTACAGGCTTTATCTATTTAAGTGTTTAAATAAGATATACCATAGTTTAGAGTAAAGCTTTTTATGGATTATTATGAGATCATAATAGTGAGACCTAAAAAGATGATAACTCTAAACTTAAATAGTTCCTGGTCATAGGATTACTAACTGGTAATTAATAATCCGCAAAGATCGGTACATACTATGCTTGCTTCATTATGAAGGATGTCTGTTCTCATAGACATTTGTGTGGTGACACTATAGCTAGTATGTAGGTGCTTATTATGGAATAAGTTCATTGAACATGACTCGCACAGCTGACCAACTGATGGAGTTCACTCACGTGTCAGCAGTTGTTCACATAGTGATAGTTGTACAAGTATCCTTAGACTAGAGGTCATCATAGTCATCTTGTGTACACTAAACTATGCTTTGGTTTAGTTCTTAGTCTCTAGGGACAATTATTAGGGCTCTACTGGGTATAGGAATTCGTACACGAAGATAGTGTATGATCAATAAAGGATCTACCCCTTCCAGTGAAGGAAGCGAATGTTCAAGGCTGATCCACTTATGCTAGTTCAGGAATCTCTGGCCAGAGTGAATGAAATTAGAAAGGAGTTTCTAATTTGCATAGAACTACGCATAGTAAATGGTAAGCAAGTGATTAAATTAGATAGGCTTGACACGAGATCCATGCCTTGTATTTAATCGGGACATTGTAGGGTAGAAGGAGTTTATTGTACGGTAACTATTCACTGAATAGGTTCTTGGTATTCTAAGTAGTGAATTCATATTATCCGGATAGTCGCGATATGCTGAGAAGTATCCCTCACGATGTTGAATAAATGCGATTAATTAATTAATCATATTTAATAAATTAGAGAATTTATATAAATAATGATAAAATAGTTTTATTATTATTTATTTCTACTACCGGCTTAATATTGAACCTATAGGGTCACACCATAAAAAGAGAATGATTTAATGGTGGAGGAATTAATTAATAATGGCTAATAATTATTTATTTGTGAAATAAATATTTAATTGGCAAATTTAATAATTGATTAAATGAGATTTAATTGATTATAAATTAATTAAGAAAAGTTCTTGATATTATTAATTAAGGATTTAATTTTTGGAAATTAAGTCAAGAGAGAGAATTATTTCTAAAGTGTTTAGAAAAAGGATTAATAATTAAAAGGTGTTTTAATTATTAATGAGAATAATAAATGGGATAATAATAATATTATTTATGGGAAAATTTCAGCTGAAAATTTTGCTTATAAATATACTATTATAGACCCTATTTTCATTCGTACCCAAAAAAACCCAAAAAGTTTCGAAAACCCAATTCTCTCCACCTCCTTCCTCCTCCTTAACATCGTTTTCTTGGTGGATACCGGTGGAGTGCTTCACACTTGAGGAGCAACTGCTAAGGATCTCTGATCGTTGTCTCCGAATTATTTTAAAGGTTAGATTCGATCCCTCGAATTTTTATTCATGATCTGTATGCTTTTATTTGGATTTTATATGTGCGAAATTGTTTTGCCATGCCCCCGCTGCATTTAAAATCCAACACTCTACGCGCATGGTCTTTCTCCCTGCTCAACAGAAAGATCTTCCCTCTCTTATCTTTTCCTTCTTTTCTGACCCTTCCCTGATTCCATTTGGTTCCGCCGTTGTTCTTCTTCTTTTCGGTAAGCACCACGGCTGTTCTGGTATCTCCGCCGCCTGCCTTATTTTCGGCAAGGTTGGATATGGTGGCGCATGTTGTGCGTGTGTTATGTGTATATATATTTATTTATGCAGTTGTGGGTGTCCTGTTTCTGCGTTTTAGTCCAAGTTGTTTTATTTTCCGGCCAATTTCAATTGCGGCGTTAATTCCTGTTGCGCATGTTCTAATTTGGGTTTTAAATTTTCTACAGGGAAATTATTTGTTAGTATTTGTGAAATGAAATTTATTTCATGCATGGAAATTATAAAAGATAATCGGTGAAATTTGCGTTGGAAACCCGAATTTAATCGGGTACCCGCGAATTTTACCGCCGTCGGCAATGAGCCACGACGAGCCGACGGTGGGCGATGATGAATCAATTCTGAGTCCTATGATTTAAAATATAAAATACGATTAATAAATTAATAATGGTAATTGAATTAGAATTTGGGAATTTATGGATTTTGATTAATATTATTGGTATGAATCGGTGATTGGGATTTGTGCCATTGGACTGTGATTGGGTTGTCGTTATAGTGGTTGTGAATTGGTTTGACGTCGAGTTGTTCGACGGGTTAGTCCGATAAATAAAGGAGGTGCTGCTCAATTTCTGAGAATTCAAACTACGGAAATATGAGAGCGTATCCAGTAATTATCGGGCTATCGAACGAGTATATATAAACACATATATATGTTGTATACGAAATCTGATTGTATGTGGTGGTGAACTATTTTGCCAAAAGTAATAACCCTAATTTTGTAAAAGGACGAGTATATGTATTTTTCCGAAAACAAACACCGAACCGATTTTTCGAGAATATGAACCCTAAATTGATGCATGTAATGTAATAATGTATATAAGTACGAGTCGAGATTTGATATCGAAGGGTAGATGTGTTATTGAGGATATGTCAAGCATACCTGGATGTCTAACGTAGGCTATTTCGACCCTGTAGGTTCTAGTCGGGAAACCGAAAGTGGATGTTGGACTAAAGATAACCTAGTGGACAGTCGACGAGCTTTGTAGGGTTTGAACCGAAGAACCTGAGTATTGAAGTCGAACCAAAGGTGACCTAGTGGTTAGACGATAAAGCCTGAGCGTCTGAGTCAGATTGGAGTCGATCAATGATAGTTGTAAAGCTCTGCAAGGCAAGTACCCCTGACCATTCTTTTATGGTTCAGTACGTATGAACAGCTAAATGTTTTATTCTTGTAATGGAACAGAAACGTTTAAGTTACGTATCCCCCGTAGTTATAAAACACTGTTTTCAAATTGTTTTGGGGAAAAGTAACTTCAAAAGATACCTATCTCAAATGAAATGAATTGCGAACTGGATTTTATATGTGTGTTGGTAAAATGAATGGTTTTGAAATGAGACAAGTACAAGTGTTTTGAAAACTAGATAAAATGATCAGATATGGGATACATTGGGGCTAGAGTAGGCCTATTGAGGTGGCGTAAGAGGCTAATTCGGTTGCGTGTAATTTATAATCAATTAGTCCAGCAAGTTTGAGACCTAGCTAGTCTCTGAGTTCCGGAACAGGTTAATGGGATGGCAGTTAGAGCCGTCTGGTATTGATAGCCTGATCAGCTATCTTCACATATCCGTACGTATCTGATTTGGCTTTGTGATTCTCGTAACGGAACAAGTGAGTTATACAGTGGATTTGGAAATGAAAATGGCATGTTAGAATTAAACTCTGGTATTTGTACATAGCACACTACTGACATTATTGTTTTAAAGAGCATGCTAGTTTTGAATATCCAGTTTATGAATGTTTACTTATTTTCTAACGAGTTATGAATTCTGTTCCTAGAACTGTTTTACTTTAAATCTTTTTTACTTGTTATTCATATAGTGGTACTGCTGAGCAATTGATTTCTCACCCTTGCAGAATGTTTTATATATGTATTGCAGATGCCTAGGTGATTCTTCCGCGGTAGTTAGGGCAGAGTTCTAGTTTCTTTCGCGTCAGGCTCCTCTGAGGTAGTTGTGTTGGACCAAAGATGGTCTGTTGAGTTGCTGTATTAAGATAGTATTGTTTAGATTATTGTTATAGGTTAGTTTTATATTAAGGGTAACCTAAGTCATACTTAAACCTGGAAAAGGTCTTGGTAAAGGGGTCATAGTTATGTATTATTAATGATTTGGATTGAATTATGATTGTTATTATTGCTATTGGTGACGTCAACTCCTGACCCCCGGGTTGAGACCGTCACAAGTATCCTCTCCTAACACCTATAAAGGCAATTGGTCCATTAAAGAACCTTGAACAATCGAATCTGACCGTAAAATGGTCGAAACTCTTATTTTTGTCAACTCATCCTTTGTGTGTGTAACCATTCCTTGTGCATCAAGAATTGCTTATGTTTGAGGTGGTGACACTACATCGAATGCCTTGGCCGACAGGCGAATTTCAATAGATGCACCCTGTTGAGAAGATGAATCTAGTGACTGTTTTTGTGCCTTTTCAGCCATTACATCTTTTTGAGAAGATGTATGGGGGCTAGCAGTTGTCTTTGTTTAAATACTACTCATTTTGTAGGAGACAGAGCTGCTGGGTTGACTTCAGAATCTTGCTTATGTGGTGCACTAAAGCACTTTCTCCCTCACGCTCATTCATACTTCATTTTAGTGGTAAGAGAGTGTTGGTTGGTTCTACTTCTGTGTTTGTCTTTACAGTCTGGGATAGAAGTTGTGGGTTTTTAACCTCATGACTATCAAATGAAAGAAGGCCATTGGAGGCTGAACCTGTATCACAGAACATATGGAAATATAGAGATAAAATGCACTTAAGATCTATAATGAATGAAAATTATGCATTTAATCTTTTGAGAGAAATGATGTACAATAGTGATTTCAAAAAGATTTTAATGAAATAAGAAATCACTAACGTAGAAAGAAGTTTGATTTTTCTCTTAAAAACTGTTTGAGTGCATACATCTGTTTTTATGCCTAAAAAGATAAATGATTTGAAAAGACACAGACTGATGACCTAGCAGTATTAAGAAGAGAAAAAAAGATTTTGTTCTTTAATATAAATGAGTTTTTGTAAAAACATTGATCACTTAGGGTAAAGTCTAAGCAATTCTCATTCACGTCAAAAGCTCCATAATCTATCTTTATAAGATTATAATCAACAAAATTGTTTATTGATAAATATCCTTAATAAGATTGACTATGCTGCTAATTTCAAATTGTAGTGAATCTTTCAGATATAGCAACTCATATAAATTCACTAGAACTTAAAATCTCACAATTATCTGCAACAAAATATTAACAATATATCATTGACTGATACTTGTCAAGTACTTTAGATACCAATAATTATGTTGCATCCTACTTTAAATATTAAAAATAAGATATCAATGAATTAAATACCAATTATCTATCAAAAAGACATCACCATTCAATTTCATATATTATACAATTGTTAACTCCTAACATCTGTAATATCTCAAACAATATTGGTTCGATAAATAAAGCAACATTGACCAACATTTTCTTGTTTGCAATCTTAGAAAAATATTATAAGTTCCATATACTTTGATCCATTGAGTATTGCATCTATTATCAAAGTGCTTAGGAATTTTATATTAGTATAAGTGACTGAGGATAAACATTGATTACTTATAGGAGTTCTAAGTAATGTCACAAATACTAATACTTCACAATTAGTTTATAGTTGAACTCTTAACTAAATATCATTAACTGATATAAGTCAAAAATTAGCATACAACTAATCATGCTACAATTATGATTTTGATTTCAGTGAATTCTTGAGATATAAGCATTGCTAAATTCACTGAAACCAAAATCTCATAATTAACTTATAACATACAAGTTACAATCAATATACTAGATATCAATTGTTGACAGATTTAGTTGTAATCAATCATGTTGCTTATTTATTTTAAGTTAGTTTGAATTATGGAGCAAATAAAATCATTAAATTGCTTCAATTTCCATAATCCAAACTACCCAAAATAAATATTAAATAAATAAATACTAAATATCTATGATGTAGATATTATCACTTGAATATTTTTATAATTATCCTTGAATAATCACCAATAGGATATATGACTTATATATATGGTAATCACTCTCTGGATAATTAGTAATTTTATAAATACTTTATAAGCATATAAAATATTGAGAGTTTTATACACATGACTTAGAAAATACTTTAACTTTCAATATCAGTGATTTCTGAAAAAAACATTGATTACTTAGAACAAAAATTCTAAATAATATCACTAATACTAAAAGTATCATAATTATTCGTATAAGATACAAATAAATATGCTGCATATTATTTTAATATAATTTAAATTATGAGACTGATATCGAATGAAATTGTCTACAGTCATAATTTAAATCAATTAAAATAGTATTCAAACTTAATGTTATAATACTTAACTACCACAAATGTATATAATATTGTAATCATGATAATCAAGATAGTAGCACTAAGTACGAGGTACTGGATTACTGATAAATTCACAAGTCCTTTAAATATTGAAGATTTAATACTTGTGAATTTATGTGAAGAATTCCTTAAAAATGGGATTTCCAACTAATATGCAATGAATGGTATCCCACACTTACAAACAAGTCTTGAAAAATTGACTTTATCAAGTGATTTAATAAATGTTTCTGTCAGTAACTCTTTGACTAAAAGACATGCTCTCGAAATAAATGATACCTGGTGTGAAGGTGCCTTGTCATAGAGTGTTCACAGAGTTGTTGGATTTGAAGTTGTTTCTTATCATAATAAGAAATCAATCTTCTTTCACGAAGTTGACAGCTTCCTGAGATGCTTCCCCTGTCACTTAGGTTGGCAGCTTCATAGATGCTTCTCCTGTCTTTCTTACAACCTGCGTAATCTATATCTATATAGCCAAACATGTTAAGCACAATATCTTTAGGGTACTTTACTCCAAGAGTTGGTAGTCCCTTAAGATATCTAATAATCTTGTTAATAACTATAAGATTGGATTCTCTAGGATCCACTTGGAACCTTGCACATTGGCATCTTGAGAACATTACATGTTGTCTATTAGCATTTGAGTAAAAGAGTGAGCTTGTCATACCTCTATAGCTTGTCATTATACCCGAATTGCACTAATCAAGCTTTAGTGGTTTATGTTGATAAGTAGTCTTGGCATATTCAGAATCTTCCAAATTTTGCATCTTCAAAAAATCCTTAACTTACTTGTATTGCCATCATTCCTTTGGTTTATTTGTGCTCCTAAAAGAATTATTCTTTTGGCTTGCTTGAGCTCCTAAAAGAATTATTCTAATGGCTTGCTTAAAGTAATCCCAAAAAGAATTGCAACCTTTCCAACACGCTCCTCCATACCTATTCTGCAATTACTTAGCAAATAATCGTGCACAATTCTTTATTAGTAGACCAACATATAACATTATCATTATATCACTGCACATGTAAAACAATACATTTGTGCCTAGTGATAAGAGAGTTATTAATATGACGACTCTACTAGTTCATATTAAACTGTAACTTCAGTTATAGTGCCATACCATGTCCTTGACGATTGTTTCAGTAGTATACTAGTTCATATCAACCTGAAGTGAGATTGTGAAGAAGATATATGCATAGTCCAATAGATCTACAACTGCAAAGTCCATGAACTGTGGTGCATTGACATCCTCTTTTGACTAACCAATCAGGAGTGCACTTGTACATATCTACTAGAGTCCAGTTCCAAGTGTAATGTGCATTAGGTGCCTGATATGTCGTAATATCCTCAAGTCTCATCACTGGTGCTATCTGTTAGATACTGCTTCCTGATAATAACCTAGCATCCAGTCTGGCCTTGTCCCTCGTAACAATGCCATTGTTATCCAGTTTGACTTCTAGTTATCCTTGTACCAATTACAATATTGTCATTTGGTTTGGATACCAGCTTCCCTACAATCTGCTTGCTGACTGATTGAGTTCATCTTGCTTTGTAATCACCCAATCAATCCGTATCTATCAAAGCTTCTGTAACTTTCTTAGTTTCTTCCTTAGATAGAAAACTAGAGAGATACTCATTCATAATCAGTCGCCCTGCTAATCATTACTCCACTATCTGAATCACTTAAGAACTAGACTCTGGGAATAATATTGACATCAAACCCATTGTCTCAGCAAATATGTTCTTTAGTGTCCTCTGATTTTCAATATGGTGTTGTGTCTGACTAGTTGATCCTTCTATTGCTCCCCCTAAGCTGTTGCTAGGATTTCCTGAAAATCCTTAACCTTGCTGACTGGCTTCATTGAAATAATGAGTTGTACTATACATTTCCATTCCACTGCTTGGATAAGAATCATCAATACCATCAATTTCTCCTTTAACGGCTTGGAGCATGGAGTTGTTGAATTGTGCACTTAGACTTTCAATCATCTTCTGTTGATCAACCACAAATGCCCTGTAGGTTGTAAACTCCACTGAGTAGCGATGAAAAATATCCTAACAAGTCTTAGCTGCAAATGCCAAGATCTTTAAACAACTGAATACATTTCATTGTTTGTTTCTATAGAACATTCTCTTCAAACACTTTGAGGTTATCCAGTGTTTGCTTCTGTTGGCCATTAACTCATTAGTGGTCTTCATGTATGCATCCTGATCGGCTTGATCTTACTTTTTGGAAACTGTTTTGACTGCTCCAACCCTTTGGTATTTAGAAAGTCTTTATTATCTTGATATTTCCCTTGTAGATTTAATCAAGTTCTGGTTCTTCCCTTGTACCACTCCATTATGACACGAAGCTCCCAGTGCTGAATTTGTCTCAAAATGTTCTTGATGTTACATGTATTAATCAGAGCTGCTTCTTGAATTTAGTCCCATTATCTGACCACAAGATCATTTCTTTTACAGTTCCTTCCAGCTTGATCTTCTTTGATGTGAACAATCACCATCTGTGATGTCTTGTCTTGAGAATGCACGAACAACAACTTTGTTTCATAAGAGTAGTCAACCACCATCATTAAGTTATATCTTTGCTTTGATGTGATGTTATTTTTGACTCCTCTTTCTGACATGCCTCACATTTATCATCTTCTGAATTCCAGATGAGGCAGTCCTCTCACAAACCACTTTTTACAAAAGAGTTCCTTGAGTTGATGTTCAAGGGTAAGAGCTTCTAATGCCATAGCTAAACTTTTGTTAGATGAAGCTTTATAGTAGAAACCATTGACTTCACCTTTTCAGAGTTTCCAGTCTAGCCACGAGCATTTCCTTTCCTTACTCTTAATCAGAGCAAGCTTCTCAACCTTCCGGCTTCAGATGAGACACTAATCCTTCTTTGAATTGACATTTTGTCCTTTAATGCAGAACTGTTTGATAAGAGGATTTGTGCCTTGATTTTTCAGCAAGAAAGATGCTTCAACTATTATCAATGACTCCAATAATTAGTTGTTGTCAATGATACCAATTTTACAATTCATGATGACATCCCTTCATCTGTATAGCTTGTCCCGTAATGAAAACCTTTGATGTCATCTCCAAAGATTACTGACGGTATAGCTTATGTTAATCACATTTGATTGTGAGGCTCTTTCCTTAATCACATGCCTTGAGTATCAAATACAGGAATACATATGAATCAAATAACATGTTACGTCCTGCACTCACAAATTGATTAACAGTTCTTGGTACCCAACTTATCAGTTTGGGTCCAGATGGATTAGAGATTTTATCATAAACAGAGATAACAACAACTACAACCTTATCATGCTAATTCTTATCTTTGACTGACCATTTTCTCCATTTTAATACCTTTGACAAATTTGTCTCTAGGTTAGGGGAAAATTGGTTCCAACCTTACATAAGGAGGCCTAACAGTCTTTGCCCTATTATAATTTTAAACATGATTTTTCTAAAATTAATGCAAGTACTAAGAGATGCGTTCATGGCATAAGCATAGCAAGCATTGTATTAGGAATATATGGCATTCATTCAGAAAAATTACGCATAAGAATTAAGCAAGACAGACATGATCTGGAACAAATATAATTAACAATTAAATCACTAATTCTATCTAGTCCAATCCTGTTGATGTATCTCATCTAGCTATCTCAATCCAATTATAAACAAATACATCTTAACAAACAATTCAGATCAAATGAATAAATCACAATGTAATAGGATACATAGCGTAAACATAAACAAAGGTCTTATATGCTGCAAAATATATATCTCACTAAAGCAATTAATCATGTTCAACATGAAAGGAATATGTCCTAAGTCCAATCATGAATTAGGATTTAGGAATAACTTCCTGTGTAATCTGTTTTGATTTCATTGATATTAATAAAAGACTTGTTTTATTTTTATTACGGGCTCTATCTATTTAAGTGTTTAATAAGATATACCATAGTTTAGAGTAAAGCTTTTATGGATTATGATGAGATCATAATAGTGAGACCGAAAAGATGATAACTATAAACTTAAATAGTTCCTGGTCGTAGGATTACTAACTGGTAATTAATAATTCGCAGAGATCGGTACATACTATGTTTGCTTCATTATGAAGGATGTCTGTTCTCATAGACATTTGTGTGGTGACACTATAGCTAGTATGTAGGTGCTTATTATAGAATAAGTTCACTGAACATGACTCGCACAGCTGAACAACTGATGGAGTTCACTCACGTGTCAGCAGTTGTTCACAAAGTGATAGTTGTACAAGTATCCTTAGACTTGAGGTCATCATAGTCATCTTGTGTACACTGAACTATGCTTTGGTTTAGTTCTTAGTCTCCAGGGACAATTATTAGGGCTCTACTGGGTATAGGAATTTGTACACGAAGATAGTGTATGATCAATAAAGGATCTACCCCTTCCAGTAAAGGAAGCGAATGTTCAAGGCTGATCCACTTATGCTAGTTCAGAAATCTCTGGCCAGAGTGAATGAAATTAGAAAGGAGTTTCTGATTTGCATAGAACTAAGCATAGTAAATGGTAAGCAAGTGATTAAATTAGATAGGCTTGACACGAGATCTATGCCTTGTATTTAATCGGGACATTGTAGGGTAGAAGGAGTTTATTGTACGATAACTATTCACTGAATAGGTTCTTGGTATTCTAGGCAGTGAATTCATATTATCCGGATAGTCGCGATATGCTGAGAAGTATCCCTCACGATGTAGAATAAATGTGATTAATTAATTAATCATATTTAATAAATTAGAGAATTTATATAAATAATGATAAAATAGTTTTATTATTATTTATTTCTACTACCAGCTTAATATTGAACCTGCAGGGTCACACCATAAAAAGAGAATGATTTAATGGTGGAGGAATTAATTAATAATGGCTAATAATTATGTATTTATGAAATAAATAATTAATTGGCAAATTTAATAATTGATTAAATGAGATTTAATTGATTATAAATTAATTAAGAAAAGTTCTTAATATTATTAATTAAGGATTTAATTTTAGGAAATTAAATCAAGAGAGAGAATTATTTCTAAAGTTTTTAAAAAAAGGATTAATGATTAAAAGGTGTTTTAATTATTAATGAGAATAATAAATGGGATAATAATAATAATATTTATGGGAAAATTTCAGCTGAAAATTTTGCCTATAAATATACTATTATAGACCCTATTTTTATTCGAACCCAAAAACCCAAAAGTTTTAGAAAACCTAATTCTCTCCACCTCCTCCTCCTCCTTAATGTCGTTTTCTTGGTGGATACCGGTGGAGTGCTTCACGTTTGAGGAGCAGCTGCTAAGGATCTCCGATCGTTGCTCTTGGATCGCATATTAAAGGTTAGTAATCGGTCCCTATGTTTTTACCATGATTTATATGCTTTTATTTGGATTTTATATGTGTAAAAGTCTTTTACCATGCCCCCGCTGCGATTAAAATCCAACAATGGTATCAGAGCTTAGGTTGTATGCATATAGATCTGTGGTAAAAATTTTAGAATTTTATGTGCTTGTATGAATTAATTGTGATTTTTACAAGTTATATCATGGATTAATTTTGTCTGATGAGAAATCGTTTCTCAGAATAATTTTGAATGTTGATCTGGGTTCTACAAGTGTTGTAGATCGTCTGGGTATTTTTTCATAATTTTATGATGTATAGATTTTTTATTATGAATTTTTGAAGTTCTTGTAATTATATTCGTAATTAAATAAATCATATATATATATTATTTGTAAGTATATATATGTACATCTGTTGCTTGTCTGCATAATCTGTCTGTATGCACGGAAAGAAGACAGACACGGTACAGAACTGTCAGGCTCGTTTTCTGAGGAAAAAGACGGCGGCTGCTGCAGGAAAGAAAAAAATAAAAAAAATAAAGGGGTGTCGCGCATTCCGGGAATACGTTACACCTTGTGGCGCATTCACGGAATGCGTTACACCTTTTAATTGGTTAAAAGGGTTGTAACGCATCACCGGAATGCGTTACAGGGCTTGTAACGCGTTCCTGTAATGCGTTATAGCCCGACTGTTTACATTAAAATTGATTTTCTGGGAGTTTCGTAACTCCGTTTTAGGCGTGCAATATACCGTTGGATTCGTTTTTCCGAGACGGATCTAATGGAGTGATTAATTTTAGTTTATATAAAAGTTTTGAACTGTTTATATTTCCGATAGTGTTTTATAGCTGTTTTTAACTGTTTTTAATTGCTTTTAAATGCTTCATGTGATACATAGAGATGTATAATGCTTAGAGCAATATGCTAGATGATGTAACATGCCTACCTTGATGTTTATTCATGTTTATATATGTGATATATGCTTAGTTTATCATGCGATGATAGATTTAGGTGAACTTAAATGAACATAAGGCGTTTTTTAGACAACCTAGTATAGTGAAATTGTTTCATAACCTTAATAACAATATTATGAATACAATCATGAGATTCTTGTGTTTGTGAAACACATAATTGAATATGAATTTTCAATATGAGAGAAAGGATGATTCTGTCTACAATAGATTTCTATCTGTAAGAAAGGGTTATTAAGTGACGCCTCTTGACAATGCTCCACCCGATCTGGGAATCATCTGATTATTGATTATTGATTTGAAATATTTAATTGAAAAGGAAGAATCTCTTTATAATATGATTATGATTGTAACGTAATATAATCCCTCTAAAATTAAATAATATCAAGTAGTAATGGGCCAATGATACAACGGGCTTGTGTCGGTCATAGCCTTCCAACATGATAGAAAGTAGTTCTTATTTTTAAATCATTGTCGTTTCGTGCCACAACCGAGGGCTTTGATTTCGAAATAAGAAATACTTGTCTATTACATAGAGATGTGTACATTGAATAAGAATCTAAAGGTCGTTACGTGCCACAGCCGTGGGCCTTTGGGGACTGATTCAACTGTACGGAATGTTGGGTTAGACTTGACTTAGAATATTGAGTTTGTCGTGCCACAGCCGTGACTTAATTATTCAAGAGGCTAAAGTTTGATTAGGGAATAACATTAGATGTAATTGACAAGAGTTGTCTGCCTATTGAACATTACATGGCGTTTCATGCCACAGCCGGGGTTGTGTAATGGAATGTAGGATCCCTATTCCTACTAGCATTATGAATGCTTAATTTTTCACGTAGAGGGTTGAATAAATTAGATAAACTAGTGGGAGCCACTTATGAATAAAGACCCGATTCATATAGTGTTTTGAAATGAAATTGAATATTTGCTAAGTGTTGTTATGTGTTTATCATTTACAGATTTACAATATACATTATGTCTTCTGCACTATCACTCAGGAGCATACTAGATGCTCACAAATTGACTGGTCCAAATTATGCTGACTGGCTTCGAAACTTGAGAATTGTTCTCAGGATTGAGAAGCTGGAATATGTGATTGACTCACCTAAGCCTACTGAACCTGCTAGTGATGCACATAATGATGAACATGTTGTGTATCGTAAGTGGATAGATGATGCAAATGTTGCTCAATGCATCATGCTAGCTTCCATGAACATTGAGCTACAGAAGCAACATGAGCATATGGACTCACACTATCCTAATGCATCTATAAGAGTTGTATGATGTGGCGGGGAGGACAGCTCGATATGAGATATCGAAGGAGCTGTTCGGTTGTAGGATGTCTGAGGGATCATCTGTGAATGACCATGTACTTAAGATGATCAATTTGATTGAACGTCTTGGACAACTTGGTTTTGCCATGGATGGGGAGCTGAGCCAAGACTTGGTCTTGCAATCGCTTCCGAGTTCGTTCTCGCAGTTTGTTGTGAACTTTCACATAAATAAGTTGGATGTCAGCCTGCCTGAACTCCACAACATGTTGAAGACTGCGGAATCGAATTTCCCCCTAAGAAGAGTTCTGTTCTTCTAATTGGTGAAGGTTCCAATCCTAAGAAAAGGAAGTGGAACTCTTCCAAGAAGAAGAAAGTAGGTGAAGAAAAGCCGGTTCCACCAAAATCTGAAGACCCCAAGAGCAAAGTTGTTTGCTTTCACTGTAATAAGGTGGGGCACTGGAAGAGGAACTGCAAGGTTTACCTTGCAGAATTGAAGAAGAAGAAGGGTAGTGAGACTACCGCTTCTGATTCAGGTATGTTCATGATAGAAGTGAATATGTCATTAAATCAAATTTCTACTTGGGTATTAGATACCGCCTGTGGTTCTCAAATCTGCAATTTGTTGCAGGGACCAAGGAGAAGTAGGACTCTTGAGGAAGAGGAGGTGATTCTATTGATGGGAAATGGAGCAAGAGTTGCTGCTGAAGATGTAGAATCATTTCATTTACATATGCCTACGGGCAAGACTATTGTTTTAAATAATTGTTATTTTGTTCCCTCGATTGTGAGGAATATTATTCCCATGTTAGACTTGGCTGGATTTTCATTTATTATTGAGAATAATGAATGTTCTATTCTTAGAGATAATATTCTTTATGGACGTGGTACTTTAAATAATGGTCTGTCTAAATGTGACATAATTTACTTCAGATTGAACAAACTAATAAAAGAAAAGGGATGATGAAAATCTCACTTTATAGTGGCACTGCAGTCTCCATTTAGTAGACATGGAGAGAGGACTGCAAATTTGCTAGGAATGGTACACGCAGATGTATGTGGACCAATGTCTACGCAAGCCATGGGTGGATTTTGATACTTCATTACTTTCATAGATGATAGATCTAGATTCGGATATGTGTTTGATGAAACACAAGTCTGAAGCCTTTGAAAAGTTCAAAGAGTATAAGTATGAAGTGGAGAAACATCCAAACATAGTATTATAATTCTTCGATTAGATCGAGGTGGTGAATACTCTAATGGAGTGTTTCTAGATTATCTCAAAGTAAATGGTATAGTCTCCCAGTGGACTCCTCCAGATTGGTATCTGAAAGGAGAAATCGAACTTTGTTAGACATAGTTCGATCCATGATGAGCTATGAGAATCTTCCAGTATTCCTATGGGGTTATGCATTGGAAACCTCATCATATTTACTGAATAAGGTGCCTTCTAAATCTGTTCCTCAAACTCCATATGAGATATGGAAAGAAAGGAAACTGAGTCTTAAACACGTTAAGATTTGGGGATGTCCAGCTTATGTCAAGTAAGTTGACCCAGATAAGCTGGAATATCGATCCGTAAAATGTAGTTTTGTGGGATATCCTAAAGAGACTTTAGGGTATTACTTTTACACCGATCATCGGGTGTTTGTATCCAGACATGCTACCTTCTTGGAAAAGGAGTTTATCCTTGAAGGAAACAGTGGGAGCAAAATTGAACTTGATGAAGTTCAAGAAGCACAAACTACTACGAATCAAGTGGAAATACCTGTTCTGACTGAACAACCTATTGTGGAACAGCCCATTCATAGAACAGGGAGAGTGTCTCGCCAACCTGAGAGGTAATATGGCCTTGTCATTAAGAATGACAATGAGTTGTCGATCATTGATGATGACGACCCTGTGACCTATAATGAGGCTATGAGTAGTGTTGACTCAGAGAAATGGCATAGTGCCATGAAATCCGGAATGGAATCTATGTATACGGTATACGAAAGAATGATTAGAGCAGATGGCCAGGTGGAGACCTATAAGGCCAGGCTTGTGGCAAAAGGATTCAAACAAAGGCAATGGATTGACTTTGATGAAACCTTTTACCTGTAGCCCTGTTAAAATCAGTTCGGATTTTGCTTGCGATTGCTGCTTACTACGACTATGAGATCTGGCAATTAGCCAGATGGTTTTCTTTCCAAGAGAAATGAAAACCTAGTGTGTAAGCTGCTGCGAACCATATGTGGTTTAAAGCAGGCTTCTCGAAAGATGGAACATTCGTTTTGATGAGACAATCAAAGAGTTTGATTTTATCAAAAAGGTAGATGAACCACGCGTCTACAAAAGGGTTAGTGGGAGTGCGGTAACATTTCTTATATTGTATTGAAATAGAGTTGACACACATAACAACATAGCAGACCCACTCACAAAGCTACTTTATGAAAGTCACTTTGATCGTCATAAAGATAAGATGGGTATTAGATACCAGAGTGATTGGCTTTAGTACAAGTGGGAGATTGAAAGGAATATGTCCTAAGTCCAATCATGAATTAGGATTTAGGAATAACTTCATGTGTAATCTGTTTTGATTTCATTGATATTAATAAAAGACTTGTTTTGTTTTTATTACGGGCTCTATCTATTTAAGTGTTTAAATAAGATATACCATAGTTTAGAGTAAAGCTTTTATGGATTATGATGAGATCATAATAGTGAGACCTAAAAGATGATAACTCTAAACTTAAATAGTTCCTGGTCGTAGGATTACTAACTGGTAATTAATAATCCACAGAGATCGGTACATACTATGCTTGCTTCATTATGAAGGATGTCTGTTTTCATAGATATTTGTCTGGTGACACTATAACTAGTATGTAGGTGCTTATTATAGAATAAGTTCACTGAACATGACTCGCACAACTGAACAACTGATGGAGTTCACTCACGTGTCAGCAGTTGTTCACATAGTGATAGTTGTACAAGTATCCTTAGACTTGAGGTCATCATAGTCATCTTGTGTACACTGAACTATGCTTTGGGTTAGTTCTTAGTCTCCAGGGACAATTATTAGGGCTCTACTGGGTATAGGAATTTGTACACGAAGATAATGTATGATCAATAAAGGATCTACCCCTTCCAGTAAAGGAAGCGAATGTTCAAGGCTGATCCACTTATGCTAGTTCAGGAATCTCTGGCCAGAGTGAATGAAATTAGAAAGGAGTTTCTGATTTGCATAGAACTAAGCATAGTAAATGGTAAGCAAGTGATTAAATTAGATAGGCTTGACACGAGATCCATGCCTTGTATTTAATCGGGACATTGTAGGGTAGAAGGATTTATTGTACGGTAACTATTCACTGAATAGGTTCTTGGTATTCTAGGCAGTGAATTCATATTATCCGGATAGTCGCGATATGCTGAGAAATATCCCTCACGATGTAGAATAAATGTGATTAATTAATTAATCATATTTTATAAATTAGAGAATTTATATAAATAATGATAAAATAGTTTTATTATTATTTATTTCTACTACCGGCTTAATATTGAACCTACAGGGTCACACCATAAAAAGAGAATGATTTAATGGTAGAGGAATTAATTAATAATGGCTAATAATTATTTATTTGTGAAATAAATAATTAATTGGAAAATTTAATAATTGATTAAATGAGATTTAATTGATTATAAATTATTTAAGAAAAGTTCTTAATATTATTAATTAAGGATTTAATTTTTGGAAATTAAATCAAGAGAGAGAATTATTTCTAAAGTGTTTAGAAAAAAGGATTAATGATTAAAAGGTGTTTTAATTATTAATGAGAATAATAAATGGGATAATAATAATAATATTTATGGGAAAATTTCAGCTGAAAATTTTGCCTATAAATATACTATTATAGACCCTATTTTTATTCGAACCCAAAAACCCAAAAGTTTTAGAAAA
Source organism: Apium graveolens (assembly GCF_009905375.1). Classification (NCBI taxonomy): domain Eukaryota; kingdom Viridiplantae; phylum Streptophyta; class Magnoliopsida; order Apiales; family Apiaceae; genus Apium; species Apium graveolens. Next base: position 168,623,919 of record NC_133651.1, read on the forward strand.
CCTAATTCTCTCCACCTCCTCCTCCTCCTTAACGTCATTTTCTTGGTGGATTCCGGTGGAGTGCTTCACGTTTGATGAGCAGCTGCTAAGGATCTCCGATCGTTGCTCTTGGATCGCATATTAAAGGTTAGTAATCCGTCCCTATGTTTTTACCACAATTTATATGCTTTTATTTGGATTTTATATGTGTAAAAGTGTTTTACCATGCCCCCGCTGCGATTAAAATCCAACACAACAAATATTCAAACACAGATTTAAGATCATCTAAAGTAACATGCACAAGTTAAACATCATACCTAGTTACCAGAAAATAATCTAGTGAACTAGTACAGCATTATCTATGTATGATGCTATCATGCTTGTGCGAGTGTTAAACATTTAAACACTATGATCTTATCATGCACTAAATATTGAGAGCAAAATGTTGCAGTGGTTCAAGAAATTGAAACCTGGGATATGTGAGTTGGACCATCTTCAGAGATTGCTATGAAAGTAAGATATTCATGATTCTCGTCATCTGATCCATCCCAACTCTTTCCCGTTCACTATAAGTTTTGACTAGCTGCTTCCCTAAGAAAACATTCAACCTTTGTCTCAACTCTTCAACTGAATCCCTACTCATCCTTGTTTGTCAAGCTTTTTGTTCTGTTGTAGCAAAACCCCTGATAGTTACTTGACACATATTGCTTGTCAAACCTGTAGCTATCAAATCTTGTTAATGTCCCAATCTCAGTCTTGTAACTACCTCTTGAATTGAATCTGTAAAAGTCTCTGCTTCGGAATAGATAGGCTTGATCCTTAGATATAGCATAAGTATTCCTGGTGAATCTGATACGACCAAACTTCCCTGACATGTAAAAGACTGCCCTGACGTCTAGTCCCTCAAGTACTTCTACCTGAGCTTCCTCTGATTCAGCTATCAGTAACTCATACATTATGTCCTGAGGATTCAACTATATTGCATGTAACTGAGATGATTGTTTGTCCCCACTATTCTCCCTGACCTCCACAATTCCTGCCTATATGATCTCATTGATTCCCGGATAAATATAACATTGGTACAAACCACTGTGTGACTGTATAATCTGGAATCATAGAGTTGTCTTAAGATCTCCGAGAAAAAATGTACCCGTAGAAATTTCATTCATTTCCTGCGTCTGAAAACCCAGTGGTATCCTATGGAGTAAGCCTTTAAGAAAGTTCCACAATTTTCGTCTGTAGGTCTTCAAATCAGTTCCATCAGAATTTTTTCTTCGAAAGATTAAAATCCAATTTAAAAGCCTGGAGGAATCCTGAGTCTACCAATCCTTTGAATACCCTTAATTTAATATTTAAGAGAAATTTAAATTTCCAATATTTTAATTTTCTTAGAAAATAAATTTATCAAAAATAAATATTTACGTAGAATCTAATTTTCAAGAATTTCGAATTTTCTTAAAAAATTAAATAAAACATAAATTATTATTTAAGAAAAATTTAAATTTAAGAATTTTAAATATTTATGGAAAAATAAATTAATCAAAAAATAATTATTTCAGGGCTACAAAATTTCTATGGCGACTAGTCTCTGGCGACTCCAAGTACCTATGCGTCGTCTTTGCCTTAAATGTAGAATCTGTGCGGCGACTACATTGTACAAGAGGAGCCGTTTTTGTGCCAACTTTTGTTGTATGGCGACTTGATTTCTCCGTGTTCTGTGGCGATCAGAGCTATCACATGTACAAGCCCTTGTCCGAATAAAATCTGCGTTATGTCCTGTGGTGACCTGCTATTGCCTATGGCGACTACTGGTAGATAGTAGAGCACAGTTAACCTTTTGTTTGCTTTGTACAAAAGCATTTCAGATGGGTCCCGCGGTGTTTTAATCTGCTGCAGGCGCGTGTAAACACAGCATGTATAGCTGCCAACCAAAAAAACTAATATTTGTTTTGTTTATAGGAGGCTGCCAATTCCAGTAAACAAATATACTAGCTGCCATTCAACTTGTACATCCAATGAATTGAATAAATAGGCAGCTAATTTGTCTTGTAAACTTATGTACATAAACTGGATTGCCGAGACAAAAACAAAGTGACAGCTGATAATACTGAAAATGTACCGAAAAATTAATTTGTATTAATAATTTTATTTACTAAAATTTAAATAATAAATTAATTTAAGTAAAATCTATAAAATAAATTTATTTAAATTAAGTTCATAAAATAAACTTATTCAAGCTTAATTAATAAACTCATTTAAATTAAATTTATAAAATAAATTTACTAAATTAAATTTATAAAATAAATTTATGTAAAATCAAATTAATAAAATAAATTTATTTAAGGATCCTAATTTGTGTATCAATCATTAAGCTCTGATACCAATTGTTAGGTCCCGAATTATCGTAGAAGGGGGGGGGGTTGAATACGATAATCACTAAATTAAATATTTTTTCAAATCTTTAGCGGATATAGATTTAGTGCTCGGTTAGTGGTTTCATGTTCTTGAGAGGAATAGTGTTTGGAACGATAAAAACAAGGAACCCAAGATATTTGGGGAAAATATATATTCGTATATAAATCCTCGAGGGTGTTGCTACATTCTGGTAAATAAATTAACCGGCTACAATCTAAGAACAAAAAAGTTCCTAGCTTCTACAAAGATTTACAAATCAAATCCTATACAATGATCTAGCTTTTGTTTGTTCTAAGATTTAATTACTGGGTAACGATTATAATGCCCCTAAGAATAAACAAGAATTAAATCGGGCATTATAGCGTTACTCCGGTGGGAAGTTAAACGGATAATAGAAAAAGCTTGAGCTTCTCTATAAATCTTTGCTGCCATTTTCACTACTCTCTTGGGAGAGAAGATGAATAGACATAGATCCAAAAATGAATGGCTCAGTCTTCTGCTGCAAATTGTAGACTTTATATCCAATAATGTGTTGTTGAGGAGAGAAGAGAGCTATGTGGCGACAACATGATTTGTTCTATGGCGACTAAGCTTTATTTATTATTCATTCATGTGTGGCGACCAGGACAAGTACAATACTAATAAAATAGACTGCATGGTTTTGAGGCGACAGAGGGGGGAGGAAACTCTCTGGCGACTCCTGTATTACAAGTACATGTATGTACTTGAACAATCAAAACCAAACCAACTAGTTTGTACACGTTTTATTTTCTTTTGATTATTTCTTTTATTTTTTTTCCTTTTTGTTTCCTTTTTGTTTTGTTTTTTGTTTTTCTCCTTTTTTGTTTTGTTTTCGTTTTCATTTTCCTTTTCCTTTTTCTATTTTCTTTTCTTTTCTTTATCCTTTTTTTTTCTTTTTCTTTTTAAGTTTAAATTGAAACTAAATTAATTTATAAAATAAACTTAAATATAACTTATATAAATAAACTAATTTAGATTTATAAAATAAACTTATTTAAAGTTTAAAGATAAATTATTTTAAGTTTATTAAATAAATTATATTAAAGTCCACTAAATAAATTTATTTAATTTACCAATTAAACTTTGAGTTTTGCCAGTCCCCTGAGCCGTTTAGCTGTATACCCCGCGCACCACTTCTCGTACTTTAAAGATAAGTGTTCAATTCAAGTACGTTCCTCAACTTAACAACTATTCTATAAATAATACTCAGATTCCTTTCACGATCTGTTGACGCCTAGTACAACTGGTCTGGTTCACAGACGACTAACCCTGATTCAGGTCTTCGTATTATGGCCTTGATCAAATTGTTAAGCTTGCCTCAACTTTATTGCTTCAGACACTGACTGTCAATAAACAACTGTACTTTCACAAGAATCCTTTTTGGTACTTTAGACAACGTCTTCATTAACCTCTGTCTATACCCTGTCTTCAATTCTTCAGATTCCTATGCTTCGAACACTGTTTATCTTCAATCAATGCCAATATACTGAAATCTTCCGGTAGCACTTGTATACTGAATCTTCAACCATTTCTGAAACCTTGAAAGTCTTTAACCTTTGTTCTTCACTGAGGCATGATCAAATTAATGAACTTCTTTCAGTGACCTGTAGATAGACTTCAGGCCTTCTTCTAATCTTCTGATTCTTTATATTTGCCTTGTCTTCATTCTTTCTAATTTCTTGTGTAGACGTAGTATTATAAACCTGTCATGTTCTAGTGTTATTATCGTGTTGAGTTATCACGTAACTGTTCAAATAGCTACGCAGTCTCACCAACACCCTTATTTAATTATCTTTTGACAACGGTCAACTCACATCCTAAGTACTTCCTCCGAAAAATTCGGAAGTACGTATACATATACATATATACGCTAATAAAAAAAGTTGTTTCTATCAACAAGCAAAACGCTTGGGGAAACTTCGATGTAGTTCGAGTTCTCGAGATATGATAGAATTCTTTTAAAGGACAAGGGATGGGTAGACTCTAGTACTATGTGTGCTAGATGGACTACCAAAGGTACCGTAGGTGAAGGTACTCTGTGTACTCAGAAACTTGTAAGTATGTGTATACCCAAAATGGGACACGTAGCCCGAATACGGACAGGGTGATAACCGGGATACGAAGGTGTCGTCCTTCTACTAGTAGAAAACGTTACTATTTTCCTGTAGTACGACTAATCATCGTATGCGGTGGCTCCAATTAACGTCCTACTATTTTTCCAACTGGAATTGTAATGCAATACCATAACCCGAGCTTAGTGCTGGGTTCGCCATTAAGGTATTTGTAGGATAATACAACCACTAACGAATTGTTTTCAAAAGAACGTGTGTATCACCAATGAAAACCATTTTGTGAATAAAACATAAATATTATATATGACGTTCTACTTGAGTTTATCATACAGTCATTTCATACTGTACATTATTATGCTGGGCATTATAGCTTACACTTTTTTTCTTAAATTGACACAATACAACAGTGAATCAAGATGCCTATCATGAAACTCACAGCAAGGAAATGGGTAGGAAATGACCAGCTATTCTGTAGGTTGTTTGGTGCTGTACCACAGGTAGTCCGAATAAGCTGAATTGGTTTTGAGTTGTTTTTAGTTCAGCTTATTTACAAGTATGACTTATGTAAGGTAATGAATAAGAAACAAATATTTGGATGACGGACTAGCCTTACTTGAAGGTTATTCCCGGTAAGACTTAGTTACTTTTGGGTTGTAATAATTGTCACTTTGTGGTTTGATTTACTCTAGTAATGAATGGTTCGTTTCCAAGATAATAACCTATAAGTGTGTGTGTGTGATAAGTGTAGGGTTGTAAATTGTGAGTATTTATATATTATAATGTGAGGTATGTGGTATATAGTGATTAAGATGGCGTGGCCTCCGAGATCCCTGACCCCGGATTTTGGGGCGCCACAGAAATGGTATCAGAGCCTTAGGTTATCAACTCTTAGAAACGATATGATATAAAATACATAGACATAAGAATAATAAATAATCAATTAGAGCTCAAGTCGAGTTCGTCATCAGGCTACATGGGTAGTCTTGACAGTTTTACCCTCAAGGGAATTCCGACTCTAAGTTAGTAACACCTTGCCTATTGTGTCAGGTACCAGTGGAGCCTATGGGGAAGGTTGACCCTGTTGATGATGTTATGGCCCCTGAGCGTGACCCTACTCCCGAGCCGAAGGACCCACCCATTGATGACTCAGATGCTGACCCTACTGAGGATGCCCCGGAGGAGGAGACTGACCCTCCTGTCCCCATAGCTGATGATGTTGAGATGCCCCAGAGAGATGGCTTAGGCTGGAGGGATATAGAGATGTACCCTTTCTAGCAGGTTCGTCAGGGAGTGGTGTCCCAACCTGCGCGAGGCCCCGGATCCGAAAGGCCCCAAGTGAGAATGTTGACTAGGGTGGCAGACAATCTAGGGCAACGTTTCATAGCCAACCCCGCGCCCCAATACCGGAGTGTCAAACCTGTAAGAGGAGATACCTTGAAGTGTGTAGCCATGAGAGAGCCCCTCTGAAATGCCATAAGTGTGACCAAACCGGACACCTTGCCAATAACTGCAACCGACCCAGCGTGATATGTTTCTAACGTGGGAAAGTAGGGCACATGAGGAAGGATTGCCCGACATTGAAGCCCCCGGCCTCAGGGATGAGCAGAGCTACATCCAACTGACCCCCAATGGCTAGGACCTTCAACATGACCGTTCAGGATGCTGTCCGAAACACTGACGTGATAGCAGGTACCCTTCTGTTAAATTCCGAACATGCAAATATCCTATTTGATTCTGGAGCAACCAAGTCATTTATATCTCAAGATCTTGCTAAAAAGTTAAAACTTAACGCCGTAACATTACGTGAGGTATTACAAGTGGAAATAGCGAACAAAGAAATAGTTCATGTGAATTAAGTACAACCTAAATGCAAGTTAAAATTAGAAGGGAAAGTCTTCGAAGTTGACCTAATCCCATTTGCATTAGGAGAATTTGATATAATCTTAGGAATGGATTGGTTATCCAGTAACGGAGCGTAAATAGATTGTGAGCGAAAGAGGGTGAAGATAAGAGTACAAAATGGAAAAGAAGTAGTGTTTAGAGGTCAAAGGAAGACCCATAAATTTTTGACCATGATACAGGCAAAAAGATTGTTAAAGAAAGGTAACGAGGCCTATTTGGCTTACGTGGTAGATACCGAGAAGGAAGTTCCTAATATACAGGACATACCCATAGTGAATGAATTTGAGGATGTGTTCTCAGAGAACTTACCAGGGTTGCCACCCGATAGGGAAATAGAATTCACTATAGAATTAGCACCAGGAACGACACCAGTATCCAAGGCCCCTTATCGGCTAGCCCCAGTTGAGATGAAGGAACTATCTTCTCAACTGCAAGAGTTATTAGATAATGGGATGATAAGACCCAGTGTGTCGCCATGGGGAGTGCCAGTATTGTTCGTAAAGAAAAAGGATGGCAGTATGATATTATATATAGACTACCGAGAGTTGAATAAACTGATCATTAAGAATAGGTACCCTCTCCCTAGGATTGATGACCTATTCGACCAACTCAAAGGTGCTGTACACTTTTCCAAAATAGATTTGAGAATAGGATATCACCAGTTGAAAATCAAACCGGAGGATATACCAAAGACTGCTTTTCGCACTAGGTATGGACACTATGAGTTCTTAGTCATGTCGTTTGGGTTAAACAATGCACCCGCAGCCTTTATGGATTTGATGAACAGAGTGTTCAAAACATACCTAGATATATGTGTGATAGTTTTTATAGATGATATTCTAATCTACTCAAAGACAGAGAAAGAACATGTAAAACATTTGAGGATAGTCTTAGAAATCTTGAGGAACGAGAAATTATATGCCAAGTTCTCGAAATACGAGTTTTGGTTAAGGGAAGTTCAGTTCTTAGGGCACGTGGTGAGGAGCAAAGGAGTTTTAGTTGACCCCGCCAAGATAGAGGCGGTATCCAACTAGGAAAGACCAACTACCCCAACAGAGGTTAGGGGTTTTATGGGTTTAGCAGGATATTATCGGAGATTCGTGCAAGACTTTGCTAAGATAGCCGGCCCACTGACTAGACTTACCCGGAAAATAGAAAAGTTTGTATGGACAGAGAAATGTGAGGAAAGCTTTCAGGAACTGAAAAGAAGACTGGTGTTAGCACCAGTGCTCGCTCTTCCCGATGGAAAGGGAGAGTTTGTGATATACAGCGACGCATCGCATAAAGGAGTAGGATGTGTGCTTATGCAGCATGGGAAGGTTATAGCGTATGCCTCTCTACAATTGAAGGAGTATGAGAGAAGATACCCGACGCACGATCTAGAATTAGCAGCCATAGTGTTTGCCCTGAAAATTTGGAGGCACTACTTATACGGTGAGAAATGCGAGATTTACACAGACCATAAGAGCCTCAAATATATTTTTACTCAGAAAGAACTAAACATGAGACAGACGAGGTGGTTAGAGTTGATTAAGGACTACGATTGTGAAATTTTGTATCACCCGGGTAAAGCCAATTTGGTGGCTGACGCCCTTAGTAGGAAGGAAAGACTCAAAATGAAAATGACATCAGAGGAGTTAATTAAAGAATTTGAGAAGATGGAAATTGACGTGAGAATGACCGGTAAAGGAACATAAGGATTATTTGAGATTAAGCTAGTGCCAGAACTGACTGAAAAGATACGAGTATGTCAGGAAAAGAAGATGAGTGAAGAAAGGGGAACATTGACCGGCGAGGAAGTGAGATGCGAGAAGGACGAGAAAGGGATTATGAGGTATGTGTCCCGAATTTGGATTCCAAATGTGCAAGAGTTAAAGGATGAGCTGCTGCATGAAGGGCACATCTCCAGATATTCAATCCACCCAGAAAGTACGAAGATGTACCGTGATCTTAAGGAATATTATTGGTGGCCTAACATAAAAAGAGAAGTAGCAGAGTGGGTCAGCAAGTGCTTGACATGCCAGAGAGTGAAGGCTGAACATCAGCGACCGAGTGGACTATTACGGCCCCTGGAAATCCTGGAGTGTGGAGCATATAGCCATGGATTTTGTGACAGGCCTACCAAGAATGAAAACCAGTCACGATGCCATATGGGTTTTCATAGATAGAATGATCAAGTCCGCGCACTTCCTACCAATCAATGAAAGGTACACCGTAGATAAACTGGTGGATATCTACTTGAAGGAAATCGTAGTGAGACACGGCGTTCCTGTTGCCATAGTGTCAGATCGAGACCCAAGGTTTAATTCCCGATTTTGGAGAAGCTTCCAAGAATGTGTAGGCACCAGACTAAACATGAGTACCGCTTACCACCCCAGATGAATGGTCGAAGCGAAAGGAGTATTCAGACCCTAGAAGATATGCTGCGAGTGTGTGCCATCGACTTTAAAGGGAATAGGAATGACCACTTACCCCTGACCGAATTTGCCTACAATAATAGCTATCACGCTAGGATAGGAATGCCTCCATATGAAGCTCTTTACGGAAGGAGATGTCGCTCTCCCCTATGTTGGGATTAAGTTGGAGAACACAAGATAATAGGACCCGAGTTAGTCCAGCAAACGAGAGAAATGGTGGGACTCATCAGGAAGAGACTGGTAGCAGTTCAAGACAGACAAAAGAAGTACGCCGACCAGACCAGGAAGGATAGAGAATATGAAGTAGGGGATTCAGTGCTATTGAAAGTATCTCCATGGAAGGGAGTGATGAGATTTGGGAAGAAAGGGAAGCTGAGTCCCAGATTCATAGGACCCTTAGAAATTTTGAGGAGAATATGACCTCTACCTTACGAGCTCGCCTTGCCTCCTAATCTGTAACAAGTGCACAACGTGTTCCACATGTCCATGTTAAGGAAGTACCATGCGGATGTGCGACATGTAATAGAATACGAGCAGGTAGATTTACAACCAGACCTAACCTACATTGAGCAGCCTGTAATGATAATGGGCCAAAAAGAACAAGTGCTGAGGAACAAGACTGTGAAGCTGGTTAGAATCGTGTGGAGGAATCAAAATGTCGAAGAGTCAACTTGGGAACTTGAAGACGTAATGAGAAATAGATATCCCCACTTATTTTCTAATTGATTCCGGGACGGAATACTTGTTAGAGGGGAAGACTGTAAAAACTCGAATTTTTGAGACCTTGTAAAAACGTTTAATGAATAGTAACCCTGACAGACGGGGAAAACTTTTTAGCCCACACTATGCTCTGCATGAGAAAATGAGTTTCGAAGTTGATATTATGATTATACGTACCAAATGAGTGTGTGTAAACGCTATTAAATTTCAAAGAAAATGAACTTTGAAAAATGACCATATTTACGAATCATCGAGGATTACGGGGATCACAATATAATTACGAATTTAAAACCCTACGGATTTATATCCAAGTATGATAATTCAAAAAATAAGGAATAAATACGAAAGGATTTTCATCGCGAACCATTTGCGAGAAAGTATTACAAAAATGTTTAAGCGACCGAAAAAATGCGTAAATGATTAAATAAATGTAACGCACTAACTAACCATGGTAGAAAAGTAACCATGGTTACTTTATCAAATAGTGAGCTAAGAGAGTAGGATGATCAACCAAGGGCTAGAGAATAGTGAAGCTAATGGCTAAGATAATTAGCTTAGCTTATAATCTAAAAAGCCTAGCTAGAATTGTCTAAAGATTTGGCAACAAAAATCAAATCCTAGGACTTATACTAGAGAATAACAATCAAATACAAGATATCACCACATTATTTCCAAGAAGCAACCAAGGAAGCAACAAAATTTTCTCTCCCTCTCTCCCAAAAGCTCCATTCGGCCCCTTCCCCAAAAACAAAGAAATCAAATTCAAAACACCAAGCTCTAGCCATGGAAAAATTCCCCCATTAATTCTCAAGCTTCATACCACCTAAACTAAGGTAAGATAAATCTTTGAGCTCTTTTTATCAAGGTTTGATGGGTGAAATAAATTCAAGAAAGATGATAGTGAATAGTATGAATAGTAACTTTTATTTGGTTTCTTGATTTTAATGGATGTTTTAGGTTCCAAAAACCATACTAAGCACTTCCAAGACTTCACCATCATCAAGAACACATCTCAAGCTCACAAGAAAGATATAAATCTTTGACCCATCCTTACTTAAGATTTAAGTTCAAGATTCTTTTAGAACATAGTTGTAAACCTAGTTTTGGTGAAAGTATTGTTGTAATCTTGATGTTTAGATAAGTAGATTTATGGTTGATTGTTGTTGCCTCAAGAACATGATGTTCTTGAGAGGAGTTAGTGTGATGATGATGATATGTTGATTGTTGGTGGTAGTATAAAGATTTAAGGCATGAACGAAACTCCGATCATAACCGTAATCTTGCTAAAACAAACAAAACATGATTTTAAGATAGAAAATGTTATAAGGATCGTTTAGGAGCTTGAATCGCTTGATTCTGATTTACGGATCAAAAGTTATGACCGTTTTACTAAAAGTGATTTATGCGACAAAAACTGCTACGAATTACGAACTTTAAAAATAAAAAAGATCGACTTAAAAATGTTCATAAATCATGAAATTTTTACAGAGAGTAGTAAATTGAGTTTCCTAACTTTCATAAATATTTCAAGTGAAAATAATGATTTTCAATTTTATAAAAATATTGGAGCTGAGACCGCGCGATTTGAAAATCGTAGAATCCATAAGCGGAGCTGACGAGGAAAATGAAAACGGACTTAAGACATATCGAAAAAGGAAATGAACATAATAAGAACAAGGAATTAAATAAAGAATAAGGGTAATATAAGTTGAGAGGGTGCATAATAAGTAGCACGTGAGTGCGAGTCGCCGTAAATTAGAACGGGACCTAACGAAACGAATTTTGTTTATGATTATAGATTTCCGAGCGGAACCTAGAGCATCCTTCACCTCGAGATACCCAGGCAAGTTTATGAACCCAACTCCATTTACTATTGTGTTGTGAAAGGATTGTTTTATTATCATTGCATAAATACTATGCTTTCCATGATACATAGTAATTGAATTTTCGCATAATGTAGCGATGTTGTACGATAAGCATATATCGTAAAATGTTTAATTCCGCTATAAGCGTGACGTATAATTATAAGACCGGAATTCGGTCGGTATTTTAAGATAAAAACCCGGAAATCATTCTGGTGATATGATAGGATGATTAAAAGTCCATAGTAGTACGTTTTAAAGGACTCAACGTCCACTTAAGAAATATTAAACACCTCGAACTTTTCTTAAAAACGATTTCCAAAGATCGTATTCCCTTAACTATACTTTATCATTCGATTAATAAATATTTATTAACTATTCATTTATTATGGGAGAAGTATTCTCCAGTGAGTATTTATTTCAGACTCGATTAAATATTAAGGTTTACTAAATTACTTAAACATAAATAAGTTGGGGAATATTATTTCGATATTCTTTTAAAGTGTAACAATTCGAGGTTTAATTATTTTTCGATTAATATTTAATTATTTATTATTTATTAAATGATTTATTTATGATTAAAAATTATAAAACTACTTTTAAAATACTTTCTAATTTTCGGAAAATCATTCGAATAATTTCAGATCGTCGAAGAATATTATCTCGACTTATTTTAAATATTTTGAATATAGTTTCAAAAGAAACTTCCCCTTATTTAATTATCTGTTGACAACGGTCAACTCACATCCTTAGTACGTCCTCCGAAAAATTCGGAAGTACGTATACATATACATATATACACTAATAAAACAAGTTGTTTCTATCAACAAGAAAAACACTTGGAGGAACTTCGATGTGGTTCGAGTTCTCGAGATATGATAAAATTCTTTTAAAGGACAAGGGAGGGGTAGACTCTAGTACTATGTATGCTAGATGGACTACCAAAGGTACCGCAGGCGAAGGTACTCTGTGTACTTAGGAACTTGTGAAGTATGTGTATATCTAAAATGGAACACGTAGCCCGAATGCGGCCAGGGTGATAACCGGGATACAAAGGTGTCGTCCTTCTACTAGTAGAAAATGTTACTATTTTCCCGTAGTACGACTGATCATCATATGCGGCGGCTCCAATTAACGTCCTACTATTTTCCCAACTGAAATCGTATGATCATAGTTTACCATTAACATATTTGCAGGATAATAACTCCACTAAAGAATTATTTTCAAAAGAAGGTGTGTATCACCAATGAAAACTATTTTTGAATAAAACATAAATATTATATATGACGTTTTACTTGAGTTTATCATATAGTCATTTCATACTGTACATTATTATACTGGGCATTATAGCTCACACTTGTTTTCTTAAATTGACACAACACAACGGTGAATCAAGATGCCTATCATGAAACTCACAGTCAAGAAATGGGTAGGAAACGACCAGCTGTTCCGTAGGTTGTTTGGTGTTGTACCACAGGTAGACCGAATAAGCTGGATTGGTTTTCAGTTGTTTTTAGTTTGCCTTATTTACAAGTATGACTTATGTAAGGTAATGAATAAGAAACAAATATTTGGCTGACGGACTAGCCTTACTTAAAGGTTATTCCCGGTAATACTTAATTACTTTTACGTTATAATAATTGTCACTTTGTGGTTTGATTTACTCTAGTAATGAATGGTTCATTTCCAAGACAATAACCTATAAGTGTGCGTGTGTGATCAGTGTGGGGTCATAAAGTGTGAGTATTTATAAATTGTGATGCGAGGTATGTGGTATATAGTGATTAAGATAGCATGGACTCCAAGATCCCTGACCACGGATTTTGGGGCACCACACTCTTCAACAACAGGAGGTAGTATAGCCAACACCAATGGAAGAACATGTCATGGATCAGATGACGGTCCTTCTACTGAAGGCTCCGAATGATCATATGGTACTGGAATGATAGAATCTGCCATCTCCGCTATCTGAAAATCATATCGTAAGAATAAGAATCTTGAATCACCTCACGAATCATGGTAACACCTATTATTCAATCACACTCAACCTCTCGACGCTCTATCTTTCTATTCCTTACTTCTAATCGTAACCCTCTACCCATTCCCGACAATCTAGGCTTGTGTCAGTGACTTATAACCTGTAGCTCTGATACCAAACCTGTGGCGCCCTCCAAACCCGGGTCAGAAGTTTGGGGTCCAAAACACACACACACACCATATATATATAAACCTGCTTATAAAAATAATAAAGAGAATAATAATAATATGCAGTGACCCTACTTACCAACATCCACGGATCGCAACAGGTTTAAGTTTGCACACAAGCCACACACACACACTTATGTTACAAATGCCCAAATCCCAACTATTCAAACTTACAACTGAATATTTAACATTCTTAAAAACTTCCAAACTTAACTATCACAAAAGTCTTCAGCTAGTTAATCCGCTTAACCTGGAATCCTAGCTTGTGCACTTGGTTGGGGATCCTCGCTACCAATAGATTCCTTCTTAACTGGAAAAGAACATAAACAGAATCGCACAAATGAGCTAACTAGCTCAGCAAGTCATATTGACAATACTGAGATCAAACAATGATCAGGTGAAATGATTTAAGGTATCAAGTTTATGGCTAAGAAATAATTTAGAATTGGATATTTAATTTTCATTTTAAAAACCAAGGTTAGGCTGTTGATCAGTCATGCACTAACCCCGAGCAAAGCACACAACTCTGCTCTAACTACTGGATCCAAGGCACATATTGGCCTAACATGACCACCAATCTGGTCTGACCACGAATCTGGTCCATATTTTGTAGAACAATCCAATTCTATAATAATAACAGAATAAACAATGTAAAGTAATAAACAGAATCATAAACAACATGGAGTGTCAAGCATAAGATGGTTCGCAATATTCACAAGGGAACAATATGGTAGATACAAAGATTGACTATCAGCCGGTATAAAGGTTTGAGTGTTTAACAATTTCGGTTCAGTGATTGGTATTTAGTTTATATGTATTTGTGAAGTAGTATCGTATATATGTGGTTCGTATCTGGGGGTTCAACAATCAATGGTTCAGAAAGAACAAAGCTTATGGCTCAAAGATCAATAACTGGAATCAAGGTTTAGGGTTCAGTGTTTCAAAGCACTTGCAATATAAAACAAAACTATCAATTATTCACAATATATCTTGAAAAGGTTCGGAATATGTAACACCCCCAAATCCGGGGTCGGGGATCCGGGTTGTCACGAGTTCCATTTCCCTTAATAACACCCAATCTTAATAATTAATCAACTATTCTGTACTGTGACCCCACCATAAACACACACACCACAAGTTATAGTCTCAGAGATGAATATCCAAAAATAATCACAAGTCGTTTTATTCCACAATTATATGCCAATACACCTTAAAAGGGTTTCTGAATAAATTTACATTTCTTTGGCATTATTACAATTCATAAATATACATAAATCTGGTTCATCAATAGTTGAAAACCTAGCCTATTGGTAGCTCCTACCTCAGCTACGGCGGCATCAACGCTTCCAGAAAACTGCGGAACATTTTCTAACCGCTTGCGAATTGGAAGCTTGGTCCTGTTCATCTTGTCTAGCTGATGTTGTGTGATGAAAGAAGAAAGCAAGGGTGAGCAACAAGCCCACAAAAATAATATGTATAATGATTTACAATATATGAGCATTCTCATAGTACTCATGAAAGTCTTGGTCAAGAAAAAATGAACCAAGTTTGATATCTTACCACGACCAAGTCGCAAAATATTCAGTATATATGACATATATACTTTTCACAATCTTTGAAATCCTCTGACATGTATAATATACACAGAGTTCTCGTTTATAACTGTATAAAATATCGTTGCAAGGTGATCTCATATATCTAACCTTGTCTCAACGTTTTTCCGAAAATCTTTGACATGCACAAGATAATCATTTACTAGATATAAGTTTAAAAGATGAAGTTACAAGATACTCCAATATACTTATATCCGAATACTACTTGAACTACCACCGTTCAAGTTATAATCAGTTTCAAAAGTTCATCACCCAGATGAGACTACAAGATAAGACTTGAATAGATTCAATCCTTGAAATATCATTATAAATAATGAAGTTACGAGATACTTCAATAATATAAACTGAGTCATAAGTCCTAGAATAAATATTCGAAATAATATTCATTAAATAATATAAACTGAGTCATAAGTCCTCGAATGAATATTCAAGTAATATTCATTAAATAAAATAATGTTATCGAATAAACCTTATTCGATTAATAGTTTTGAAAACTATATCAATATATATATATAACTATATATATATCATATACTCGGGAACATCTACTCCCGGTTTTAGAAAAGGGTTCACCTTTGGGTCCCCTATCCTCAGGGTATACGCAACTACTACTTATCTCTAGCATAGGTATTATGCAACTCCTAAGCATTTGTACCAACAAATATATAAATCAAGAATACGAAACAGGCATGCATATATACCATATCACATGCTACAATATATCGCAAGAATTTGCTAATAACAAATATGCATTTATCACAAGATCATGCATATACACATATACATCACAATAACAGTTATACGGGTAGAAAACTTGCCTGAGCAACTGGGGGTTACAAATGGCTTGGGACGAGTCTGGTAACCTATAAACAACATAAAAGTTGGAATTAAACCAAAGTCGCTTATGAATCTATACTTTAACCAATTAGACCCTAACGTTCGCTTTTGCGCTTAACGATTCACTTAAGTCGCTCGAGTACCCTCAGCTCCACCATTTTTAATAAATTAACCATTAAGAATTTTAAAGTGATTCTTTTGCGAGTACCTTACCAACTGCCTAATCCACTTAACATAATTGTTTCATACCCCAATTAGTCATTTAAAGTCCTTAACCAAGGTTTCAAAGTAAGGCGAGGGGTAATGGTTCGGTCGCGAAATGTCGTTACTTAAAATGGCCGTTTCTCCTAAACCGTACATCGGAATCAAACAAACCACATATCAAAACGAAGCTCGTAACATGAACTATCTAATCATGGCAATGGTCAAAACCTAGCAGGGAGTTATCGGGTCCTAATGTTAAGAACAAAACAGCCTAAAGTAAATCAGACATTACGACGGCTATGTTTACGCGATTTCCCAAATTTAAAACACTCCAATTCAACCCACAATCAATCCACAATCATAACCCAATCAAAACTCCATCCATACTACATCATAACAGCCCCAACAACTCAACATCAACAATTTATACTTATTCTTAAACTTGAATTTAACTACACTTAAGTTCATTAATCAACAATCCAAGAACTACCACTCCAAAAACTTCACAAAATCAACTAATCTCTATATTTACAACTAGCAAACCTCTCATGAATTATAACAACAAAACTAAACCTAATTACTCAAATAAAGTTAGGGTTTTGAGGGGTTATACCTTCCTTGGAGAGTGGAGAATCAAGAGAATGGCTTGGAATCACCCTTAAAGTCCTTATCCAAGCTTAATCTAAACAAAACTTCAAGAACAAAAAATTTAGTTCTTGAAAAACACTATTCACCATCTTCTTCCATGATTTTTAGGAAGAGATTGTGAATGATTTAGGAGCTCAAACTTATAGGATATCCATAACTATGCATAAGGAGTCTTGGATAATTACCTTGTGATTTAACAAAGCTTGGAACTATGATTTTGACTTTCTTGCTTTGGAAAAGAAGAAGAAGCCGAGAGCAAAGTGAAGAAAATGAAATGATCTTTGTGTTTTAGGTGAAATGATTGTTGGTTGGTTGTTTTTAGCTTGATTTTGGTTAATTACCTTTTTAACCATGAACTTTGTGTGGTTTTAAATCAACCACACCTCCTTCCCCCTTATGTGATGCTTATGTCACCTTTCCTATGTCATCTTGTTGGTTTGATGACATCATCATCCCTAACCTCCTTGATTAACTCTTAATTGCTTGCCTAATGACCGCTGATCTGTTATACGGTTCGCTTAACTTTCGTTTTCGTTTATCGTTTGAGGGATCATACCCGGGATCTTATTACTTAGGTTCCCTTAACCTTTCTCAATACATTATATTCCTTTTTATGATCCTCTATTAAAATCCTTGAATTTAAATCCTTTTTATCCTGTTACCTTATACTCACTTCTTTCTGTATCTGGTGGATTTCCGGGAAAAATCAAAGTGTTCGGAATTGGATTCTAACGATCTTTACATACACTTATATACCATATAGAGTACTTATAAAATCTCAGAATATCAATAACAGAACCCCTACATAGTGTGGCATGAAAAGTTTTCTTCTTCAGCAAAACACAATTCATAAGGGTTTCAAAAATTCCAAAAATTGGGGTTATTACAGTCTCCCCTCCTTAAAAGGATTCCGTCCCGGAATCAGATAGAAAATGAGTAGGGATACTTTCTTAGCATTGCACTTTCTAACTCTTAAGTAATTTTCCCACATTGTGGTTCTACCATCAAACTCTGACTAGTTTGATAACTCTTCTCCTAAGCATTTGTCCATTTTTGATCTATAACCCTTCCTGGTTGCTCCATGTAGGTTACGTCTGGTTGCATGTTTATGCACTCATATGCCCCTATTTGTCTGGCATCCGAATTACACTTCCTTAACATTGATATGTGGAACACGTTATGAACTTACTACATGTTCGGGGGTAGGGCTAGCTCGTATGCTAACTTCCCAATACGTCTTAATACCTCAAAGGGTCCAACAATTCGTAGGCTTAGCTTTCCTTTCTTTTTGAACCACATCAATTCTTTCCAAGGGATACCTTTAACATTACTAGGTCCCCTATTTCTTATTCTTTGTCCTTTCGTGTCAAATCAACATACTTTTTATGTCCATCTTGGGTTACTACCAGCCGTCCTCTGATTAGATCTATTATATCCTTAGTCCTCTGGACCACTACTGGTCTGAGCATCTTGCGCTCTGCAACATCATCCTAACATAAGGGAGATCGGCATTTTCTTCCCTCAAAGATCTCATAAGGTGACATCTCAATACTGACATACGATCGATTATCGTGAGATAACTTAATCCGCGTTAAGTGATCATTCCAAATTCTTTCAAGTCTATTGCACAGACTCTCATTATAGCTTTTAGCATTAGAGCTTTTGCTTCTCAATACCCATTCTTTTCCAGTTTGTAATCGCTACTACCTTCCGTTCCTAATATTATACTGCTTATACTTTTGCTCGTTAGCATTCTATAACCTTTTCATAACCACGTCAACCTTAGTATCACTAACGCATTAGAATCGGAATACCACCATACTTGGTACCACTTCCTTTCTAGCTGCCTCCATCTTCGAAAGCTTGGTCTTTCATATAGAAGTAAAAGAATTTATTGAGAGATCACTATGATCATGAACACTTGTTCTATTGCATAGTTAGTACAGAAGGTGGCCAGCCTTTAGTATTTGACAAGCAATTAAACAATAGATGGTATCCTACTAGGCTTCTATCACACAGATAGATAGTCATTCGGCAATACCTCCCCTTCTAGAAGGGTTGTTCTTCTCAGCTTATACAAAATGAAAAGGAGAGAAAAGAACGAATTGAAGAGAATTGTATATATATAAAATATACTGCCACAAAATATCTGGCTTGGAATCTACCCCTGAACTATAGAGGTTTGCCATAGGAGAACAAAACATATTTGTATTTATATCAACATCAAATATCATAGCATCGTATTTCACATGCCTAAATATTTTGCTATTCCGTCCATCCTTCTATGGACCCATGCTCTTCCTCGAGCTTATACTCAATCACCTTTGAAACTCCCTCGACATCGAAAATTCGAATCTGGGATCTCATTCTAGACATCATCGTTACTAGAATTCTATGCTTGCATCGCAACCTTCCTCATATAGTAATACGACTCTCAATTGATAAGAAGGAATAAATATTCAATAGGTAGATAATCTACTTAATCAGTCTATTCAACGATAACTTATACATCACCACAACCCGATTAGGGGTACCCAATCTCAACATCCATTACACTACAACTCTCACGGTTGTAATCGGCTCATTATTCAAGGAATCGTTGCTGCATTACTATGGTCCACCACTGACCTACTGTCGTCATTCATTTTCCTTGGAATCTTAATAGCTAACCATACGGAGTCCATACCTGTCATATAGAATTCTTCTAAGGAGTTAACATAATCACCAATCATAATTCATGAAGAACACTCCAGATCCTAACGTACATTCATGACATGAAGCAGATAAAATTGCAGAAGAGATTCAATCAAAGCAACGATAGCAGGTTAATACCATTCTTAATCATATGCCTTCAATAGAAGACTTAACTCAAAGGTTCGTTTAGTCCTTCTTGAAATATGGTCCTGGCTTATCTCAAGATAGTACCTTCTAAGATAGATAGTCCGCTCATGGCGATTACACGAATTAAACCTTTACCAAACTACTATTACGGTTGGGTATTGCACAGTCATCAGAAGGAATGTCAATCTTCCAAACCATAATACAACCTTCATAGCTTTAACCATCATCACTGTATTCCTCTGGCACGAGCACCTATAATTGTCCTCTTACACTTAAAGTGTCGGCCACCTCTTTGGCCTTTCCTGATAGTAAAATTTCCTTACAGTTAATGTCATTTTAACCACATCCAAATAAATTTTCTACCTCATTTCAATCACTGCTTATGTGAAGATGTTTTCCTTAAAATCTGATGAGTAAAAAAAAATATCACCATTTTTCCCTAAGTTATTGCCTCAGTCTTTAAAGGTTAATCACTGTCACGACTGACTCTAAATCATACTTAGAACATCTTTTATCTTAGGTCCTAATTGCCCTGAACAATTTCGACCTTTACTGGTTCGATCCATACTTTCTCGTGGTTTAACACGTGCCCCACTTGGTATAATTATAATTACGTCATATTTCCTTTATCAACATTTCTATTCTTGAGAATTTTGAGTATTATCTTTCTCCTTGTAAAACCTCTAAGGTTATCCTTAAATCGTTCCTCCTGTATTTCCTAGATACAGGGCATATCAAGATACCATTTATTAATACCAGAATCATTGTCTATATACTTCTGAAAAATTTCTCCACTGATTCCTAAAGGTTGTTATTACCTTAATCTTTTCCAATTCATACTATCAAAACTCATACTATCCCTATTAAGGGTGAAATGCCAACCTTTATGCATTCCCCTAGGATTCATTTTAAGTTATCGATGTTCTATCCTTAATTCCACCTTTAAAAAGGTACATGCATCCTTCCATGGATAATCAAGTCATATATCCCTGATAAGGGTGCCTTATTCAATCATTCCCACCTCGATAGTATATGCTGAATATCACAATAACATCTGTATTCAAAATGAGGTCAATCAATATGGCCTCCAAAAGATAACAACGGTTATCCGCTTTTATTGCCTAAATTGGTTAACGATAACAAGGATGTTCTGGAAGATATTGGTCGTGTTCAACGTGAACTTCTTCTTAATAATTCCGTATTTACTTTTGTTGTTTATCTCAACAGTCATCTCAATGTTGGGATATCTTTCATACCTGGCATCTCCCTTTTTCGGTATCAAGCCACCAGTCTTACACTTCATATTCTTGAAGGTCACTTCATCCAATTTTCGTAATTTCTTACTTTCTTGTCTCCTCAGTCCATCTGTGTTTCCTTATTAATCAATCGATCTATCTCAAAATTTCATCGAATACTGTCAACTTCAAGGGAATTAAGTATACGTATCGCTTACGCCTTCAGACCTTGCATTTATCTCATGATCAGTCACCATCACACTGATGATGACACACTTCTCTATATTTATTGCAAGGGTTTCTTAGGGTTTCCCATACCTAACTCCCTTATCACTTCTCAACTCTATTTCCTTTATATCCCTTTATACTCCTGCCCTTTTCAATCTTTTATTTTCGTTTCCATTACAACCATTACATGAACCAACACAACATACGCATTAATTTCAAACATCCCGTCATTTTAGATTCATGTCCTCAGAACGAATCTTGACAACCTTTACAACTTAGATTCATAATTCATCATACTTGTCCGCTTTTGTTCTGGCTCTAAAGCTTTTACACTACCTTCATAACCTTGAGAAGTACTTTCCCGAAAACAATTGTCTGAACTTTAATCAATTTATTATAACCTCTGGCTCCGTGCCTTTCTTGGCCTTTCACCAACGGGTGGCCTCTCTCTTAGGAGGGTAAGTGACAAAAATAGTCTTTTGTGATTCATCAATCATTTAGAATCTCAAATGATTCCTATATTTCCTTTAGCCAGGCTCTTGCCTCGACTGGGTCAACCTGTTCCTTGGAACTCTTAGCGACTTAAAGGTCATGAAAGAATTTCCTACCGCATCGTTTCCTCAAGGTGGTGGTTGGGAATAAAAGTATAAGTTTTCTTTAGGCAGGTCCATGAATTGCCCTATAGGAGTACCGTCCTGGTTCTCCCTATCTTGCTCGACTTCTGTTTTCTCAGTATGAAATGTTTTCTCATCCTCCCCATAATCGGGATCATCCTTCATGATTTAAATCCTCATTTTCCACTTTATTATGTTATGGGTTCCTTCTATCTTGATGGCGTCCTCCCTGACTATCACATTTAGGGTTTGCCCTAAATCTTATTCCTCGAACTATAACTTTCATCTAAGATCCAGTCCTTAAGCTCTTGAACATTTGGAACCCAAATTCTGTAGGGATACCTCATTATTCCCTCATCATCTTTCTAGTTATTAATCTCTTCTCCGGTCATTGGTTCGCTGCCTCTATTCATCATTTTTTCTTGACACAATATGATCTTCTCCAATAATTCGGGCTGTATTGCAATCTCAATAGCTTTTCGGTACCGGCTCCGGTTACCTTCACTTCTATTTCCATTTTCTCAAAATCTCTTGTCAACTCTCTGAAAGACATTTTCATCTTGAGTATCTCTTTTATACTAAGGGCATTAGCCACCATTTTGGCTTTCCCTGGATGATAAAGAATCTCATAATCGTAATCCTTGATTAGCTCTAACCACCTCCTATGGCACATGTTGAGCTCTTTCTGCATGAAAATGTACTAGAGAACTTATGGTTTATGTAAATCTCACACTTTTCTCCATATAAGTAGTGCCTCCAACCTTTAGGGCAAAAGTATTGCCACGAGCCCAAGCTCATGGGTAGGGATATCGAATTTTATATTCCCTTAATTATCTTGATGCGTACGCGATTACCTTGATGTACTGTATAAGAATCACCCTAATTCCTTATGCGAAGTGTCACTATAATTCACAAAATCTCCTTTTTCATCTGGCAACACCAACATAGGGGCCGCCACCAACCTTTGCTTTAGTTGTTAAAAGCTTTTCTCGTATTTCTCTGTCCATTCAAACTTCTCAGTCTTACGAGTAAGCCGCGTTAAAGGGGCTACTATCTTTACAAACTTGAACGAACCTTCGGTAGTGACCGGCCAATCCTACCTCTGGTAGTTTCCCTAACCATGGTCATCAATTCCTCAGTGGTCCTTTATTCATTCTTGTCAGGATCCTCCACGGGATCCTCCTCAACCACAATCCCTTCTAGGACAACAGCCTCAACCGCTACATCCTCAATATGAACATTATCAGGTCCTGCGTTAGGACGCTCTATCGGATCCACAATCCGATCTCCAATTAGTAATAAAACATCATCGCGCTGTTGCTCCTCAACCTCAGGGTTCGGAGTCCCGCTACCATATATGATAACGAACTACGCTTCTATCACGATATTTATAAGGGTTCCCATAAGGGTTTTAACTGTCAGTACTATGCCAGGTAGTCCGACTATGAACTTGGCAAGAGTTCTTATTTATCTTAGTGAACCTATTATTTTAACGTCACTTCATCTCTGAGGTTTATAACGCTTAGCTCTGATACCATTCCTGTAACACCCCCAAATCCGGGGTCGGGGATCCGGGTTGTCACGAGTTCCATTTCCCTTAATAACACCCAATCTTAATAATTAATTTACTATTCTGTACTGTGACCCCACCATAAACACACACACCACAAGTTATAGTCTCAGAGATGAATATCCAAAAATAATCACAAGTCATTTTATTCCACAATTATATGCCAATACACCTTAAAAGGGTTTCTGAATAAATTTACATTTCTTTGGCATTATTACAATTCATAAATATACATAAATCTGGTTCATCAATAGTTGAAAACCTAGCCTATTGGTAGCTCCTACCTCAGCTACGGCGGCATCAACGCTTCTAGAAAACTGCGGAACATTTTCTAACCGCTTGCGAATTGGAAGCTTGGTCCTGTTCATCTTGTCTAGCTGATGTTATGTGATGAAAGAAGAAAGCAAGGGTGAGCAACAAGCCCACCAAAATAATATGTATAATGATTTACAATATATGAGCATTCTCATAGTACTCATGAAAGTCTTGGTCAAGAAAAAATGAACCAAGTTTGATATCTTACCGCGACCAAGTCGCAAAATATTCAATATATATGTACATATATACTTTTCACAATCTTTGAAATCCTCTGACATGTATAATATACACAGAGTTCCCGTTTATAACTGTATAAAATATCGTTGCAAGGTGATCTCATATATCTAACCTTGTCTCAACGTTTTTCCGAAAATCTTTGACATGCACAAGATAATCATTTACTAGATATAAGTTTAAAAGATGAAGTTACAAGATACTCCAATATACTTATATCCGAATACTACTTGAACTACCACCGTTCAAGTTATAATCAGTTTCAAAAGTTCATCACCCAGATGAGACTACAAGATAAGACTTGAATAGATTTAATCCTTGAAATATCATTATAAATAATGAAGTTACGAGATACTTCATTAAGTCCCGATATATATATACACCTATATATATATACATTTCATACACTCCTTGAAAACCTTTGTTATGAAAATTATAAACAGAGTTGCAATATCCAATGAATTTTGGAAAGGAGAAAACCTTGGCATAAACCTGATATCTTGCTGATCAGGCAAAGATACCAATAAGTAACCTTTTCTACTAGTAGCTGGGCGAATTCCCCACTGGTCATCACCCTGGCCGCAATAGGACCTTATGCTGGACTGCCACTCAGCCACTTACGCATTTGGTGGACTCCCACTGAGCCACTTACACTTTCATGGACGCCCACTGAGCCCATGTTGCTTATGCCGACTCAAATAGATGGACTTACTTCCCGAACGTTGGGTAAGTAATCAATTCATTTATCAAAACAGCAACCTCGTTGGGAATATAAAATACACCACATAGCCGGATCCTTTAGATTTTTGAACGAGTATTCAAGTCCCCTACGAAAGGAAGATCTTAAATTTGAAAACGAGTTTTGGGATTCGCTCTAAACTTTAAAAGTCAATTTGAAGACTCGAAAACATTTTTAAGAATGTTTGGAGTACTGCTGATTTATTAAAATAAATCAGTCCCAATATATTAGAAAATATCTGAATATTATTATTTAAATAATAATATTCCCAAAAAGGATAATCTCTATAAAATAATCGAAGTAGAAGTGTACAACTCATACTTGAAATGGGTATTAAATAACCAAAGATATACTTATACGAAAGTACTATCTTTATTTGAATAATCAAAATAAGTTTGATTATCGAAACATTATTCTTTAATAAAACAAAGAATATTACTTAGTAAATAATCGGAGTCATAAGTCCTCGAATGAATATTCAAAATAATATTCATTAATAAAATAAACGGGGTCATAAGCCCTCGAATGAATATTCAAAATAATATTTATTAATAAAATAAACGGGGTCATAAGCCCTCGAATGAATATTCAAAATAATATTCATTAATAAAATAAACGGAGTCATAAGCCCTCGAATAAATATTCAAAATAATATTCATTAATAAAATAAACGGAGTCATAAGCTCCTGAATGAATATTCAAAATAATATTAAATAAATAATATAAACTGAGTCATAAGTCCTCGAATGAATATTCGAAATAATATTCATTAAATAATATAAACTGAGTCATAAGTCCTCGAATGAATATTCAAGTAATATTCATTAAATAAAATAAAGTTATCGAATAAACCTTATTCAATTAATAGTTTTGAAAACTATATCAATATATATATATAACTATATATATATCATATACTCGGGAACATCTACTCCAGGTTTTAGAAAAGGGTTCACCTCTGGGTCCCCTATCCTCAGGGTATACGCAACTACTGCTTATCTCTAGCATAGATATTATGCAACTCATAAGCATTTGTACCAACAGATATATAAATCAAGAATACGAAACAGGCATGCATATATACCATATCACATGCTACAATATATCACAAGAATTTGCTAATAACAAATATGCATTTATCACAAGATCATGCATATGCACATATACATCATAACAACAGTTATACGGGTAGAAAACTTGCCTGAGTGACTGGGTGTTACAAATGGCTTGGGACGAGTCTGGTAACCTATAAACAACATATAAGTTGGAATTAAACCAAAGTCGCTTATGAATCTATACTTTAACCAATTAGACCCTAACGTTCGCTTTTGCGCTTAACGATTCACTTAAGTCGCTCGAGTACCCTCGGCTCCACCATTTTTAATAAATTAACCATTAAAAATTTAAAGTGATTCTTTTGCGAGTACCTTACCAACTGCCTAATCCACTTAACATAATTGTTTCATACCCTAATTAGTCATTTAAAGTCCTTAAATAAGGTTTCAAAGTTAGGTGAGGGGTAATGGTTCGGTCGCGAAACGTCGTTACTTGAAACGGCCGTTTCTCCTAAACCGTACATCGGAATCAAACGAACCACATATCAAAACGAAGCTCGTAACATGAAATATCTAATCATGGCAATGGTCAAAACTTAGCAGGGAGTTCTCGGGTCCTAATGTTAAGAACAAAACAGCCTAAAGTAAATCGGACATTACGACGGCTATGTTTACGCGATTTCCCAAATTTAAAACACTCCAATTCAACCCACAATCAATCCACAATCACAACCCAATCAAAACTCCATCCATACTACATCATAACAGCCCCAACAACTCAACATCAATAATTTATACTTATTCTTAAATTTGAATTTAACTACACTTAAGTTCATTAATCAACAATCCAAGAACTACCACTCCAAAAACTTCACAAAATCAACTAATCTCTACATTTACAACTAGCAAACCTCTCATGAATTATAACAACAAAACTAAACCTAATTACTCAAATAAAGTTAGGGTTTGGAGGGGTTATACCTTCCTTGGAGAGTGGAGAATCAAGAGAATGGCTTGGAATCACCCTTAAAGTCCTTATCCAAGCTTAATCAAAACAATTCAAGAACAAAAAATTTAGTTCTTGAAAAACACTATTCACCATCTTCTTCAATGATTTTTAGGAAGAGATTGTGAATGATTTAGGAGCTCAAACTTGTAGGATATCCATAACTATGCATAAGGAGTCTCGGATAATTACCTTGTGATTTAACAAAGCTTGGAACTATGATTTTGACTTTCTTGCTTTGGAAAAGAAGAAGAAGTCGAGAGCAAAGTGAAGAAAATGAAATGATCTTTGTGTTTTGGGTGAAATGATTGTTGGTTGGTTGTTTTTAGCTTGATTTTGGTTAATTACCTTTTTAACCATGAACTTTGTGTGGTTTTAAATCTACCACACCTCTTTCCCCCTTATGTCATGCTTATGTCACCTTTCCTATGTCATCTTGTTGGTTTGATGACATCATCATCCCTAACCTCCTTGATTAACTCTTAATTGCTTGCCTACTGACCGCTAATCTGTTATACGGTTCGCTTAACTTTCGTTTTCGTTTATCGTTTGAGGGATCATACCCGGGATCTTATTACTTAGGTTCCCTTAACCTTTCTCAATACATTATATTCCTTTTTATGATCCTCTATTAAAATCCTTGAATTTAAATCCTTTTTATCCTGTTACCTTATACTCACTTCTTTCTGTATCTGGTGGATTTCCGGGAAAAATCAAAGTGTTCGGAATTGGATTCTGACGATCTTTACATACACTTATATACCATATAGAGTACTTATAAAATCTCAAAATATCAATAACAGAACCCCTACATAGTGTGGCATGAAAAGTTTTCTTATTCAGCAAAACACTATTCATAAGGGTTTCAAAAATTCCAAAAATTGGGGTTATTACAGAATACTTGCCTCGTCTTAATCTGCTAACACTTCACTGGCTTTCAGTCACTACCTCTTATTCGCCAACTATCTGTTTTCCTTTCCTACGTCTTGCTTCTTCTGCTCAGACACCACAAGTATCTATCAATATATATCTCACTTGATTCTATTCGGTAAAAGCTTCTATCTACCCTTCGTTTTACCCAAATCCGATTTA
Source organism: Apium graveolens (assembly GCF_009905375.1). Lineage (NCBI taxonomy): Eukaryota > Viridiplantae > Streptophyta > Magnoliopsida > Apiales > Apiaceae > Apium > Apium graveolens. The sequence goes on from NC_133651.1 coordinate 168,651,746, forward strand.
CGGATTGAACATTGCGATTAAAATAGTCAAATGATACACGTATATGCATAAAACACATCAATAAGTTCACATATAGCACATAACACGTAATATATTTAATGAAAATACTTTTTCAAAGAGGATTTGATGTTAAAATGATTTTTCAGATATTTATTATGAATTTTTTATCATTTTTCGGAATTAAAACGGGTGGTTGAATCATTTTAAAATAAATAAAAGGGTTCGATTGTTCTATTATGGCTTTGAAATCATTTTATAATAATTATTGAGCATTAAAAACATTTTAAAATAATATTTTAAAACTCGAAACTATTTTTTAGATTTTTTAAATAAAAATAAATAATTAAATATAATTAAATAATTAATTAAAATAAATTAAAAATTAATTAAATCAATTAATTTTCGAATTAATTGACCAATTAACCGATTTATTATTAACTAAAATAATTAACTAATTAATTCAGATTTAATTTTAAATTAAAATAAATTTTCAGAATTTAAATATTGATTTTTGACATTTTAAAGTAATTAAAATAATTTCTGAAAATAAATATAAAAAGGAAATACAGTTTTTGAAAATAATTAAAAAATAAATCAGATTTTTATTACTTTTTAAAACGTGCAAATATCACAAACTCAGGGGGGTCAAATGGCAATTTTGCCATCGTCCCCGCCCTGTCGCTGGCGGTAGCCATTAACGGCAACCCCGAGCTCGCCGGGAAACTTCAATCAAGCCCAGAACTCGATCAAATTCACAGGAGTTCATCTACACTTCTCCAGGAACTCGTTTATGCAATCAAATCGTGTTAACAATCAACAAATCGGACGGAAAATCAACGGGAAAAACCCGTCGCCGCCGCTGCTTCAGTTTTCCGATGAACACCCTTCAGGAATCGTTCGTTGATTCCAAATACACCATTCAATTCATTATTAAACGATCTATTTAATCGTGCAATCAGCTTTACGGATAACCCCTAAACAAGAAACACCTAAATTCAATTGAGAATATTCATATGTACTATAAATCCTAATTTAACAATTCGAAATTAAAACCTAATTTTGAACATGTTATTGAAGTCAAATCAGTCATATAATATACCAAAATCATCAGGAAGAAAAGCTCTATAACATGCAATCATCAAATAATACAAACAATCCGTCGAACAAAAATTCATAATTTAAATCAAAATAATTCGAAATTAAATAAAAATATAGAAAAAAACCTTTGACTCTGCACAAAAACCAGTTCTGGAATCTGATTGTATGTTTCAAGAGCTTCGTTTTGAGTACTCGGGCTTTCCAAACGGATTCCGGTAACACCTTAAAATTGAGGTTTGATTCTCAGAAACTACAATGAAATTAGGGTTTTTCTCTGTAAAATTATATTTTTAACTATTTGCAAATAATTTTATGTACGAAATAAAATACAGTAAATGATATTTATATTTACGGAATATTGGTACCTCGTTGGATCATACCGGATATAAAATGGTACGTTTATTTGAGAAAACAGATCCAAAACGGTACCGGTTTCAGGATAATTATCCAAATCTGTACATTTTGTACTGCGGTCTTGGTCTCAACGCTTTGGTTACACGTACTACGAGAAGATAATTATAATAGTTTAATAGAAAGATCCCTTTTCTCGAAAATACAGGTTTTATCGATTTACCGAAATGAATTTGTATCGAAAATATTACGCTGGGACCCGCACGGAGAAAATCGTACTCCGGATCGAAAAAGTCGAAACATTGAAAATGCTAGAAATATTGCAATTAGGTTAGAAGGAGTTTTCGGAAGAGTTTCGGGTTGTAAAAATGTAAGAACGGTTGAAGTCAGTTGGTTCTCGATTATGCAAAATAGTTTTTAATTACTTGGGAAAATAATTTATTAAATCCATAAATCTTTTATAAAATCATAAAACAACATAAAAATTAATAGAAAGATATGACAATTATCTATACTTTATTTTGGACATATAGAAATTAAAATACTCAAATTGTATCATATTTAAATATCCAACCACATATGCCACTTAACAAATCGTTCATAGAATAAATAAAATAAATACAAAATATACATTTATTAGCAAAAATAATTACACGTTATGTCTCAGATATTACATTGGGGGGGTGACTGTGTCTTGTAAGAATATAATTGCATATCTTGATAACTTAGTTGCATCTACCATAGGAGAACAATGTATGACTGACCAAGAGATTGTGAATGCCTTTCAAGTTCCAATTTCTGATGACTTAGCTATGGTTCATGAGTTAGAGGACATAGGTATGGATGCAAGGGGACCACTTATTGAAACTCTTCCTGATTTGATTCATATATGTTATGCTGATGGTAATGTTGTTGGATGTTTCTATTCCTTGCTACTATTTTTGGAATGCCTTTTCTGATCTGTGTTTGATCTATTTTAATTTAAGAACTTTGTGTTATTTTGTTTTGTTATGCTACCTTTTGCTGGATGACTGTAATCTTAAATTTGCTTAGATTTAATGGAGTGAATGCACTCCTAATGCTTTATAAACTTTTGAAACAGGTGTTGAACTATGTTCTATTTAATTAGTGAACCACACTGATTGATGAGAACATTTTTGTTCTATGTAATATAATCTGTATTCTGTTACTCTTGTTGGTGGTACTGAAAGTACGCTCTTATAACTACTAACATGTCTCTGCAGGAACAAGATTCAGTCAACTGAAGTGTTACTAATATAGTTTGATATGATACTCTAAGTTATCCAGATTCATCTGTTGCTTCCTAGTATATTTAACTAATCTGATATTATGATCAATTAGGAAATTTTTTGTTTTCTGGAATATTACCTTGGTATCTTGTCAACTATTTGTAGCTAATTTAATAGATTTGATTAATCTAAAATTGACTTAGTCAAACTGGTACAAAAATATATCAACAACAGTGCTTGTATATTCTAACTATTTTGTAGAAATAAGATAATCACTCACCTTCATGAACAACACAATGCCTTCAAGTGCCTCAAAGTGATTTCGCAAAAGTATGTAAGTTGGCAACTCTACTCGGGTATGATAAGTCAGATCTTTGGATTTAGTATAGCTATAAATGGTTTAAGGTAAAATTCTAGTGAAGAATTACTTAATTTGTATTAGAACTAAATTTGTGTAGCATGAAAATGCTTGACTAGAATAGGAACTATAACATGGTTAAGTTGCACTTAGAATGTATTAGGACAAACTCTTGTAACTTTTATACATTTTGAACATTGTATTTAACTCAGTTCGATCAAAAGTACTGAACAGCATGTATTAGGACTTTAAACATGTAAAATTGTTTCCATGTATTAGCTGTTTTGATATAAATATGTAACGTGCTTAACTGAATAAGTCAAGATCCGCATAATCAGATATACCAGATTGTATTAACATTAAAATTGTGTACACTGTTTTCTACTTGTTCTTTTAAAACTGATCAAATAAATCGTATTTTGGAACAAGTCAAATGTCTTGTAAACATTGTAATGGTGGTTTGACTACTTAAACATGTACTGTTTCTATTTCTAGTAAAATATCAAGCTTAAGCATTTTTCATATTATTTATGAAAGCATAAACGAGTACACAAACTCAATATGGACATATCAAAATCTGTGTAAAAGACAGTTTCTTGACCTAAATTACTTTAGATTTACATAATCTCGTATGTCAAAACATAGCTAAAGTACTTTTGTTAAAACCAAAAACATTTCCATGATTTATTCTGAATTGATCTGTAATAGTATGTATGATACAAATATCTCTTAAAAATACAATTGTTTTGATCATATTCATGCTACTAACAATTTACATTATTATGGTTTACTACCTTGCAACATATAACTTCTAGCCATCAAATGTAGTAAAATAAAATGGGAATAGATAAAATTGAAACCCAGTCTTTATTACTTGCATTACATATGCATGATACAATATCTTCTAGAAGGAATTGGAATTCTGTTTCTAGGTAATTGTTTAAATCTAATATAATGTCTTTGCATGATAAACTAGATTATGCTTTTTGGTTATCTCCCAAAAAAAGGGGAAGAGAATTTGGACCCCCCTAATTTTTCAAAAACTTAGATGTTGTTAGTTAAAACATTGTGCTTCTATATATATGATAAATCTAACAAAGTTTTTGCAGGAATTATCATAAGAGAGGAATCAAGAAGTATTCCTGTGACACCCTCACAATCAGGGGCCTAGATTGAGGAGTCACCATGCTACAAATTACAATAATATAAAACAGAATCATAAACATAATGCCATGGCCCCTTGCACTGCTACAGGATCTAATACATGTCAAGGTATGAAACAAGTTACATCTAACTACACAACATGATGCTATTACAATCTTTTCTAAATACAAAAGATAACTTCATATAGAAGCTGCCACTGATCTAACCCCTTTATAGCTACCTGCGATGTCATAGCGAATCTAACTGTGCGCGAAGGTCCAAAGTTAGCATTCTTCCTAGCTGACCTTCTAAATCCAACCATACTCGAGCTTAACTGTAAAATTTAGATAACAAAGTAACGTGAGCTACAAAAGCTCAGCAAGTAACAATAACATTAAAGCAGTTAAGCTATCAGGGATCAATAGGTATCAATGCCAACTATGATATTCAAATGGAAATCCAATATAAGGAATAAGGAAAGGAATTATAGAAAAATTCCTTATCGTCAGTTCAAAATTCAAGTTTTCTTTCAAAACTCTTCATAAAATTCTTTCCAACATCTTTTCAAAAACCTTTTCAAGCAAACATTTTCTAAGGAAATCTTTATTTCAAAACATATCTTTTGATTGGAGTTTTCCCACAACGTCATAGACAATACGGGTGATCAGCCACGTAATGCCTCCCATCAGGACCTAATCATCCTTCTGAGCTTCCATGTATATAGGGTCCCCTAAGACTAGCTCCAAAACTAGTCGGCTAGACTTATTGCCATTGCTAGCGCAACACAACCAAAAATGCTGGACTGGCGTCACTCGGTCACTTACGCCTCCAATCTATAGGAATCCGTAGAAAACATTTTTGACGGAATTCCTATATCATTTATGAAAATATCTTTCAATTTTAAGCTTTACCAACCTTTTGATGAAATAAGACCTTATTGGAAAGTCTGAAATCATATTTAAGTTCATTTTTGAAACTCAGGGATATCATGTCAAGTATCAGGTATCAAAAAGAACACAATGGGTTCAAACATAGGTATTATCAACAATGAACCAAAAGGTTCTCATAATGAATGAAATTGTGAGCATTTGAAAATATAAAGGAAACAGGCTTATTTATCAATGGCTGAGATATGGTATTCAAAATTTAAATCAACATGCATGAATATAAGTAAGAGAGAGAGAGCGGTTGAGGTTTCGTTACTTGCCTCTCAAAAGTATCACACTATCACAGTCCTGCCTAACCACAATCTTCACTGGATCTTAGCTTTAACTTTTTCCTTTCCTACGCTTGCGTACTCACTCTTTAACTCTACACGAGTAAGAACTCTATTTCAGAATCATTCTAAATACAGTTCGACGTTCATTTTAAACGTCTACCTTAACTACCCCTTTCGCGATACCTACATTATACTTATATATGTACTATTATTTCATATATATATAGCACATATATCATAAACAGGTCACATAGCACATAACACATAACACATATTGCACATATAGTCACTATCCGACCTTCAATCTCAAACTTAGGAAATAATTCCTTATTTGAAACAAAATTTTAAATTTAAAACTCTCTTGTAAATTATTTGATCATGTTTAGAAAACAAACTTTAAGTTTAAAAGAATTTGAAATCCATATTATAGTTTGACGAATTAATTGTAAGTCAAACTAAGTTGATTCGAATAACTGATCGTCATTTGATAACTTAATTCGACTAGCAACTAACCTAGTGAAACTATAATAGTATTTAAGCATCTTGAAAATGTAATCGCTTTTCGAAGATAGTCTAGTTACTCGACAAGTGAAACTACATTGGATAGCTAGCCAAACTACGTTAGATCTTTAAAAGATTTTAACGAAATTTTGGCAGCATATCCTCTGTATTTCCAACATACCAGTCGACCATTGTTGACACCCAAACACAAGAACAAGCAATCAGCCTCATATACAATCACAATACTATATTATTGTAGTATAATACTACTATACAAACTTCATCACAAACATACCATTCAACTTACTTGCTCTTTATACTATTTCAAGAATAAACAAGTAAATAATAAACCATTCTATAAAAACTAAGTTTATTGACTTATAAACACTTTACACAACTAGTACATTATTATGGATACTAGTTTACAATCAAAACAAACCAAATAGCCAAACACGTTTAACAACCAAGGACATAAACCAATTTCAATAAGGCACATACTAGCACACGCCATCACACAAACACACATATTCTATCGTATTTACCATATTAAAGCTAGATACAAGATTACTCATCAAAATGTCTTATACATAGACTATTAAGAGTTTAAAGTATAACCCGACCATATCGAAAGAATGCCAATTTACTCTGTTATATTAAAGTCAAATGAAAAATCATAAAACATGAAAGTTGTAGATACTTCTGAGATATTTCCAAAAGGTTAAGACTCATTAAAAACGGATAAATAACGAATTCGGAAATTGGATAATGTGGGCTGCCTGAACAGAGTCAGGCCCTGATCGCAGAATTAATTTGACATTTAAGACTCCTAAATCCCAGAATATTACTCTGAGTTATGAACACAAATTGTAGAGTTTTAAAAGATCTTTTCAGAATGGTATTCTTCAAAATTTTCTGATAAATATTTAATTTACTATAAATTTTCAAAGTCTGCCTCTCAGTTTTGAAAATTTTCTGGCATGTTACAAAACTGCAGAAATCACCTCCTTATAAACAAAATTTCGAGAAACCTAAAGAATCAAAGTTGTAGAGAATTGAATTATCTTTCTAGAGACTCTGAAATCATAACATTTCGACATGTAATGAATTTTATACGAACTTAGCAAGAAAACAGAACATAATACTTTGAAATCAAACCTTATATCTTTATAACTATATTAACAATCAATTTCACACAGAAAAGCCATTTAAACACATGTTTCTCTCAGCAACAACAAAACAATGACATGCATATATCAAAACTAATATACATCAAGATATCTTAGCATACATTACTAATTTATTGTCATAAATATGTTTAGAACTTAAATTCATAGAAGAACACTATATGCAAAGGAGATTAATTACATACAACACTTTATAAACAATTAGATTCACTTAAACACTCTTATCACCATCAATTACATCACATGAGTCAATAAATCCATTCTCTCATATATACATATACATAAGCCGCATATATATATATACTTTCATGATACAAAACTTTAGTACTTTAAACCACTAAATTAACAACTATTTTCACCAAAAAACACCATATACATACACATTCTTCACATATACATACACCCGCATGTATACAACACACATAAGACACCAATTTCCAACATGCAACTATAATCCATGACATGCAATTCGAATTAACTAACACTAACACTCTATTACTCAATAAACTCAAGTGAAATCACATGAAACTCTAGTTTCTCCCTCAACAACACCAAACTCAAATATACACACACGGATACCAGCATGCAAAGTACAAGTTTAATGTAAAAGAAGAAAAAAGATTAGATCCTTACCTAGCAACAAAGGAAGAAGAAAAAGTTATGTGCTTGTGTGTGTGGTTTTTGGCCGGGGAAAAGAAAACCGAGAGGAAGAGATGGGGGAGGATGATGTCTCCGGTAAAATGAGGAAAGAAAGAGGGAGGCTCATGTTTTATTTAATAAAACAAGGGTATTTTGGTAATTTCACGTATACAAGTTTTTGTTTCAATAGTTTTCTTTTGATAAATGAATGCAAAAACGTTTCTTTAATAAAATACAAACTGTTATGAAAGTTCTGTAAGTTATAAATTTTATATTTTTAAAATATAGAGCACGAAATTAGCTTCGCGTGCATATTTTTAAAATATTTTTCTGATGCACGGTTATTTTTGTATGAATTTTACAAGTTTGACTACGAAAAGTGCAAAAACAGTTCTTAATTCGAATTAAAAATAGGAAATAGCTCAAAATACTCACTTTTACATTATTATAAAGTTTTTAATACCAAAATAATGATTGTAGAATAATAATAAAATTTTTATTGTTTTCCAACTATTTTTCAGAAATTTAAATAAACATTTATTCACACTTTATTTTTCAATATTCACTTAAAATTTCATAAATAAATTTCCAAGCACTCTAATAATCACATAAATAAATTTCAAACATACTAATAATCACTTAAACCACACTTTAGCATATAAATATCACATATTTTATTTTTCTAACTAACTTCTCATATTTCCATAATTCCCACTTTTCCACTTTTTAATTTCCACTTTCACATTTCACTTTCACATTTAAATTTCCATCTTTAAATTTTATAATGCTATTATAGCATCAATAAATCCACAATTCACTTTATTACAATTCCTCTGAAATACATCAGACTGGAATAAATATATAATTATATATATTTATTCTCTACTTTCACATAAATAGCACAGAAACAAATAATCATTATATTAAAATTTTACGGTCGTTACATTCTCCCCCCTTAAAGGATTCTGTCCCCAGAATCACGCCTAAGTAAACAATTAGGGATACTCCTCGAGCATTTCACTCTCAAGTTCCCATGTGAACTCTTCCACAAGAGGATTTCTCCACAAAATTTTGACTAGGGACACAGATTTATTCCTAAGCGCTTTTCTCTCCGATCTACCATCTTTATCGGGTGTTCCTCATAAGACAAGCTAAATCCTTAAGTATTCATATTCTATTTCATGGTCTGCAATTGGAATCCTAAAGTTTAAGAACCATTAGACAATATAATGTGAACATGGGGTATGTGCAGAGATAATATCATCTCAAACACGACTTATCTTGTCCTTCAAAACTTTGCGTAAATCCTGATGCACAGAATCTCGTCTGATGGTTCATCTATACTTCAACATTTTTAGATTGAAGGTAAGGAATATAAAATACAAAATTCTCACTTGCGCCAATTCTTGATTCAAAAGTTTGTTGATGAAACACATTGTTTCAGAATAGTTGATTGGAACTAAGGTTCAATGATCAAGAAGAAAAGAATGAAAATGATAATGACATGATTGAGAACAACCATATTAGTACTTAAGATGGCCAGTCTTAGTACCATACAGTTCACAACACACATTTAGGTGGCGTCCCACCAAACTATTTGTTACAAAGACAAACAGCCACAATACGTGTATTGTTTGTCTCAATCAGATGACCAAATTTTCAAGGAAATAAAAGATGTTCGAAGGGAGTTGGAAGTATAGAACAGATTCTGGATACTTTTAGAAAACAATAAAAATTACACTTTAGAGTGGTAGAAGTATAATTTATCATTGGTCATTTTCATAAATTTCTCATACACGTACTCGTATAACAACTGTAACCCATTCTTTCGTATCTCGAGAGTGGATTACACATCCACATCAATGTAGCTTTTCATACCAGATTCATTACTTCTTTTCCATCAATCACGGAAACTCACCAACATGAATATTTGCAGCAATAACCTCTTTCCACGTTATTCACACTCGGAGCTTCCGAATCGCTCTTTCCTCGTAATATACTCATAGATCAAAATATATCTAGGTTTGTTTGATGACATCAATGGTCTTCTTACATATAGAGCCTATAAGGTGATATACCAATATTCACATTACATTTGCTACGACATAAATCCACTAACGACGGATGTTCATCCTTAGTTTTATTTACTGTATAAGACGTCCACTCTTAGTATATCATCCCCTATCTGAATCATCCTTTCTTTTGAAGATGCACTCATTGACGATGAATTGTTCTCATCTACATTTTAGTGTCTACACAAACTTAGAACTTATTCCAAAGTCTTTGAGTAATTCTGAGCCTATACCTTTCGCAATACACTCTGAAACCCCATACCACATGACTATTATCCTCATCTAGTTGTCTTGTAGAAACGTTTCATTAACCAATTAGAAGTGTACTAACTTGATCGATGTCTACCATCGTTCTTGTCTTATATTAAGTCCTTTCTATATAAAGATAAAACTTCTGGCTCCTTTAATCCATACGGGTTTTCTTACTTGTTTCTATACGAATAAATGTCTCCAAATCTTGGGGCACTCAAGTTTCTGTTAGTTTCAAATCATTTGCTAAATGATTTTACTTGCAAGACTTTCATTGTTCGGTAACTATACTCAATAACCTGACCATATTGTACCAAAATGCATTCTAACCCATTATAAGAAATACCATTATAAATCGCAAGATTGTCTCGATCACCAAGTAGAACCAACATGGTTAGGACACTAACCCTTTCCTTAACTAAAAAAAAATTTCTCTCATGCTTATCTTTCTAATCAAACTTTTCCCTCCTCCTTATTGTCATTGTCACTGATGTCATTATCTTTCTAAAACAATTTCCTTATAAGAGTTGGCCATTACTAAAGTTCCTTGTTTCCGTAGATATCTCTATCATTTCCCACTTCATTTAAATTTCAACACTTGTGGAATTTACGTTGATTCCCTCACGGCTACCTATTTCTTTAATAACTCAAAATTTAAAAACTTCACATACATCTATTCTTTTCTTTTCTTAGGATCATCAAGTCGTCCTTCCAGTGTTTGGTGTACTCACCCTACGTATTTGAATAAATAACACATTATTAAAGCCTTGTATAAATTACTGTCTCTAGCATATTTTCAAACTTAATTTCTACTTGATAGTAACTCCATTCTTAAATTAACCATAGAGAAGTATGTTGCTCTTCCCAACAGTTCAACTCAATCATCATTTCAGTTACTTATGCTTGATTGTCTAATTGAGCTTTCCATAATCGATATACTAAGCCTTATAACTCCTTTATCCAAAATTTCTGGCAGTCGAATTGCCAGTCTTCTCATTTCAACTAGTACCACTCTGTGTAGTCTTTTGCCACTGATTTAATTCTAGGTATCGCACTAAGAATTCACTTCTCTACTATGAGATAAGCAAAGTTGCTTATCTGTAAACACACCTTAACCTCTTTAATCATGAGGATTTCTTCAATCTTGAGTATTTCTTGACGGATATTCACTACATGTGTGACACACATAGACTTCACATCCTCGTCTTCACAATCCTTTTAACTTAAAATAAGGGTCTGAATTTCTTTAACGTGCTTTTGTCCTTGAAGCATAACTTCCTCGTCATTCATAGACTTCATGTTAATCTGTTTCTTCTTGTACTTATTTGTGCATCGTAATCCTATAACAAATCCATTCCTAGGGTTCTATCAAATTTTTCTTAATTTGGAAGATATCATATTCACGATGAAAGAACAATCTAGTATCTTAATGTCAAAATGTTAACATACCTGACAAACGTGAACTCTGTCCTGATCAACTACTCTTATAACCAAATTTGGTCATAACGGTTGATCTTAAATTACAGTGTTCCTATTACCACTTCCACATTTTGAATTATATTTTTCTTAGATATAATGAAGGTCCTTACCTAAAAATTCCGATGCTCGTGATGGTCTTATGACACCTTGAAATTTTAGTTGTTTGGAGTAGTTCCTTAAAATACCTTATAGAATAGCCCACCATGCCACACTTGTTACAAGTAAAATCCGGATCCACTCTTACACTTATACTCGTGCATTTCTCAGTAAAGTAATCCATTTTATTTTCTTCAACTTTATCTATATTTATTTTCTTCCCTAGATCACTTACTTTCTCCTTTTATAATCACAGCCTTATAAACCACTGCTCACATAAGTTCGAAGTTCAAATACAGCCATCCAGCTTCTAACCTGCTGCTTAATCTGATGCTTGAAGCTCTTGGCTCTTTTTACATCCTTAAAATCCTATTTCTGACACCATTTATGTTAAATCAGTAATCTGGGGCTTATAACCGCTTTGCTTATATTTTTTTATTTTCAACTTCAAAGTTTTACCCCCAAGTGCTCCTTCATACAGTCTTGTGTATCCTTTACTAGAAACGGCTCCGTAAATCTCTACCATGTCATCGTACTTTCTCTTTCCATTTCTCTAACTGATTTCCACTAGAAGCCAACTTGAAAACTCTGTCTTTTGGTCTTCACCAACTTTAACCATGCCAAAAGTTTTATCTATTTACTTAAGCCAAACTCTGGCTTTGGTCAGTTCCACAGTTTCCTGAGCCTATGGGAATTTGGCATCTTATGAGGATATAAAACTTACCACTTACGGCTTGACGTTGTTGTTATTGTTGTGTCAAAGCAGCAGTTATTGTCAGACTGGTTATAAAATTTGGGTTATGGTAGGGTCAGTTTGACTCCAAACTTCAAGTGTTATAGGTTTGAGAAATTGGCTTGAGAGCGATATCCTCTTGACGAGTAAACAAGCAACTTACTAAGCAATATGCTACATGCTTAAGAAACCATGTAATTTCTATCCTTGTAAAAGGATTTAATTCTATCTTCTTAGTACAATAAAAAGATTTAACTCATGCAGCCTTATTACCCTATAAGTTGCTCGTTTTCCTCAAGGAAATAACAAGGTATGGTTTATTGGTAATAAAAAAATTTTGGAATGTTAAGGTGGGTATATAAAAGTTGTATATGGAGGAAATAGTAAGGTGTTCAACGAATATGAAAAAAAGGGCGTACATCTTAAAGGTAAAAGTTATGGTTCCAACACTTGAGTTCAAAAATAGCAGGAGAGAAAACAACAGTCTGACGATTAGTCAAAGGGGTAAAATAATGGGAAAAACAACCCCAACTGTCACAAGCTGCTAGACAACAACAAGGAAATTATCGAAATCAATGGTGACCTACACATCTGAAAAGATTAACTTAGAACCATCTGATACTGACGTAAAATAGTATCTAAACAAGTTCTACTAACTGAGCTGAGTACCACGCCAACAACTTCTTTTCCCAATAGCTTAATATCTCCTTTATAGAGCAATTCTTAACACAGTCCACATCCATCTTTCCAACTTCATCAGTCTCCCAGTCCTTTCCCAAGAAGTGTAAATAGATGATCCTTCCGGAAGATGACCACATGCCATCTCTTCTAGACGTTCAATCCTAGATACCCACTCACTTTCAGAAACGTCTACCCGTTGCCTAGTCTCATTAGACATCTGATCAACTAAGGATCTTAATTCTGAACCTTGTCCAAACACCATTTCTCGGTCGTGTAATAGCTCCGCATAAATGTAGTAGGGAATTTGTGGAACTAGAATTATCACAGGGGCCGAAACAGGTTCCATAGCTGGTAAGACAAGAGTCCCGGTAGTCGATCTGACCGGCTGCCACACAATTTCTTCCTCAAAATCAATCTCAGACTCGTACTCATGACTAGACGCTAAGGTTGAAGGGTCGGTAGGAGAAGTCCTATCCGATTCATCATCACTGATGCTGCTATCCGGCATCTGCGATAATATAGGTATGCAAGATGAAACGAAAAAGGTTATCTTAAATTCTAACGCCATCGTATCGTAGAGATCTTAAAGTCGAGACTATATCCTACAATCCCAACTGAAACTCTATATAGTTTAAAACTTAATTCCTAACTTAACATTCCTACAACCCACCTAGGGCTGTCAATGGATCGGAAATCCGGTCCGATCCGGTCCGATCCGAAGGCTAACGGAGCGGATATGGATCACTTATAAAAAAATCCGATCCAAAAAAAATCCGATCCGGTAACGATCCGATCCGATAAGTACCGGATATGGATTTAGGCCGATCCGATCCGTTAATGATCCGATCCGGATAATTTATTATATATCAAATATATATATATATATAATAAATAATATATAAATATATTATATATTTATATTATTTTTTGTTAATATTTTAGAGCAGTTGATTGTCTTTTTCTATTTATATATAGATTTGTATGGAAGAAAATAAAGGAGGGAGGATGGTAAGCAGAAGGGTCTGCGACAAGGCAACAGAGACAGCAGCATGCATCGCACATTTGGCTTATGATATTTTTATAAAAACTGTGCATTGCACTTTCCTTGGACATATTCCTTTTATTTATTGAGTTACATGGATGAATTTCTTTGGTTTTAACAGTGTTATATTTGGTGAAGAATAAAGACCGCAATCTAGTTTTATATTCAAAATTTAGTATTTTAATTTTGGTGTTATTGAATTTTAATTTATTGTATAACTTTTAAATTATTTTTCGTATTATATTTGCTTTCAATATTTTTTTATAAAATATTAGGTGTAATGTAAGAAATTGTGTTTGTATTTCATTTTTTTAAAAAAATAAACGGATCGGAGCTCCGGTCCGTGATCCGTGATCCTAACGGATCCGGATATGGATCGGGCTATAAAAAATCCGACAAAAATCCGATCCGGATCCGAATCCGGTAAAATTAAATGGATCAGGATATGGATCAAGGCCGATCCGATCCAGATCCGATCCATTGACAGCCCTAAACCCACCTAATCCTGACTTATTTCAGTGACCAAAACCTGCAGCTCTGATACCAAACTGTGACACCCTCACAATCAGGGGCCTAGATTGAGGAGTCACCATGCTACAAATTACAATAATATAAAACAGAATCATTAACATAATGCCATGGCCCCTTGCACTGCTACAGGATCTAATACAGGTTAAGGTATGAAATAAGTTACATCTAACTACACAACATGATGCTATTAAAATCTTTTCTAAATACAAAAGATAACTTCATATAGAAGCTACCGCTGAACTACCCCCTTTCTAGCTACCTGCGATGTCATAGCGAATCTAACTGTGCACGAAGGTCCAAAGTTAGCATTCTTCCTAGCTGACCTTCTAAATCCAACCATACTCGAGCTTAACTGTAAAATTTAGATAACAAAGCAACGTGAGCTACAAAAGCTCAACAAGTAACAATAACATTAAAGCAGTTAAGCTATCAGGGATCAATAGGTATCAAGGCCAACTATGATATTTAAATAGAAATCCAATATAAGGAATAAGGAAAGGAATTATAGAAAAATTCCTTATCGTCAGTTCAAAATTCAAGTTTTCTTTCAAAATTCTTCATAAAATTCTTTCTAACATCTTTTCAAAAACCTTTTCAAGCAAACATTTTCTAAAGAAATCTTTATTTCAAAACATATCTTTTGATTGGAGTTTTCCCACAACGTCATAGACATTACGGGTGATCAGCCACGTAATGCCTCCCATCAGGACCTAATCATCCTTCTGAGCTTCCATGTATATAGGGTCCCCTAAGACTAGCTCCAAAACTAGTCGGCTAGACTTATTACCATTGCTAGCACAACACAACCAAAAATGCTGGACCGGCGTCAATCGGCCACTTACGCCTCCAATCTATAGGAATCCGTAGAAAACATTTTTGACGGAATTCCTATATCATTTATGAAAATATCTTTCAATTTTAAGCTTTACCAACCTTTTGATGAAATAAGACCTTATTGGAAAGTCTGAAATCATATTTAAGTTCATTTTTGAAACTCAGGGATATCATGTCAAGTATCAGGTATCAAAAAGAATGCAATGGGTTCAAACATAGGTATTATCAACAATGAACCAAAAGGTTCTCATAATGAATAAAATTGTGAGCATTTGAAAATATAAAGGAAACAGGCTTATTTATCAATGGCTGAGATATGATATTCAAAATTTAAATCAACAGGCAGGAATATAAGTAAGAGAGAGAGAGCGGTTGAGGTTTCGTTACTTGCCTCTCAAAAGTATCACACTATCACAGTCCTGCCTAACCACAATCTTCACTGGATCTTAGCTTTATCTTTTTCCTTTCCTACGCTTGCGTACTCACTCTTTAACTCTACACGAGTAAGAACTCTATTTCAGAATCATTCTAAATACAGTTCGACGTTCACTTTAAACGTCTACCTTAACTACCCTTTTCACGATACCTACATTATACTTTTATATGTACTATTATTTCATATATATATATATAGCACACATATCATAAATAGGTCACATAGCACATAACACATATTGCACATATTGCACATATAGTTACTCTCCGATCTTCAATTTCAAACTTAGGAAACAAAAGACACCAATACATACAAATTCTTCACATATACATACACCCGCATGTATACAACACACATAAGACACCAATTTCCAACATGCAACTATAATCCATGACATACAATTTGAATTAACTAACACTAACACTCTATTACTCAATAAACGCAAGTGAAATCACATGAAACTCTAGTTTCTCCCTCAACAACACCAAACTCAAATATACACACACCTATACATACACACGGATACCAGCATGCAAAGTACAAGTTTAATGTAAAAGAAGAGAAAAGATTAGATCCTTACCTAGCAACAAAGGAAGAAGAAAAAGTTGTGTGCTTGTGTGTGTGGTTTTTGGCCGGGGGAAAAGAAAACCGAGAGGAAGAGATGGGGGAGGATGATGTCTCGGGTAAAATGAGGAAAGAAAGAGGGAGGCTGATGTTTTATTTAATAAAACAAGGGTATTTTGGTAATTTCACGAATAAAATTTTTTGTTTTAATAGTTTTCTTTTGATAAATGAATGCAAAAACGTTTCTTTAATAAAATACAAACTGTTGTGAAAGTTCTGTAAGTTATAAATTTTATATTTTTAAAATATAGAGCACAAAATTAGCTTCGCATGCATATTTTTAGAATATTTTTCTGATGCACGGTTATTTTTGTATGAATTTTACAAGTTTGACTACGAAAAGTGCAAAAACTGTTCTTAATTCGAATTAAAAATAGGAAATAGCCCAAAATACTCACTTTCACATTATTATAAAGTTTTTAATACCAAAATAATGATTGTAGAACAATAATAATTTTTTTATTGTTTTCCAAATATTTTTCAGAAATTTAAATAAACATTTATTCACACTTTATTTTTCAATATTCACTTAAAATTTCATAAATAAATTTCCAAGCACTCTAATAATCACATAAATAAATTTCAAACATACTAATAATCACTTAAATCGCACTTTAGTATATAAATATCACATATTTTATTTTTCTAACTAACTTCTCATATTTTCATAATTCCCAATTTTCCACTTTTCAATTTCCACTTTCACATTTCACTTTCACATTTAAATTTCCATCTTTAAATTTTATAATGCTATTATAGCATCAATAAATCCACAATTCACTTTATCACAATTCCTCTGAAATACATCAAACTGGAATAAATATATAATTATATATATTTATTCTCTACTTTCACATAAATAGGACAGAAACAAATAATCATTATATTAAAATTTTACGGTCGTTACAATTCCCAAATGTATGTGCAAAAATAATTTTCTAAATTCATGCATACACCAAGGGGAAACACACATTTGAAAATTTTAAATTTTATGTTTGTTTGGCAAATATTAAAAAGGGGAAATTGAAAAAATATCTTTGATATATTATTTATTTTGGTATTTGTACGATTAAACATAAAATTTCAATATACGTAGATCCTCTCCATTAGGGCATGCATTTAATTGATCTAAATCAAAGTCAAATAGTCAAACTAGCAAACTTATTTTCAAATATATTTATATTAAAATATAGATATAAAAGAGATATTCCATTATTATGAAACAACAACATTATATCTTTATGGAATATATATTTAATGCAATATGATCAAAGAATAAATATCAAGACGTGATATTTTTTAGATCTCTTTTGCAACATCAATAAGGCAACATGCTCGAAAAAGGAATCTATCAGAAATATTTTTTAGAGGACTCGTGCTATATCAAAAATATTTTACTCTTCGCTCAAAAATATATGTATACATCTAGACAAATATTTTTTATTTATAGTTTATTAATATTCATTGTTGGAATATTAATATCCTGTTTTATAATCCATTCCATGTATACTTACAGTAATTTTCTCCCGTTTCGTAAAATCAGCATTTCTCGGAGAAAATTATTCAAAAATACTCAAAAATATTTCCTACCATCCAAATATATTTTATATATTAGAAAATATATTTTAATTATTTATTCAATTCAAAACTTTGGTCAAAAGATCCATATAATTAATTTCAAGACCAATGGTATTTTTACTCGAAAGAAAAGGCTGACAAAATAGTTTTAATTTTAGAAAAAATTATTCAACATACTTGAATAACTTTAAATTTGGTATGGATCATTTAAATGGTATTTTCTATGCATGGTAAAAGTTTCGTAACATTTCGAGGATTTTTGTCCGGGCACAAATTTTGAGGCAGTTGGTCCCACAGTTGACCACGTTTTACCTAGTTACCATTGACCAAGGTTGAGCAAAACTTTCAGGACATCATTTTATAATATTTAGTTAATTATCATATTTTTATTGTATTTATTTAAGAGTTTTTAGGGTGGTCATAATTATTGGTGTTTAATGCTTAATTAAGTGATTAAATAATGATTAAAAAAAGGAAAATATATTATTATATTAATATATCAGCTGAGTTTTTGAATCCATAAACTTGTTTATCTCATATGGAAAGTTGCAAAGAAACACAACTAACACACTTTGCTTTCCATGTCATCAATCCATATGACTTACATCATCCACCATCCATTTTCCTTAAATCTCCACCATTCAATCCACCCAACTTCTCCTATATATAAACCCCCACCCCAACCCATTTCAACTAAGCTAAAGAGCCATAAAATTTCTGGGATTTTTCCCAGAAGTATCTCTCTTCATCTCTTTTAAATTCTAAACACATACTTCTTCTAAAAAATCTTCTCTCTCTTAGATGTATAGACATATATACAACGCTTTTGATATACAAGGTTAGTTTCACCCAACCAACCTTGTTCCCACCAAGTGAGCTCATCCACTACCACTCTCCGGCCTCCCAAAGGGATGCCCAAGTTCTACCAAAGTGCCAAAATTTGGCCGAACCTCCGGCGAATTGTTTCGTCCAACTTTTCCGACCGTTTTTCAAAAGTGGTAAGTTTTAGCTTCTTCTTTGAGTTTCATTTATTTGAGCTTTGTACTTAATTTCTATACTTCATCTCAATCTCTAATACTAGATCTCCTATAAAGAAGGTTCTGAAAGAAAAGAGAACAAAGTTTTAAACTCGGAATTCGAATAAGTACTCGACCTTCAAAATTAAATATATAAAGAAGGAGATCTATAAATTTCAAGTACTTAAATCTCTATAACTCCTCACAAGTGAGATTTCATAAGTCTCTATAACTCCTCACGAGTGAGATTTCATATTTGACAAACCTTGCGAGTTGTCCAATTACTTGCACTTTATTTATCTCGATCTTGGCCAACATATTTCGTGAATATAGAAATAATTACGAAATGTATCGTATAATCCTCACTAACATCTTTAGTGTTCCGCTGGATTATTAATCGATCAATAGTAAACTTCATAATTTTGTCAAATATCCAAGATGGATTAAATCACACGAGTTGGCCAATTACTTGCACTTTATTTATCTCGATCTTGTCCAACGCATAATTCGCATATATAAAATCATTACAAAAAGTAACGTATAATCCCCACTAACATCTTCATTGTTCCGTGGGATTATATATCGATAAATAGCAAACTTCATAAACATCCGTCTAAACTTCAAAAGCACAAATCCAAAGACAATTGCTTACACTTCTTTTGTCTCGATGTTGGCTTATATAGAACCTATAAATTGTGCACGAAGTTAAAAGTATACTTTTGCTCTATAATTGTCAAAACATAAGTATACTAAAATCCTTAAGTCTACGATCTTAAAGGATAGTTACAATTTCGAGATTGTAACTAAAGTATTCTTCGATCTATAAATACATAATCGAAAGAAGAAGAATATTAAAGAAGTCATAAGCTATATTGCTTATATATATAAAAGACTTCTTATATTACTCCGATAAATATATATTCTATAAAGACGGAGTAATAGAAAGTATACTTGATATATTTTTCTATATCTGAAGTGAAGTATACATAGTTGATATTTAATATTCTTATTTGAATATTGTATTATCTTGTGGGCTAGTACCGTAACATACTAGTTCAACCCATATTTTCTCTATACATTTTGTTTTGTGGATTGTCTTATTAGTTTTGTAGTGAGGTGAAGTGATGTGATTCTCGTTCTAAGACCCAAGTATTATATGTACTAATGGGGAGTTAGTAGTATTTGCACCATGAAGAAGAGAAAAGACCAAAGACCAGATCACTAAGATCCAAGACCGACAAAAGCTAAGGAAGCCAAGTCTACACAAGGTTTCTACATCAAGTTTGAAGAAATAGCGGGGAGTTATTGTCTAAGATAAGTTATGTAGGTATTACATTTAATTTGAGATGGTAAGCTGTGTGTTACGCACCAAGACAAATATTTGTGAAGGTGTAAAGGCTTTTCCGCCTACTAAAGGAGTGAGTTTATTACAAGGAAAAATCCCGAGTCCGGGAGAGAAGCTCGGGGACTGGACGTAGGGGTGAGTGAATCTATTAGAGGTTGTGCCATCGCGAACCGGGATAAAGTCACCGTGTGGTATTTTATTTCCTTGCACTTTATTTTCCGCACATATAAACTGCATAACTACTTGGTAAAGTTTTAAAAAGGGATAAATTATTTTAAAATGCCATAATAATTTTTAAAATTGGTAATTAAACTATTCAACCCCCTTTCCATCTTAATATATCCTTATTAGGGGACCTTGCAGAGAAGTCCTTTGAGATTTTAAAGGTAGCTGAAAATCAGAAAACTATTTTTGCTACCTACTTACTAAAGGGAGTGGTAAATTATTGGTGGGAGTCTAGAAAGAATATAGAAGGTGATGGAGTGATGACTTGGGGCCAGGTTTACCAAGTTGCTTTTAGAGAAATATTTTCCCAGTTACATAGAAGGCGAGATGGAGCTAAAATTTTTAGAGCTGAAGCAGAATAGATTGAGCGCAGCAGAGTATGAAGCAAAACTTACTCAGTTGTCAAGATTCGGGCCATAATTTGTAAATCTTGAAGCGAAAAAGGCAAGAAGGTTTCAGCAGGGGCTGAACCAATGAATTCAAAATAGGGTGTATGTGTTAGAGCTAATAAATAATGCTACCATAGTACAAAAAGCTACTATTATGGAGAAAGGAAGTGAGAATGTATGGAAACAAATAGAGGATAGAAAGAGAAGGTTTCAGAGTCAGAAGGGAAATTCCACTGGTGGGAACCTTCCAAACAAGATCGGTAATGGACGAGCATCCCAAGTTGGAAGAAATCCAGAGGCAATGAGACCGGAAGGAACGAGTGTTAGCCAGAGCGACAGGCAGCTCAAGGGATCCCAGTCGGTACAATCAAGGCCCCCACTGCCAAATTTTAAAATATGCGGGATAAAGTATAGAGGGGACTGTCATATGCCTAGGGTAAATTGTTTCCACTATGGAAAAGTAGGGCACTATGCGAGCGATTGCCATATATGCACTTCTAAAAACAAACCCTTAAGCCTTACGTGTTACAAGTGTGGCCAGATGGGCCAGTTAAAGGAATGTAAAGCAAATAGACCAGCGATACCAAGATGAAGTGGGGTTGCTTCTTATCAAGCACCGATAGCAAGGACCTTCAATATGACGGTTAGAAATGTTGTGCAAAACACTAATATATTTAAAGGTACCCTTCTACACAATTTCACCAATACACATGTTTTAACCCATTTGGGAACAACTAGATCTTGTGTGCGTATAATTGTCCCGATCGTGAGTTAGAAATAAAAGTGTACAATGATCTAAAATATATGATGTTGGAATTTAAAAGCTATAATGGACATAGTTTGACTAATGAAAATGATCAATCAAAGTTTATAGAGAGGGTCAAATTTTTTTTTTCAATATGATAGAAGAATTTTATTAGGAGCTTAGTATATTTAAGAAGATAAATAATTAATAAGAAATTCATGTTGAACGCGACCAATATCTTCCCAAACATCCTTGATACCATTACCGAATTATGTAAGAAAAATAGTTAACCATTATTATCTTTTGGAGGCTATATAGGTTGATCTCAATTTTAAGAGGAACGTTAGCATAAAACTATATATAAACTATCAAGGTGAGAATGATTGAATAGATACCCTTATCAGGGGTGGATGATTTGATTTATCTATTGAAGAATGCAAGTACTTTTTTTAGAAATGAGGATAAAACATTGATACCTTGAGATGAACCCTGGGGGAATGCATAAAGGGTAGCATTTCACCCTTAATAGGGACATTATGAGTTGGACAATATGAATTGGAGGGATTAAGGTAGCAACAACCTTTAACGATCAATGGAAAAAGTTTTCAGAACTAGATAGACACAATGATTATATTATGAGCAAATGGTATCTTGATATACCCTGTACCTAGAAAGTAGAAGAGAAATGATTAACGGATAAATTTGGAAATTTTACAAGAAGAAAGGTAATATTTAAGTTTTCCAAATAGAAATTTTGGTAAAGGAAATAGGACATAATAATAATGATTCCAAGTGGGGCACGCGTTAAACCATGAGAAAGTATAGATCAAACCAATGAAGGTCGAAATTGTTTAAAGCAAGAAGGACCCAAGATAAGAGGCGTCCCAAGTATGATCGAGAGTCAGCCGTGATAATGTTCACATATAAAGACTGAGGCAATAACTTATGGAAAAATGATGATATTTTTCACCAGAACTTAAGAAGAGCATTTTCACATGAGCAATGATTAGAAATAAGGTAGAAAATTTATTTGAAGATGGTTCAAAAGACATTGATTATAAAGAACTATTACTATCAAGAAAGGCCAATGAGGCGACCAACACTTTAAGTGTAAGAGAGCAATTATAAATGCTCGTGCCAAAGGAATACAGTAATGACTAGGTGAAACCATAAAGATTATATTATGATATGGAATATTGACATTCTTTCTGATGACTATGCAATAATCAACCGAAATAGTAGTTGGTAGAGATTTATTTCGTGTTATAACTGTGAGCGGGTCACCCATCTAAGAAGGTCCTACATTGAGATAAGTCAGGACTATGTTCTAAAAATGACTAAATGAACCATGAGTTTCAAGTTTCCTATTGAGGATATATGATTAATAATGGTGTTAACCTACTATAGCTTCTTTGATTGAAACTCTTCTGCAATTTTCATAATTTCGGGAAATATTCTACATGGATCACGAATGGTGATTATGTTTCCTCCTTAGAAGATTTTGATATGACATATATGGATTCTATATGATTAGTAATTAATATCTCGAAGAAAGCAAATGACTGGAGTTTATCAGCGATGGACTATAGTAATGTAGCAATGATTCCGTGAATAATAAGACGATAACAACCGCGAGAGTTATATTATAATGGATGTTGAAATTGAGTACCACTAATCGGGTCATGACAATGTATAAGTTATCGTTGATAGAATAACTAAGTCGATTAATTACGTATTGAATATTTATTCCTTCTTATCGATAGAGAGTAGTATAACGATACGAAGAAAATTGTGGTGCAATGTAGGATTCTAGTAACAATGGCGTCGAAGTATGAAATCCCAGGTTTAATTATAATTATTGAGGGAGTTTCAAAGGTAATTGTTAATAAGTTTGAGCAAGAGCATGGATCCATAAAATGATGGATAAAATAGAAAAAGTTATTCAAACAAGTGAATACGATGCAGTAATACTTGATATTGATATATATATATATATCGTTCCTCATTGATAAACCTCTATAGTTCAGAGGTAGATCTCTAGCCAGATAATTGTGACCATATTTCTTTTTATAATTCTCTTAAATTATTTCTTTATCATCTTCTAATCATCTGAGAAGAAAAACTCTTCCGGAAGGGGAGGTATTGCCGAATGACTATCTATTTGTGTGATAGAAGCCTAGTAGGAAACCACATTTTGTTTAATTGCTTGCCAAGTACTAAAGGCTGGCCACCTTCTATACTAACTATGCAAGGTAACAAGGGTTCATTGATCATAATGATCTCTCAAAAAATTCTTTTACTTCTATATGATTGTTCAAGATTTCAAAGATAAAAACGGCTAGGAAATGAGTAGTATAAGTTCGGCTGTCTCTGAAATAGGAATGTGTTCATGATACTACGGTCGACGAAAGTATTAAAAGGTTATAGAACGCTAACGAGTAAAAGTATAGTCGAAATATTATTATGTACAGAAATTAGTAACGAATATAAACTGGAAAAGAGCGAATATTGAGAAGGAAAAGCTATAGCGCTAAGAGATATTTTGAGAGCCTGTGAAATATAGTTTAAAAGAAGTTGGATTAATCACGTATCACTGCTCGAGTTTGCTTACAACAATAGACTTTATGTAAATATTGGAAGGCCGCCTTACGAGGCCCTTTATGGAAAAGATGTTGATCTCCCTTGTATCAGGATGAAGTGGGAGATCGCAAGATGCTCGGACCAGCAGTGGTCCAAAGGACCAAGGACATAATAGATTCAATATAAAGACGGCTGGTAGCAGCCCAAGATTGACTGGAGAAGTACACCGGTTTGGCCCAGAAGGACAATGAGCATGAAGTAGGAAACCTAGTGTGGTTAAAGGTATTCCCTGGAAAGGATTGATGAGGTTTGGAAAGAAAGGAAAGCTAAGTTAGCATATGAGCTAGCCCTATCCCCGAACGGCCGAACCTGCAGCAAGTTCACAATGTGTTCCATGCGGCAATGTTAAGGAACAATAATATGGATGCCACACATATAGTGGAAAATGAACACGTAGACATGCATCAAGACTTAACCTATGTGGAGCAACCAGTAAGGATTATAGATCAAAAAAATAACAAGTGCTTAGGAGCATGGTTATCACTCTAGTTAGAGTTTTGTGGTAGAACCGCAATGCGGGAAAAGCGACTTGAGAGTTATAAAGCGCAATTGTAACGTCCCCAAATCCGGGGTCAAGGGATTTGGTCGTCACTATGAAACCTCAATCCAAATTAACCTGTTAAATCAATAAATAAATGCCAGCGAAAGATATTTAACATCCATGACCCCAATTAATCCAAGATCTTTTAAGGTTACAGTTCTAGAAATAAGAATTCCAAATTCCATAAATAATTTTTCACTTCCTTTTAAAACTCTTTTCAACAAATTCCAATTCAATACTAACCCGCTAGTATAACTTCAAAAAGAAGTATACTAGGCCCAACTATAAAATAACACAATTATAATATAATATAATATAAACAACTTTACATAATAGAACTTATACTAGTCTACGAACCCTGGACCAACTACCTTCCAAAAGCTTCTTCTTTGCTTCCTTGAATTACGTGGTTAACAACGCAAGCTAATCCTCACCGGAGGTTAAATTTAAAAATAGGCAAGTATGAGCGGAAGAAATGCTCAGCAAGTTCATTATAACATAGATAGGGTCTTTTGATATAAAACCGACATCTGCAATAGCGCAGAATATTTTAAAATCATAATTGCTGAAACAGAAAATTTATTAAAGAATCGGATAATTTTTTCTCACTGTATTCAAAACTCTTTTTGATATTTTTGAGCAAAATGCTTCAACAATACTTTGAATCTTGACGAGAACAAAGCTCATAAATAGTTTTTACGGAAATATCGTAAACAACAATAACAAGAAGCAATGATTATGGATTGAATCATAAACTTTATTCAAAACTGAACTCTTGATATTAATACTTATTTTGTTGTCATATCAAATTAGATATCAATACGAACTTTGATGCTCACAACATCCCATACTGAAGTTAACATCAATCATCTATACTAATACCACCTTTGATATTTAACAACAAACTAAATATCCACATCAAGCAGAAACTGAATCAAAACTGCATTTCACCTTTTATTCAAAACCAAAACACTTAATAAATAATTTATTCTATGATTATCAAAAGCAATATAATAATTTAGATTGGAATCCTCGAACGATGGTGTGTTGCCGCCGGTGATCAGGCACGGAGCAACACCGGTATGCCGAAGAATATCCAACTAAACAAAGGGGTACCCAAGGCACATATCGGCCTAGCAAGGTGTTATATCCCGTATAACACATAGCTCACGTTGGACCGCCGCCACGGCCTCTTACCCAACCATCCAATCTTAAAAACATTTTTATTGAAATGGGTCATAATACTCGACACCCTTATAAACTTTTATTCCCCCATTTACTTAGGCAGAAATACTCGCAAAACTAACTCATTTTTCTCAAAACCCAAAATATTTATAAATCCATTCATTTGATAATTAAAATCACTTAGCTATTCTGAACATAGAATAGCAGAAGAGTATTTGCATAATAAGTATTTAATGCAGCGATATGTAAAACATTTATCTATTCCAAACTGAAAATAGGGAAAACAATACTTGCATAAGAAGATTTAAAATAAATATCACTTGAACAATAAGTGATGATAGGGATACTTGCCTTTGAGTTTTTAGCAGTTAGTCACACTCGTAGAAACACAATTATCTTGACATCCTGCCTCTAAACATCACCAACATTTACTTTGCTAATTCTCTGGTCTGCTACTCATGTTGTTGGTACAAGCCTGATATGCAATACCATTCCATTTCCCTCTTTATCCAAAGTCTTGTCCTGATCAACTCGAATGATCCGCATCTATAATTAAAAGAAACAACTTTAATCGTCTAAACGATAATTACTCGACGAACTGCGCGTCAAAATCTTATCGTCTACCCATACGATAGCCCACACATAAAGACGACAGTCAAACACAAGATCATTGACCCACTTACACACGTAATTCATATAACACATTTGCACATAATCCACGTATCACATAATTCATATAACACATGCCTCGATTCGTCAAAAGGTTCGACTAGGTACGTTTAAAATTTGAATCGGGTTAAAATACGTCTTTTTGGTAAATACGCGACTCAGAATGACTTGTAAAACAAGTGATCTTTCGAAATAAAAGGATTTCGGTCTCGAAAGTTTTTTTAATGAATACGGAATATTTTTCGAAGTCTATACGCGTTCGTTTCGTATTAAACGGACAAACGGTTTATTTATTATGAATAAAATAAGAATAAATCAATTAATAATAATATTAGTTGATTTTTAAATACTTAAACATAATTTTTAAAAGCTCAAAATAATTTTTTTAAATCATTATCTAGGAAAAATCAAAATTAAAATGAATTTTCCATAATTTTTGGAATTAAAATCAAATTAATACAAATTATATAAATAAACCGATTAATTATCAAAATAATTAATCAATTTAAATAAATAATAAATAAATAAAATTTTGGATTTTGAAAATTAATAAAAGAAGATAATTTTTGGAATTTAAAATAATTCAGTTAATTATTAAAAATAATTAACCAAATTCAACTTTTTGAGTTAAAAATGAATTTTTGAGTTCAAAATAGGATTTTTGATTTATTTTTAAAATAAAAAAATCCAAAAACACATTTTACAACAGAAGCTTGGTCCAGGAAGATTGAATAATTAAGCCCCAAAATAACAATTATGGGAAATAATTTTAAAAATAGTAAAATATAAAATTTCTATTAAAACTCCCCGAAAATTGCAAATAATTAAAAAAATGTGAAAATAACGGGTATTTGAAATACGTATGATTCTATAAAAACGTGAATTTTGTGGGCTTTGACGCCCCAGTGGGGTCCCGGTCCGTTGATTTTTGAAAAATAAAAATGCTTCCTAAATTAACAGAAAATCCCGAAAACACATAACCAGTATCACATTGGATCATATCGGATCCGAAAATAGATTACTTAGCCTCTAAGTAACTATAAAAACGTTACAATTTGATATCAGATTTGGATAATTATCACGACCGGCCTTCTTATAAAACACTTTAAACAAAAATAATGTATTAATATCCCGTCTTTCGATAATACGGGTTTTGTTGATTTACCGAAATGATTATCATATCGAAAATTTTACACCGGGACTCGTACGGGTCAAACCATAATCCAGATCGAAAAAGTTAAAACACAAAAAATGTTCAGAATATCCTGATTAGGTTAGGAAAGAGTTTTTCGAAGAGTTTCGGGTTGTAAAAATGCAAAAACGGTTAAGGTTGGACGATTCCCGGCTTTATAAAATAGTTTTATATTTATACGAAAAATAATTATTAAAACTATAACATATTAGAAAAATCATATAAAAATCCAAAAATTACCAGGAAAACACCATAATTATCTATACTTTATTCTGGACATATAAAAATTAATACACTCAAAGAATATCATATATAAACATCCCAAAGATCAACTCCAATTACTAGATAATTCACTAAAAATCACATAAAAATCACATAAACAATTCCAAATAATAATAATAATAATAATAATAATAATAATAATAATAATAATAATAATATCTGACAATATGGAATATTACAGCAATGCTATAAAAGTATTCCTAACTATTTTCTATCTGATTCCGGGACGAAATCCTTTTAAGGAGGGGAGACTGTAATAACCCTAATTTTTGGAATTTTGGAAACCCTTATGAATAGTTGTAACAGCCCAAATCCGGGGTCAAGATTTGGTGTCACTAAATAATCTTTACATGAAATAAAATAATATGTAGATAACCCCTTGAATCCGGATCGTTTGCAGGTTATGGTATGAAACAAGAATCTAACCTTCTACAACTCACAACAACTACAATACAAATTTAAATACCTTTATACTAATGCCCTTGTCTTATTTTTCTAACATCTTCGTCCTCTCGCAGCGGAGATCTCTTTAACTTATGTTGTCTAACTAAAGCTATTCACTTTTATCCTTATCTGCTTCTGAAAGAAATAAGAATTTACAAAGCAAGAGTGAGCCAAAAATGCCCAGCATGTACATAATTGATTTCCAAACATCAATATCAAAGGAAAATTTCTGGACAAAATCTTTAAACAATTTCAAACAATTCTATTTATTTGAGGGAGTTGAGCGAATAAAAATTGGTTGTTACCAACCTTTAATTATAAATCCAAAAGTGACAAGCGATTCACAGATTCATCTCCTGAATCAGGGTTTTGTCCAGTTTTGGAATCATAAAACTTTTCGAGAGAGAATGCCGTTAATGGCGATCAACAGTAAATTAGACTGGACACTAGTTCACACTCATACCCTGCTGATCAGTCAGGATATAGTGTAGATTTATACACAACCGTATAGATCCATTCGGATACCCAGGCATTATCGCCCAAGGGTCCGGTCCATCCCCGACCCATAGGATCCAGCTCATCACTGGCCCTTACAGAAACCATCCAGCCCATAGAGTATTTTGATGTCAAATCATTTTGATTTCAAAACATCCCAATTCAGGGTTCGCAAATAACCCGAAAGAATGGGTATTTGCTCAAGAGAGCAATCGATAATAGAGGAACAATAATGAAAGGAACTTGCGTAATTAAGAGTAATTGTAGCGAAATATAAAACACTCAACTATTCTGAACTTAGAAAGGAATGAAGAGATATTTGCAGTATTTTACAAGAAAAGTAAGGAATACTTGCCTTGATAAGCTTTAATCGCTATTACTGGTTGACTGTGGTTCAACTTGAACGTTCGGCTTTATCTTCAAACTACTATCCTCTTCTGGATACAATTCTATCCTTCATGTCCTTCGATTGGAATCTTGTTGAGCTCGACGACTAACCACTAGATCATTCTTAGTCCGACGTCAATCCTCAGATCTTCCGACGAGGACCTACAGGGTTGAGATACCCTAATTCATATAATCGCTTAAGCTAAACATTATATCACTATTACTTCTACCCATATGATTTCATATCCCGATTCATATTTATATGTATTATTGAAATTCACATAACAATTATGGTTCACATCTTCGAAACTCGGTTCAGTATTTGTTTTCAGAAAGTACGTATATTTGTTGTTTTGAAAATAGTACGGTGATTATAAAATATTTTATCACGACACATAATTTGGTTTCGTATATTATATATATATATATATATATATATATTCTCGTTCGACGTCTCCAATAATTGCGGGTTACGTTCCTGTATTTTCAGAATTAATTTCTCGAAAATCGGGCAGCGTCTTCTTTGTTTATCGGCCTACCCGTCGAATCGATCCGACGTCAAATTCACAACAACAATCCCATCACAAATCAATTCCATAAATCCCAACCTCCGATTCAATTAATTACTATTATTACACGTATTTTATATTTTTATTCATATTTTTATAATTTATTCGTACTTTTCATTTCAATATTAATTTTACAACTAATTTTATTTATTTATAATTTAGGACTCAGAATTAATCATCATCGTCCACCGTCGGCTCGCCGACGGCGATAAAATTCGCGGGTTCCCGTTTATAACGGATGTCCAACACGAATTTCACCGATTTATCGTATTATTTTCCTGCACAAAATCATTATTTTATTATCACGAAACGAGTCAAATAATCCCTGTAATTAAATTAATTATTCGACTTAAAAATATTATAGAACAAAATAACAGTCACAACACAAATCACCTCAGGCGCATACGCGCTTCATAAACACCGCCACAACTACGGCACACACGCACACACACACCCAATAACACACACACACACACACACAATTTTACACAACACATATACACAAACGTATGCATACATATATTAATAAGAAGGAGTCGAGGCTAGTAAACGGAAAAAGTCGGCCGAAAAAGTACCGAAGCAAGGCGGCAGAACCGAACAGCGACGGAACAAAGAAATAGGAGAAGAGAAATCGGGGAGAGGAAGATAGAGATGAAGAGAGATTAGAGATGGGAGAGATTATAGTGAGAGAGAACAGAGGAATCGATCAATTGATCGAGAGAGGAGAGAAAAAAAGAGGCAGCCGAATGAAGAAAAGGGGGGGGGGGGGTAGAATTAGGTTTAGCTATTATATTTTTTCGTTATATTATCTTACTCTCCTTATTATCCCGTTTCGCATACACGTGCAGTTAAATAAAAGCCAGAAAATGCCCGAAGTAATTTTAAAATTCTCGAAATATTTAAAAGTTAATAGAATAAAATTCTCATGAATTTTGAATTATTCTAGAATTAAATGCATAGTTTACATTTAAATGTGGTCAGAAAATCATTTAAAGATAAATAATCAATAAAATGTTGATTTCAAAATTTTATAAATTCCTAAAAATAATAAATAAAATTATAAAGCAACAAAAATAATTTTAGAAACAATCTTAGCATTTATAAGAATAAATATTCAATAAAATCACTTTAAAAACAAAATGAATTCATACAACTCAATAATTAATTATACAATTAATCTTCGCACCCAACCAATCAAACACAATTAATAATATAGCCACACATAATTGACAAAACCATTGTATATTTTATTTATTTAATAATTCGAAAATTACATTTACATATCGGATCCGAAAATAGATTACTTATCCGCTAAGTAACTATATAACGATACAATTTAATACCAGATATGGATAATTATCAAAACTAAGCTTCCTATAAAATACTTTATATAAAAATAAAGTAATATTATCTTGTCTTCCGAGAACTCGGGTGTTATCGATTTATAAAATGATTTGCGTATCAAAAAATTTGCGT
This sequence comes from Apium graveolens, assembly GCF_009905375.1. Lineage (NCBI taxonomy): Eukaryota > Viridiplantae > Streptophyta > Magnoliopsida > Apiales > Apiaceae > Apium > Apium graveolens. The sequence goes on from NC_133651.1 coordinate 168,683,444, forward strand.
TGGGACTCGTACCAGTCAAACCGTACCCCGGATCGAAATAGTTAAAACACGGAAAGTGTTCAGAATTATAAGATTGGGTTAGGTGGGAGTTTTCGGAAGAGTTTCGGGTTGTAAAAATGCAAAAACGGTTGAAGTGGGATGATTTCTGATTCTAAAAAGTAATTTTATAATTACGTAAAAATAATCATTATTAATTCTATAAATCCTTACAAATTCATATAATAAATCCAAAAATTACCAGAAAATACCAAAATTATCTATATCTGATTCTGGATAATTAAAAATAAAATATCCTAATTTTATCAAATATAACCACCCAAATATTATTATCAATCATCAGATAATTCACCAAAATTCACGTAATAGTCACATAATAATTATTTATTGATAAAAATAATTGCACGCGACATCCCGGATATTACATCCTTCCCCCTTCAAAAGATTCTGTCCCCAGAATCATGCTAAGGAACAGAAAATGGTATTTTTCGAATATTTCACTTAAAATTTCTCAAAACTCATCAGTTTAATCACTATTCAACGGTCCCCTACCGATATCAAATTTATCAGTTGCTCATGCAACCCCACTCAATCTTTACTTCATACATATGGAGCTAAATTACTCTCCCTGATTGTACACACATATAAGTGTCTTGTGAATTCGCTATACTTGTAATAACAAGGCCAACTCATTCGCAATAATTCTATTTATCTTATTATCTTATAGGACTAACTCAATTTATACTAATCTTCTTTCTTTTTCTAATTCTAATAATTCGTACCCATGAACGCCTCCCATTTTAACTGGCTATTCTACTTTACTTTCCATGTCTTTTCCCATTCAATTAGCCTGACCTATAATCATTTTTAATCGGATTCGAGAACCTTTGATCGATCTTCTATACTTTTCATCCATCTCTGAATCATATGTTGATCTCCTGGCATCTTCGGTTTCTAGATATCTTAAGTATATTCTAAAATTTAAAGTTAAAAATAAAATCTCGATAATTGGATTTAACTCACCACTTAATAGTATACCTCAATTTCTTTTTAATCACTATCGAGTAGATTCATTGAGCGAAAATCATTTACTACCTGGAAGAAAATGTATTAATTATGGATATCTTTTCCTGAAAGTCATTTTCTATATGTATTTCTTACATCATATTCTCGGAGAACTTAAATTTTCCGAGTTCCCATGATTTAACCAACCTCTTTCAGAACAGAACTCTTGATACTAATACTTATTTTGTTGTCATATCAAATTAGATATCAATACGAACTTTGATGCTCACAACATCCCATATTGTAGTCCACATCAATCATCTATATTAATACCACCTTTGATATTTAACAACAAAGTATGTATCAACATAAATCAGGAACTGAATCAAAACCTGACCTTTAATTTCTAACTTTTCCAAGTCCTTTACCCATTCCCCAACAATCTTAATGATATTCACTCTTCCTTTTCTGCTCAAGTCATTTGTCCCTAAATGGACCTTGCCTGGTTGGTAATTAACCATACCTCCGTAGCTCATTATCAATTATGACCAGAATTCATACCTTTAAAGCTTAGAACGCAGTTGCTATCTTTCACTCTTTGCAGGCATATCATCGGGTGTTTAACTTGGTCTTCCTTAGTCCTTGAATGGGCGAGGATGTTATCAATAAATACAATTACATTATCCAAATACTCCATACAAATTATGTTTATTTAATTCTCAGGAACGACAGATACATAACATCATTAGAACTCATAATATCCATACCTTACTCTAAATACAGTCTTTATTGTGACCTCAGGCTTACAACTTCTACTGATCAATGCATGAATTTGTACCTCCATTCGTTCTTTCTATGACCACATTTGTGCATAACACGATATATTCCTTACCTCATCGTTCCTTCATCCCACAATCCTGAAACTTCCTTAACTAATTACTTAATACCTACTAGGCCATATGATATAGGGCTTTTGACACCAGCTCGATTTTGTGCAGTAACCAATGAGAAATTTTACATCAGGCTTCGAGGTAACCTTGGTAAATCATCCGTTGGAAACTTCAGAACTTCATTTTAATTTTAAGAATTCCGATATGAGATTCCTTGTAACGCTCCCCTCTAACAATTCGCCACTAATATCTTTGTTTAATCTTCCCTGTTTACGTGTATTCTTTGAATGAACTTCCTATCTCCAATTATTAGCGTTTCCCTTCATTTTCATATCAGTTCTGACACAAATGATGTTCACAACCTACTTATATCATGGACCATTTTATAAAATTCATTTATCATCCTTTTGATTCCACTTTTTTTCTTAATTAGTTCTCCATTCTCATCATTTATTATCTCTTTTAAACATAAGGGATCTCTTTTTCTTGATAATACTAATATGTTCATTATTAGATAAGCCATTTCCGGAGTTAACACTAGAATGAGAGCTTTTATCTATAATATTTAAATTCTTACTAATATAATTATTAAAATTCATCGGTAGCTATTTTATTAGCTTCGTTTAAATCATCACTGATCGCATATTTGGCTTTCTCCTATTGATCAACATTTCTTTTTCCTAGGTTCATGTGTGGACTTCGTCAGTCTCTTCCTCACATCGGATACTTGTATCTGGGAGTTTTCCTTTATTCAATCGTTATTCGATATGGGTATACATCCAAGTTCATCCTGGAATGCTATTACAGATGATAAAATCTCTTTGTTTTGTGTTAAACCTTCAGTTCTTGAAAACGTTCTTCTTGTTTATTGTAAAAACCTATTCATTTAGATAAAACCGCGCACATGCTTGCAGTAACATCACGCTACTTTTTCTAAATTTCTGATTTCTGCTAATGCCATTACTTCCTCCAAATTGTTAATTGCTTTGATTTCGGATATGAAAATCATGTCAGAATTTGACTTAATCTAATTGGAATCGATCTCCATTTAACTGACCATTAGTTGGTAAAGTTAATCAATTAACTCTTTTAATTGATCAATTAAACCAAGTAATGACTAGATAACTGGAATCAAAGACCAATTATATAAAGTCAGTTTGGTCATAAAAATCTTTCTCAAGAACCGCAATCACAATCATTTGGAGTACAATTGAGAATGAAAATATACTTCTTTATTCTTAAAAGTAGGGTAATTTCTGAAAATTTGGGTAGCACTTCCCCTTATACCATCAACTACCAATCAGACTCAGGCCGATACCATCAATCAACCAAACCCATCCTCAAGAATATCGATCGACTTCCATCAACAAAATTCATCAATTCACCATACATTTTCTTAATCCTTCCATAATATTACTAAATGTTAATAATGAACTTAAAATTATCTTGTTATTTCTCAAAATTTTTATTTCACGATTCTTTTAACTTATTTTTAAAGTTCAAGCGCTCCAATTAACAATTCATATCATTGAGGCTCGTTTATAAATCTAGCCTAAGGATATCATTTAGTCTTATTTCTCACCAGTGATACTTGAATATGATTACTTTTCAAGAATTATGCTGCGTCCTCCACTGATCATACAAATCTTCTATCTTTGACGATATACACTCATTTTTATTAATTAAACTGTTTATCATTCAGTAACCATGCATGGTCTCAATTATCATTATCCCAATCTGATGAGCACTCAATCATTAGGTCATTATTTCTTAAATGATTTCACAGTCGAATCGGCATTCCTACATCTCCACTTTTTATTCTTGTATCGAACTTTCGTCGTTGGCCCGCTTATGGGTATTAAATTTGTCATCACTTATTTACTCAAGTTAGAGAACTTCACAATCTCTTGAAGAACACGTTTGAAATTTGTTTGCAATTAAGATTTCTTCGATCTTGAATTTTCACGACCAATATCTTCCCGTGACGAAGGGATGCTTCACACATTGATTGCCTGTATGAGTCATTGTTCAGAATTCCCTTGATCTTCGATTGTCGTCCCGATACTCATTCATTTTTTCTGATGCACACAAATTTACTTCCTTATTTTATAACTAATTTATTATGGTTCACTAACCATTCATCTCACGTCAAATTCCCCTGCCTTAACGCGCATCGTGTTACTACAACCTGCCGTACTGATGAGATCCTCGTAACAAGAACCACCGTCTGATTTGATGTTTTTGTAACATCCACGTCCTTGGTGTATCCATTCTTCCTTGCCCGCAGATGTTCATCATTTATTGGTTTGCAACCATATCTACATTCGACATGTAATTCTACCTGTCACACGGAACTATTTCATTTCTTTTGAAATCGTCGAAGAATAGACTCTACGCAAGAGGAGAGTTTATGAATATGATTTTGATTGAAGAACTGGATAAGGAATAACAATGCAACAATCAATTGGGAGAATCTGTAAGTCAATAAATTGAAGGAAGAAGAATGAGTGAGGATTTAGATATGAATGAGACAACCATATTCGTACTCAAGATAGCCGGTTTTTCCTACTATCTGGCATACAACACATGATTAGGCAGCGTCCCACCCGACTCTTCATCATTTAGACAAAGTGTCACATCACAACACTGTTTGTCTCAATCAGGAAGTAATATTTTGAGAAGGGAAATAATTCAGAAGGAATACAATAAATTTTCTTTCATTCTCGCCTCATATAATTTATTACTACAAGAAGTTCGTACATATTCAAGAATCAAGAAGAATATATGTTACCGTATTTGAGGAAAGAATGTCCGTGTTGGTCACCGTCCATACTTCAATTAAATATACCCTCGAGGTTCATTCGAATAACATATTCACAACTTCGATCACATCGTCACTTCGGAAAATAGTCTGTAAATACCTTCACATTAAATGCTTTAACAATTCGATCATAATTGCGTTCTTACGAAATTTATAATTACTACTTTCGATTTCATCTATGCCGCGCAGAATAACCATTGATCACGCAACGCCTCAACTTTGTCGATAAATAAATGATTCTTCTCCAATCATCTAGAAGAATCTTCTATTTCTTTCAATCAACCTCTGTCTGTTCGAATCACGAATCTTGTTAAATTTTAATAATTTCATAAATTGGGTAAATAATGTTCTAACATGTTGATTCAATTATTGATATTATTGAACAAAGTTTATAGTTGTCCTTCACGGGAAAACTTTAAATTTTTGACCTGCTAGTGGGTCTATTTGGTCCTTCGAACTAACAACACTGAGTTTAAATCCATTATCCTTTTAGGTCATTTTCTGTTTATAATAACAAGAACTTAAGTAGTAATTCGACAACCAAATTGTGAAACTCATTTTATGCAAAGATCTTCTGAAAGTTGATTAAGAAAATCTTTTCCGAGATCTCATTTTAAATTTGAAAATCAAATATTGGGTCGTCATTACTATATAAGTTACTTGCTATTCCTATGATTCGCTAGTGAGATATCTAATTAAAAGAATGCCCATATAAGGGTCTCTCCACCTTGGTATATCTTCTATTTCTCTTTGTATTATGCTCCTATTTATTGATCGACGAAACTTTATTTACCGTTATATACCAGTTTATTCGTAATTCCAACCCAATACTGTCATCTGATACTTCTTTGACGGTCTCGTAGTCGTCCTTGATGTTATACTTACCATCACTAATATAATTCGACATTCTGTCCGCAGATAAGGTCGTATCTCCTTGCTAGTCTTTCCTATACCTAATAAGGTAAACATCGTTCCTCACGCAGCGCCCGATAAGTGATAAGAACTGTCTCGCAACGATGGTACCTTTACAGCTTACAACTTTGGCTCTTCATCAGCTTCCATCAACTTGTTTCCTCCGACGTGGAGCTTATCCTACTACCAAATTCTAAGTTAAATCGTACCAAAACTCGCCTAGCTTCTTTTACACGAAGTTCTCACAAGACTCAATTGCATTTTTCTTCAGAATCACACAAAAAGTAGGGTAACATACCCATCTCCGTCAAGCTGTCCACTCCTCCTTATTATGAGTTCTGAGACTCAAGATATCTATAACGTTGCTATATTTACCTTACATTTTTCTCAGCAATACCCTATCTTACTAACTCCATATCGGATCCACTAATCCTAATTTGCACTCAATTCAAACTTAAAATGAGTATGCCTAGGTCTTATAAGGCCTATCACTCCTATCTTACTCTCACATATTCTTATTTCAGGGACCAATAACCTGTTGCTCTAATACCAACTTGTAACAGCCCAAATCCGGGGTCAAGATTTGGTGTCAGTAAACAATCTTTACACGAAATAAAATAATATGTAGATAACCCCCTGAATCCGGATCGTTTACAGGTTATGGTATGAAACAAGAATCTAACCTTCTACAATTCACAACAACTACAATACAAATTTAAATACCTTTATACTAATGCCCTTGTCTTATTTTTCTAACATCTTCGTCCTCTCACAGCGGAGATCTCTCCAACTTCTGCTGTCTAACGAAAACTATTCACTTTTATCCTTATCTGCTTCTAAAAGAAATAAGAATTTACAAAGCAAGAGTGAGCCAAATATTCCCAGCAAGTATATAATTGAGTTCCAAACATCAATATCAAAGGAAAATTTCCGGACAAAATCTTTAAACAGTTTTAACCAATTCTATTTATTTGAGGGAGTTGAGAGAATAAACATTGGCTGTTACCAACCTTTAATTATAAATCCAAAAGTGACAAGCGATTCCCGGATTCATCTCCTGAATCAGGGTTTTGTCTGGTTTTGGAATCATAAAACTTTTCGAGAGAGAATGTCGTTAATGGCAATCAACAATAAATTAGACTGGACACTAGTTCACACTCATACCCTTCTGATCAGTCAGGATATATTGTAGATCTATACCCAACCGTATAGATCCATTCGGGTACCCAGGCATTATCACCCAAGGGTCTGGTCCATCCCCGACCCATAGTTACCAGCTCATCACTGGCCCTTACAGTAACCATCCAGCCCATAGAGTATTTTGATGTCAAATCATTTTGATTTCAAAACATCCCAATTCAGGGTTCACAAATAACCCGGAAGAATGGGTATTTGCTCAAGAGAGAATATAGGAACAATAATGAAAGGAACTTGCGTAATTAAGAGTAATTGCAGCGAAATATAAAATCGTTAACTATTCTGAACTTAGAATAGGAATGAAGAGATATTTGCAGTATTTTACGAGGAAAGTAAGGAATACTTGCCTTGATAAGCTTTAATCGTTATTACTGGTTGACTATGGTTCAACTTAAATGTTCAGATTTATCGTCAAACCACTATCCTATTCTGGATACAATTCTATCCTTCATGTCCTTCGATTGGAATCTTGTTGAGCTCGACGACTAACCACTAGATCATTCTTAGTCCGACGTCAATCCTCGGATCTTCCGACGAGGACCTACAGGGTTAAGATACCCTAATTCATATAATCGCTTAAGCTTAACATTATATCACTATTACTTCTACCCATACGATTTCATATCCCGATTAATATTTATATGTATTATTGAAATACACATAACATTTATGGTTCACATCTTCGAAACTCAGTTCAGTATTTGTTTTCAGAAAGTACGTATATTCGTTGTTTTGAAAATAGTACGGTGATTATAAAATATTTTGTCACGACACGTAATTTGATTTTGTATATTATAATTATATATATATATAAATTCTTGTTCGACGTCTCCAATAATTGCGGGTTACGTTCCTGTATTTTCGGAATTAATTTCCCGAAAATCGGGCAGCGTCTCCTTTGTTTATCGGCCTACCCGTTGAATCGATCCGACGTCAAATTCATAACAACAATCCAATCACAAATCAATTCCATAAATCCCAAGCTCTGATTCAATTAATTACTATTATTACTCGTATTTTATATTTTTATTCATATTTTTATAATTTACTCATACTTTTCATTTCAAAATTAATTTTACAACTAATTTTATTTATTTATAATTTAGGACTCAGAATTAATCATCATCGTCCACCGTCGGCTCGCCGAGGCTCATCAATTTCACCAATTTATCGTATTATTTTCCAGTTTAAAATGGATGTCCAACACGAATTTCACCAATTTATCGTATTATTTTCCTACACAAAATCATTATTTTATTATCACGAAACGAGTCAAATATTCCCTTAATTAAATTAATTATTCGAATTAAAAATAATATAGAACAAAATAACTGTCACAACACAGAGCACCTCACGCGCATACGCGTTGCACACACGCTGCCACAACTGCGACACACACGCACACACACCCAATAGCGCCCTAACCACGGTCATCAATTCCTCAACGGTCCTTTCTTCATTCTTGTCAGGATCCTCCACGGGATCCTTCTCAGCAACAATCCCTTTTGGGATAACATCCTTAATTTCTACATCCTTAATATGAACATCATCTGGTCCCTCGTTAGGGTGCTCCATTGAATCCACAATCTGATCCCCAATATATAGTAAAACATCATCATATTATTGCTCTTAAACTTCAGGGTTCGGAGTCCCACTACCACATACGGTAACGAACTACGCTTCTATCACGATATTTATAAGGGTTCCCGTAAGGGTTTTAACTGTCAATACTATGTTAGGTAGTCCGACTATGAACTTGGCAAAAGTTCTTATTATCTTAGTGAACTTATTATTTTAACGTCACATCATCTCTGAGGTTTATAACGCTTAGCTCTTGTAATAACCCCAATTTTTGGGAAATTTTTTTGAAACCCTTATGAATAGTGTTTTTGCTGAATAAGAAAACTTTTCATGCCACACTATGTAGGGGTTCTGATATGGATATTCTGAGATTTTATTAGTACTTTATATGGGATATAAGTGTATGTAAAGATCGTCAGAATCCAAATCCGAACACTTTGATTTTTCCCGGAAATCCACTAGATACGGAAAGAATTGAGTATAAGGTAGCAGGATAAAAAGGATTTAAATTAAAGGATTATAATAGAGGATCATAAAAAGGAATATAATGTATTGAGAAAGGTTAAGGGAACCTAAGTAATAAGATCCCGGGTATGATCCTTCAAACGATAAACGAAAACGAAAGTTAAGCGGACCGTATAACAGATCAGCGGTCATTAGGCAAATAATTAGGAAGTTAATCAAAGGGATTAGAGAGAGTGATGTCACCCAACCAATGAGAAGAGGACAAGGAGGGAAAGATGACATCACCACATGACATGGGCATGACATGGGAAGGAAGGAGATGTGGTGGCTTTTTAACCACACAAAATCAAGGGCAACTAGGTAATTTACTAAAACAAACACAAAAACAAACCAACCAAGCCAAGCAAATCATTTTTCATCAAAATCAAAAAGAAACCAAGGCATTGTTCATCTTTTGCTCTCGGCTTTTTAGCATTTTAAAGGGCAAGAAATTTCAAAACTCAAGATCCAAGCCTCCTAAATTGGTGAGTTAATTCCCTAATCATCCTTATGCATAGTTAGGGCTATATCACGAGTTTAAGCCATCAATTCCTTCTCAATCTTCTCCATTTAATCAATGAAGAAGACAATGAATAGTGTTTTCAAGTTTTTAACTTGACATTTTTCTTGATTTCCTTGAAGATCCAAGCATTCCTAAGACTTCTCAAGGCTTCTTAAGGCTTCCTAGCTCCTCCCACCACTTCGAGGAAGGTATATCATCTCCAAACCCTAGATTCCTATGTATTATAAGATGATTTTGATTAGTAGGGTGATATTGAAGCTTAGTGTTTGTGATTTAGAGTTTGGGATTGAAATGGTATGGAAATGGAATGGTAAATGTTGTTGTTTTGGTTAAGAGAATGTAGTATAGTTAAATTCAAGCTTAGGCATAAGTATGAATGTTAAAATTGGATTGGTTGGGGCTGATATGATGTGATAAGGATGGATGTTGGTTGTATGTTTGATTTGAGGTTGAATTGGGTTGGTTTTGAATGGTTTTAATTTGGGAAATCGCGTAAACATAGCCGTCGTAACGTCCGATTTTCTTTAGACTGTTTTTGTGCATAACATTAGGACCCTAGAACCCCCTGCTAGATTATGACCATTGCCATGTCTAGATAGCTCGTGTTACGAGCTTCGTTTTGATATGTAGTTCGTCCGATTCCGATGCACGGTTTAGGAGAAACGATCGTTTCAAGTAACGGCGTTTCGCGAACGAAACTTTTCCCCTCGCCTTACTTTGAAACATAGGTTAAAGACCAAAAAGGGTTAATTAATGTATGAAACAATTATGGTAAGAGTGTTAGGCAGTTGGTAAGACACTCGCGAAGGAATCGCCTTAAAACTCGTAAAGGTTAAATTATTAAAAATGGTGGAGCCGAGGGTACCCGAGTGACTTAAGAGAATCAATAAGTGCAAAACAAGCGTTAGAGTCTAAGTTAGTTAAAGTATAGATTTACAAGTGACTTTGGTTTAATCCCAACTTACTTGTTGCTTATAGGTTACCAGACTCATCCCGAGCCATTCGTAACCCCCAGTCGCTCAGGCAAGTTTTCTAACCGTTATAACTGTTGTTGTGATGTATATATGTATTTGCATTTTCTTGCGATAGAGGCATGTTGGTTAATTAGCGAATGTTGCAATATATTGAAGCATGCTGCTATGATATATATATATATATATGCATGCCTGTTTCGTATTCTTTCCATATATATCTGTTGATTCAGTTGATAATATCTATGCTAGAGGATAGCGGTAATTTGCATATACCCTTAGTATAGGGACCCAAAGGTGAAAATATTTTCTAAAACCGGGAGTCGAGGATCCCGAGTAGATTTTGTATATATGGATATATATATATATACTTATATATATATGGTCATAGTTTTCAAAACTATTAATCGAATAAGGTTTATTCGATAACTTTAACTTTATTTTATTATTGAATATTATTTTGAATATTCATTCGAGGGCTTATGACTCTTTTATATTATTTATTGAATATTATGTGAATATTCATTCGAGGGCTTATGACTCTTTTATATTATTTATTGAATATTATTTGAATATTCATTCGAGGGCTTATGACTCAGTTTATATTATTTAATGAATATTATTTGAATATTCATTTGAGGATCTATGACTCCGATTATTTGCTGAGATATATTCTTTATTTTATTAAAGAATAAGGTGTCAATAATCAAACTTATTTTCGATTATTCAAATAAAGATAGTACTTTCATATAAGTATATCTTTGGTTATTTAATACTCGTTTCAAGTATAAGTTTTAATACTTCTACTTCAATTATTTTTATAAAGATTATTCTTTATGGGAATATTATTTAAATAATAATATTCAGACATTTTCTAAATATTCTGGGGACTGATTTACTTCATTAAATCAGCTTTACTCCAAACACTCTTTAAAGTGTTTTCGAGTCTTCAAAATGATTTTTAAAAGTTAAAGCGGATCCCAAAACTCATTTTTATATTTAAGATCTTCCTTTTTAAGGGGATTTAAATACTCGCTCAAAACCTGAGGGATCCGGCTCTGTGGTGTATTTTATATTCGCAACACGGTTGCAGTTTTGGTAAATGAATTGATTACTTACCCAACGTTCGGGAAGTAAGTCCATCTATTGAGTCGGCATAAGCAACATGGGCTCAGTGGGCGTCCATGATAGTGTAAATGGCTCAGTGGGAGTCCATCAAATGCATAAGTGGCTGAGTGGCAGTCCAGCATAAGGTCCTATTATGACCAGGGTGATGACCAGTGGGGAATTCGTCCATCTACTAGTAGAAAAGGTTACTTATGGGTATCTTTTCCTGATCAGCAAGATATCTGGTTTATGCCAAAATTCTTTTCCTTTCCAAATTTATTGGATATTGCAATTCTGTTCATACTTTACATGGCAGAGGTTTTCAGGAAATGTATAAAGGAAGATGTATATGTAGATATATATATATATATATATCAGAACTTATTGAAGTATGTCATAACTTCATTTCCTTTAATAATATTTTAAAGATTTAATCTATTCAAATCTTGTCTTGTAGTCTCATCTATGTGATGAACTGTTGAAAGCTCATTATGCTTTGAACAATGGTAGTTCAAGTAGCTTTAGAAATGATATAAGTGTAGTGAACTATTTGGTAACTTCATCTTTTAAACTTATATCTAGTTAATAATTGTCTTATGAATGACAAAGATTTTCAGAAAAACGTTGAGACAAGGTTAGATATATGAGATCACCTTGCAACGATATTTTTTATACAGTTATACACTGGAACTCTGTGTGTATTATGCATGGAAGAGGACTTCCAATATTTTGAAAAGTATATATGTATATATACTGAATATTTTGCGACTTCATCGCATTAAGATACAAACTTGGTTCATTTCTTTTGACCAAGACTTTCATGAGTACTATGAGAAGGCTCATATTGTTAATCATTATACATATTATTTTGGTGGGCTTGCTGCTCACCCTTGTTTTCTTCTTTCATCACACAACAACAGATAGAAAAGATGAACAGGACCAAGCTCCTGATTCGCAAGCGATTAGGAGACGTTCCACAGTTTTCTAGAAGCATTGATGCCGCCGTAGCTGAGGTAGGAACTACCAATAGGCTAGGCTTTCAACTTTTGATGTACCAGATTTATGTATATTTATGAATTGTAATAATGGAAAAGAAATGTAAATTTATTCAGAAAACCTTTTAAGGTGTATGGACAGATAATTGTGGAATAAAATGACTTGTAGTTATTTTTGGATGTTCATCTCTGAGACTATAACGTGTGGTGTGTGTGTTTATTGTGGGGTCACAGTACAGAGTAGTTGAGTAATTATTAAGATTGGGTGTTATTAAGGGAAATGGAACTCGTGACAACCCGGATCCCCGACCCCGGATTTGGGGGCGTTACAGAAGTGGTATCAGAGCGAAGCGTTATAAACCTCAGAGATGATGTGACGTTAATATAATAAGTTCACTAAGATAATAAGAACTCTTGCCAAGTTCATAGTCGGGCTACGTAACGTAGCACTGACAGTTAAAACCCTTACGGGAACCCTTATAAGTATCGTGATAGTAACATAGTTCGTTCTCGTATAGGGCAGCGGGGCACCGAACCTTGAGGTTCAGGAGCATCAGCATGAGGATGTTTTATTACAAGTCGGAGATCAAATTGTGAATCCGATGGAGTACCCTAATGAGGGACCGGATGAGGTTCAGATAGAGAATGTTGCGGTTGAGGATGTTATTCCGGAAAGGATTGTGGCTGAGGAGGATCTCATGGAGGTTCCTGATGAGAATGAAGAGAGGACCGCTGAGGAACAGATGACCGTAGTCAGGGCGACTACTAGAGCAAGAATGGCCGCGAGGGTGGCACTAGAGGATGAAGAGTTACCAAGGGCACAAAGGTTAATGAGGGCAGAAGGAGTGGGGCCTTCCACGACCCCAATTATACCAGTATCAGACCCTCATCCAGAGGCTCCTGTAGACATCCATGAGGTTCCACCAATTCCTGTTCCCTCCCCTGTACAGAGCCCAGCATATACTGAGGAAATGCCACCTTTATCCCCTGCACCATTGTCACCTGATACCGTGCTTGGTTATCTATTTGGATCTCCTGGGTCTGCACCACCTGCACCCCATGGACTGCTAGATGCTACCACTCAGGCTTCTCTTATCGCTGATTATCATATGACTTTGGGTGGCCTGTCAGAGGCCCGGAATGTTAGGAGTGATCTGTTGGATCGACTTACTGCACCAAGGATTGAGGGTGGGATACTTCCGGCAGGATTAGCGTATAGCATGGAAAGGATTGAGGCTACCACCCGTGTTACAGCTAGAGGCCATCTTGAGGGTCAGGTTGATCCAGCTCTACTTGCGACTATCTTAGACCTCATGACCTCTGTGATGGAGCAGGTTAGGGATGTCGTGCGTGCTCGCATCTCTTAATCCATGGTAGCGTGCAGAGTCAGAGCAATCAAACAAGGGTTTCATGTAGCACCGCTTTTGGAGGATTAGCCTAAGTTATGAATGATTAGTTTTAATGACGAGATGACTATCTATGGTAGTACTTTTGGGATAGGAGCGATAAGTTCATATGATGTAATCCTCTTTAATATGTTCAGTTGTTGTACCCTCGAACAAATGGTCATGTATATATTCGTTAATTTCAGTTCATATTAGTTTGTTTGTGATAAAATCACATTGTTAATTGCTCTATTAACACTTAAGAGAGTGTCATGAAGTTATCGAACTTGAGAATTCATAATTTGCAATCGTGCAAGGACTAAACGAGGGGAAGACTTAAGCAAAGTAAGTAAGACAAATATCCGGAGATTCTCAAAATTTTCCAAGTAATATGCCCCCGCAAGGAATAAGATTAGGGGCAAACCTTAAATGTGATAATCAGGGAGGTCGCAATTAAGATATAAAGAACCCGGAATATAATAAAGTGGAAAATGAAGATTTTAAATTAAAAGATGACCCCAATTATGGGGAGTAGGAAGAAATATTTAGACTAAAACAGCAGAAGTCGAGCGAGATAAGGAGACCCGAGACGGTACTCCTATACGGAAATTCATGAACCTGTCTAAAAAGAACTTATATTTTATTCCCAACCACCACCTTGAGGAAACAATGTGGTGTGAAATTCTTTCAGGACCTCTAAGTCGCTAAGCTCTCAGAGTTCCAAGGAACAAGCTGACCCAGTCGAGGCAAGAGCCTGGCTAAAGGAAATATAGGAATCATTTGAGATTCTAAATGATTGACGAATCACAAAAGACTGTTTTTATCACTTACCCTCCTAAGAGAGAGACCACCCGCTGGTGAAAGACCAAGGAAGGCACGGAGCAAGACATTATAATAAACTGATTTAAGTTCAGTCAATTGTTTTCAGGAAAGTACTTCCCAAGGTTATAGAGATAGAGTAAAATCTTTAGAGCCAGAACAAAGGCAGACGAGTATGATGAATTATGAATCTAAGTTGTAAAAGTTGTCAAGATTCGTTCTAAGGACACGAATCCAGAATGACGGGATGTTTGAAATCAATGCTTATGTTGTGTTGGTTCATGAAATAATGATAAGAGAAAGGGAAATAAAAAGGAACTGAAGTGGAAAGGGATATAAAGGCAATAGAGTTTGAGGTATGATAAGGGAGTCGGGTATGAGGAAACCCTAAAGACTCGTAGCAATAGAAATAGGAAAGTATGTAATCATTGGTATGAGGGTGATTCACCATGAGTTAAAGTTGATGGTTGAAGGCATACGAGTTATGTACATTTTATCCCCTTTAAGTTGGGAGGATTCAAGGAAACCTTTAGATAGTTCGAAGGATAAATAATAAGACGCGGATAGACTAAGGAGACAAGAAAGTAAGAAAGTAGGAAAATTGGATGAAGGAAGTGATGTTCAATAATGTGAAATGTAAGACCGGTGGCTCGATACTCAGAAAGGGAGACGTCAGGTATGAGAGGTATCCCAACATTGAGATGACTGTTGAGATAAACAACAAAAGTAAATAAGGAATTATTAAGAAGAAGTTCACGTTGAACATGACCAATATCTTCCAGAACATCCATGTTATCATTACCAAATCAGGAAAGAAAAGCGGATGACCATTGTTATCTTTTGGAGGCCATATGGATTGACCTCAATTTGAATAAGGATGCTATTATGAAGTTAGGTATAGACTATCGAGGTGGGAATGATGAATAAGATAATCTATCAAGGATATATGACTTGATTTATCCATGGAAGGATGCAGGTACCTTTTATAGGTGGAATTAAGGATAGAACATTGGTAACTTAAAATGAATCCTAGGGGACTGCATAAAGGTTGGCACGTCACCCTTAATAGGGACAGTATGAGTTTTGACAGTATGATTGGGAAAGGGTTAAGGTAACAACAACCTTTAAGAATCAGTGGAGAAATTTTTCAGAAGAATATAGACAATGGTTCTAGTATTAGTAAATGGTATTGTGATATGCCCTGTATCTAGGGAATACAGGAGGAACGATTGAAGGTTAACCTTAGAGGTTTTACAAGGAGAAAGGTAATATTCAAAATTATCAAGAATAGAAATGTTGATAAAGGAAATATGACGTAATTATAATGTTGCCAAGTGAGGCACGTGTTAAACCACGAGAAAGTATGAATCGAACCAGTAAAGGTCGAAATTGTTCAGGGCAATTAGGACCTAAGATAAAAGATGTTCTAAGTATGATTGAGAGTCAGTCGTGACAGTGATTAACCTCTAAAGATTGAGGCAATAACTTATGGAAAAATGGTGATATTTTTTTTTATTTACTCATCAGATATTAAAGAAAAGCATTTTCACATAAGCTGTGATTGAAATAAGGTAGAAAATTTATTTGGAGGTGGTTAAAATGACATTGACTGTAAGGAAATTTTACTATCAGGAAAGGCCAAAGAGGTGGCCGACACTTTAAAGGTAAGAGGATAATTATAGGCGCGTGTGCCAAAGGAATACAGTGATGATGGTTGAAGCCGGGAAGGTTGTATTACGGTTCGGAAGATTGACATTCCTTCTGATGACTGTGCAATACTCAACCGTAATAGTAGTTGGGTAAAGGTTTAATTCGTGTAATCGCCATTAGCGGGCTATCTATCTTAGAAGGTACTGTCTTGAGAATGAGCCTGGACCATGTTTCAAAAGGACTAAACGAACCTTTGAGTTAAGTCTTCTATCGAAGGCATATGATTAAGAATGGTATTAATCTGCTATCGTTACTTTGATTGAAACTCTTCTGCAATTTTATCCACTTCATGTCATGAAAGTACGTCAGAGTTTGGAGTGTTCTTCATGAATTGTGATTGGTGGTTATGTTAACTCCTTAGGAGAATTAAATACGAGATGTATGGACTCCGTATGGTTAGATATTAAGATTTCATGGAAAGTGAATGATGACAGTAGGTCAGTGGTGGACCATAGTAAGGCAGCAATGATTCTGCGAGTAATGAGCTGATTACAACCACGAGAGTTGTATTGGAATGGATGTTGAGATTAAGTACCACTAATCGGGTCGTGGTAGTGTATAAGTTATCATTGATAGACTAATTAAGTAGAGTATCTACCTATTGAATATTTACTCCTACTTATCAATAAAGAGTCGTATTACTATATGAGGAAGGTTGCGGTACGAGCATAGAATCCTATTAACGGTGATATATAGAATGAGATCCCAGATTCGATTTTCGATGTCGAGGGAGTTTCAAAGGTAATTGTTTATAAGCTCGAGGAAGAGCATGGGTCCATAGAATGATGGACGGGATAGCGAAAATATTTAGGCATGTGAAATATGATGCTATAATACTCGATGTTGATATAAATACATATATGTTTTGTTCTCGTATGACAAACCTCTATAGTTCAGAGGTAGATTCCAAGCCAGATATTTTATGGCAATATTTTTTCATATATACAATTCTCTTCAGTTCGTTCTTTTCTCTCTTTTCATTTCATGTAAACTGAGAAGAACAACCCTTCCAGAAGGGGAGGTATTGCCGAATGACTATCTATCTGTGTGATAGAAGCCGAGTAGGATACCAGCTATTGTTTAATTGCTTGTCAAGTACTAAAGGCTGGCCACCTTCTGTACTAACTATGCGATATAACAAGTGTTCATGATCATGGTGATCTCTCAACAAATTCCTTTACTTCTATATGATTGATCAAGCTTCCAAAGATGGAAACAGCTGAAAAAGGAGTAATAAAGTTGTGGTAGTATTCGGAATGGAAACACATTCGTGATACTAAGGTTGACGCGTGTATTAAAAGGTTATAGAATGCTAACGAGCAAAGGTGTAACCAGTATAATATTAGGAACGGAAGGTAGTAGTGATTACGAACTGGAAAAGAATGGGTATTGAGACGCCAAAGCTATAGTGCTAGAAGCTGTGATAAAATTCCATGCAATAGACTTGAAAGAATTTGGAATGATCACTTAATGCGGATTGAGTTATCTTACGACAATAGATCATATGTCATTATCGAGATATCACCTTATGAGATCCTTGAGGGAAGACAAAGTCGATGTCCCTTATGTTAGGATGAAGTTGTAGAGCGCAAGATGCTCGGACCCGCAGTAGTCCAAAGGACCAAGGATATAATAGATCTAATCAGAGGACGGCAGGTAGTAGCCCAAGATGGACATAAGAAGTATGTTGAATTGACACGAAAGGACAAAGAATAGGAAGTAGGGGACCTAGTGTTGTTATAGGTATTCCCTTGGAAAGGATTGATGAGGTTCGGAAAGAAAGGAAAGCTAAGTCTACAATTTGTTGGACCCTTGGATATATTAAGACGTTTGGGAAATTAGCATATGAGCTAGCCCTACCCCCGAACCTGTAGCAAGTTCATAACGTGTTCCACGTATCAATGTTAAGGAAGTGTAATTCGGATGCCAGACAAATAGGGGCATATGAGCGCATAAACATGTAACCCGACGTAACCTATATGGAGTAACCAGGAAAGGTTATAGATTGAAAAAGGAACAAGTGCTTAGGAGAAGGATTATCAAACTATTTAGAGTTTGATGGAAGAACCACAATGTGGGAGAATTTCCTGGAGAATTAGAAAGTGTAATGCTAAGAGAGTATCCCTATTCATTTTCTATCTGATTCCGGGACGGAATCCTTTTAAGGAGGGGAGACTGTAATAACCCCAATTTTTGGGAAATTTTTTGAAACCCTTATGAATAGTGTTTTTACTGAATAAGAAAACTTTTCATGCCACACTATGTAGGGGTTCTGATATGGATATTCTGAGATTTTATTAGTACTTTATATGGGATATAAGTGTATGTAAAGATCGTCAGAATCCAAATCCGAACACTTTGATTTTTCCCGGAAATCCACTAGATACGGAAAGAATTGAGTATAAGGTAGCAGGATAAAAAGGATTTAAATTAAAGGATTATAATAGAGGATCATAAAAAGGAATATAATGTATTGAGAAAGGTTAAGGGAACCTAAGTAATAAGATCCCGGGTATGATCCTTCAAACGATAAACGAAAACGAAAGTTAAGCGGACCGTATAACAGATCAGCGGTCATTAGGCAAACAATTAGGAAGTTAATCAAAGGATTAGAGAGAGTGATGTCACCCAACCAATGAGAAGAGGACAAGGAGGGAAAGATGACATCACCACATGACATGGGCATGACATGGGAAGGAAGGAGATGTGGTGGCTTTTTAACCACACAAAATCAAGGGCAACTAGGTAATTTACTAAAACAAACACAAAAACAAACCAACCAAGCCAAGCAAATCATTTTTCATCAAAATCAAAAAGAAACCAAGGCATTGTTCATCTTTTGCTCTCGGCTTTTTAGCATTTTAAAGGGCAAGAAATTCAAAACTCAAGATCCAAGCCTCCTAAATTGGTGAGTTAATTCCCTAATCATCCTTATGCATAGTTAGGGCTATATCATGAGTTTAAGCCATCAATTCCTTCTCAATCTTCTCCATTTAATCAATGAAGAAGGCAATGAATAGTGTTTTCAAGTTTTTAACTTGACATTTTTCTTGATTTCCTTGAAGATCCAAGCATTCCTAAGACTTCTCAAGGCTTCTTAAGGCTTCCTAGCTCCTCCCACCACTTCGAGGAAGGTATATCATCTCCAAACCCTAGATTCCTATGTATTATAAGATGATTTTGATTAGTAGGGTGATATTGTAACTTAGTGTTTGTGATTTAGAGTTTGGGATTGAAATTGTATGGAAATGGAATGGTAAATGTTGTTGTTTTGGTTAAGAGAATGTAGTATAGTTAAATTCAAGCTTAGGCATAAGTATGAATGTTAAAATTGAATTGGTTGGGGCTGATATGATGTGATAAGGATGGATGTTGGTTGTATGTTTGATTTGAGGTTGAATTGGGTTGGTTTTGAATGGTTTTAATTTGGGAAATCGCGTAAACATAGCCGTCGTAACGTCCGATTTTCTTTAGACTGTTTTTGTGCATAACATTAGGACCCGAGAACCCCCTGCTAGATTATGACCATTGCCATGTCTAGATAGCTCGTGTTACGAGCTTCATTTTGATATGTAGTTCGTTTGATTCCGATGCACGGTTTAGGAGAAACGATCGTTTCAAGTAACGGCATTTCACGAACGAAACTTTTCCCCTCGCCTTACTTTGAAACATAGTTTAAAGACCAAAAAGGGTTAATTAATGTATGAAACAATTATGGTAAGAGTGTTAGGCAGTTGGTAAGACACTCGCGAAGGAATCGCCTTAAAACTCGTAAAGGTTAAATTATTAAAAATGGTGGAGCCGAGGGTACCCGAGTGACTTAAGAGACTCAATAAGCGCAAAACAAGTGTTAGAGTCTAAGTTAGTTAAAGTATAGATTTACAAGTGACTTTGGTTTAATTCCAACTTACTTGTTGCTTATAGGTTACCAGACTCATCCCGAGCCATTCGTAACCCCCAGTCGCTCAGGCAAGTTTTCTAACCGTTATAACTGTTGTTGTGATGTATATTTGTATTTGCATTTTCTTGCGATAGATGCATGTTGGTTAATTAGCAAATGTTGCAATATATTGAAGCATGCTGCTATGGTATATATATATGCATGCCTGTTTCGTATTCTTTCCATATATATCTGTTGATTCAGTTGATAATACCTATGCTAGAGGATAGCGGTAATTTGCATATACCCTTAGTATAGGGACCCAAAGGTGAAAATATTTTCTAAAACCGGGAGTCGAGGATCCCGAGTAGATTTTGTATATATGGATATATATATATATACTTATATATATATATATGGTCATAGTTTTCAAAACTATTAATCGAATAAGGTTTATTCGATAACTTTAACTTTATTTTATTATTGAATATTATTTTGAATATTCATTCGAGGGCTTATGACTCTTTTATATTATTTATTGAATATTATGTGAATATTCATTCGAGGGCTTATGACTCTTTTATATTATTTATTGAATATTATTTGAATATTCATTCGAGGGCTTATGACTCAGTTTATATTATTTAATGAATATTATTTGAATATTCATTTGAGGATCTATGACTCCGATTATTTGCTGAGATATATTCTTTATTTTATTAAAGAATAAGGTGTCAATAATCAAACTTATTTTCGATTATTCAAATAAAGATAGTACTTTCATATAAGTATATCTTTGGTTATTTAATACTCGTTTCAAGTATAAGTTTTAATACTTCTACTTCAATTATTTTTATAAAGATTATTCTTTATGGGAATATTATTTAAATAATAATATTCAGACATTTTCTAAATATTCTGGGGACTGATTTACTTCATTAAATCAGCTTTACTCCAAACACTCTTTAAAGTGTTTTCGAGTCTTCAAAATGATTTTTAAAAGTTAGAGCGGATCCCAAAACTCATTTTTATATTTAAGATCTTCCTTTTTAAGGGGATTTAAATACTCGCTCAAAACCCGAGGGATCCGGCTCTGTGGTGTATTTTATATTCGCAACACGGTTGCAGTTTTGGTAAATGAATTGATTACTTACCCAACGTTCGGGAAGTAAGTCCATCTATTGAGTCGGCATAAGCAACATGGGCTCAGTGGACGTCCATGATAGTGTAAATGGCTCAGTGGGAGTCCATCAAATGCATAAGTGGCTGAGTGGCAGTCCAGCATAAGGTCCTATTACGACCAGGGTGATGACCAGTGGGGAATTCGTCCATCTACTAGTAGAAAAGGTTATTTATGGGTATCTTTGCCTGATCAGCAAGATATCTGGTTTATGCCAAAATTCTTTTCCTTTCCAAATTTATTGGATATTGCAATTTTGTTCATACTTTACATGGCAGAGGTTTTCAGGAAATGTATAAAGGAAGATGTATATGTAGATATATATATATATATATCAGAACTTATTGAAGTATGTCATAACTTCATTTCCTTTAATAATATTTTAAAGATTTAATCTATTCAAATCTTGTCTTGTAGTCTCATCTATGTGATGAACTGTTGAAAGCTCATTATGCTTTGAACAATGGTAGTTCAAGTAGCTTTAGAAATGATATAAGTGTAGTGAAGTATTTGGTAACTTCATCTTTTAAACTTATATCTAGTTAATAATTGTCTTATGAATGACAAAGATTTTTAGAAAAACGTTGAGACAAGGTTAGATATATGAGATCACCTAGCAACGATATTTTTTATACAGTTATACACTGGAACTCTGTGTGTATTATGCATGGAAGAGACTTCCAATATTTTGAAAAGTATATATGTATATATACTGAATATTTTGCGACTTCATCGCATTAAGATATCAAACTTGGTTCATTTCTTTTGACCAAGACTTTCATGAGTACTATGAGAAGGCTCATATTGTTAATCATTATACATATTATTTTGGTGGGCTTGCTGCTCACCCTTGCTTTCTTCTTTCATCACACAACAACAGATAGAAAAGATGAACATGACCAAGCTCCCGATTCGCAAGCAATTAGGAGACGTTCGCAGTTTTCTAGAAGCATTGATGCCGCCGTAGCTGAGGTAGGAACTACCAATAGGCTAGGCTTTCAACTTTTGATGTACCAGATTTATGTATATTTATGAATTGTAATAACGGCAAAGAAATGTAAATTTATTCAGAAAACCTTTTAAGGTGTATGGACAGATAATTGTGGAATAAAATGACTTGTAGTTATTTTTGGATGTTCATCTCTGAGACTATAACGTGTGGTGTGTGTGTTTATTGTGGGGTCACAGTACAGAGTAGTTGAATAATTATTAAGATTGGGTGTTATTAAGGGAAATGGAACTCGTGACAACCCGGATCCCCGACCCCGGATTTGGGGGCGTTACAGCTCTGATACCATTTCTGTAACACCCCCAAATCCGGCATCGGGGATCTAGGTTGTCATGAGTTCTATTTCCCTTAATAACACTCAATCTTAGTAAACAACCAACTACCGCATATTGTGACCCCACAATATACACATACACCAAAAGTTATAGTCTCAGAGATGAATACAAAAAACAACATAAGTCATTTTATTCCACAATTATAAGTCATTACAGCTCAAAAGGGTTTCTGAATAAATTTACATATTCTTTGCCATTATTACAGTTCATAAATATACATAAGTCTGGTACATCAGAAGTTGAAAGCCTAGCCTATTGGTAATTCCTACCTCAGCTACAGCGGCATCAACGCCTACAGGAAACTGCAGAACGTTTCCTATCTGCTCGCAAATTGGGAGCTTGGTCCTGTTCATCTTGTATATCTGTTGTTGTGTGATGAAAGAAGAAATCAAGGGTGAGCAACAAGCCCACCGAAATATTATGTATAATAATTAACAATATATGAGCATTCTCATAGTACTCATGAAAGTCTTGGTCAAGCAAATATGAACCAAATTTGATATCTTAAGGGGACGAAGTCGTAAAATGATCAGTATATATGTATATATACTTTTCAAAATCTTGGAAATCCTCTTCCATGCATAATATACACAGGGTTCCAGTTTATAAGTGTATAAAAATATCGTTGCAAGGTGATCTCATATATCTAACCTTGTCTCAACGTTTTTCTGAAAATCTTTGTCATGCATAAGATAATCATAACTAGATATAAGTTGAAAAGATTAATTTACAAGATACTCCAATATAGTTATATCTTTTACGAATACTACTTAACTACCAACATTCAAGGTATAATAAGTTTCAAAAGTTCATCACATAGATGAGACTACAAGATAAGACTTAAATAGATTCAATCTTTGAAATATCATTATAAAGAATTAAGTTACGAGATACTTCATTAAGTCCCGATATATATATACACCTATATATAAACATTTCATACACCCTTTTGCTATGGAAGTATAAGCAGAGTTGTCATTCCCAAGAATTTTGGAAAGAAGAAACTTTGGCATAAACCTGATATCTTGCTAATCAGGCAAATATACCAATTAAGTCACCTTTTCTACTAGTAGATGGATGAATCCCCTACTGGTCATCACCCTGGCCGCATTAGGACCTGATGCTTGACTGCCACTCAGCCACTTACGCATTGATGGACTCCCACTGAGCCACTTACACTTTCATGGACCCCCATTGAGCCCATGTTGCTTATGCCGACACATTTAAATTGGGCTTACTTCCTAAATATTGGGCAAGTAATCAAACTCTTTTATAAAATTAGCAACTTCGTTGTTCCAAAAATACACCACGGAACCGGATCCCTTAGATTTTGAGAGAGTATTTAAATCCTCTTCGAAAGAAAGATCTTAAATCTTAAAATGAGTTTTGGGATCCGCTCTAACTTTTAAAATCATTTTGAAGACTCGAAAACATTTTAAAGAATGTTTAGAGTAATGATGATTTAATAAAATAAATCATTCCCGATATGTTAGAAAATATCTGAATATTATGATTTTAATAATATTCCCATAAATGATAATCTTTATAAAAATAATTGAAGTAAAAGTTTTAAAACTCATACATGAAATGAATAATAATTAACAAAAGATATACTTATACGAAAGTACGATCTTTATTTGAATAATCGAAAATAAGTTTGATTATTATTCAAAACTATCGAATATACCTTATTTGATTAATAGTTATAGAAAACTATATATACATATATATATAAATATATATACATATTATACTCCAGAATATCGACTCCCGGTTTAGAAAAATGTTCACCTTCGGGTCCCCTATACTAAGGGTATACGCAACTACTGCTTA
Source organism: Apium graveolens (assembly GCF_009905375.1). Lineage (NCBI taxonomy): Eukaryota > Viridiplantae > Streptophyta > Magnoliopsida > Apiales > Apiaceae > Apium > Apium graveolens. Next base: position 168,708,098 of record NC_133651.1, read on the forward strand.
TCTCTAGCATAGGTATTATGAAGTTTATAAGCATTTGAATTGATAATAGAATATCAAGATTACGAAACAGGCATATATATAAATATCATATCACATGCTCCAATATATCGCAGGACTTTGCTAATAATAACCATGCACTTATCTCAAGATAATGCATCAATAAATTACATCATAATAACAGTACGGATAGAAAACTTGCCTGAGCAACTAGGGGTGGTAAAAGGCCTGGGGAGAGTCTGGTAACCTATAAAAAACATATAAGTTGGAATTAAACCACGGTCTCTTAAGAAACTAGACTTTAACCAATTGGACCCTAACGTTCATTTTTGCGCTTAACGATTCACATAAGTCGTTCGAGTACCCTCTGCTCCACAATTTTTAATAAATTAACCGTTACAAATTTAAGGCGAAGCTTTCGTGAATACTCTACCAACTGACCCATTAACCTTATATAATTGTTTCTTACTCCAATTAGTCATTTAAGGACCTTAACCAAGGTTTCAAAGTAAGGCGAGGGTAATGGTTCGTTCGTGAAACAACCGTTACTTAAAACGGTCGTTTCTCCTAAACCGTACATCGGATTCAAGCGAACCACATACCAAAACGAAGCTTACGACACAAATATATAAACATGGCAAGGTTACAGATTGGTTAGTTAGCTTTCTGTCCCGAATACTAAAACAAGCAGTTGAATGAAAACGGACATTACGACGGCTATGTTTACGCGATTACCAAATTTTATTACAAGACCACAACCATACCAAACCAACCCAACAATCAACATACTACATTATAACATTCCAAATAGCCCCTCAACTTCATCATACACCAAAACAAGTTCCTCACAATCATCCATTTACATAATAACTCATAACTTCCATTTAAAGTTCATAACTACTCTAAAATCATACAAACATCCAAGAACTCTTAAAGAACAAGTTTAAAACTCATGGTATGGCTTAAACACAAAGAAGGGATAATGTTATACCTTCCTTGGAGAGTGGGTAATGCTTAACAAACCTAAGATGATCCTTAACTAGCCTTCTAATGATTAAAACCTCAAAACAATATCAAGAACACAAAGTTAATTCTTGAAACAGTATTCCCCTAAACTGTAAAACGTTAAAAATGGGTATGGAAATCAAGAAGGTGAGGATAGTGGTTACCCTAATTGTGTAGAGCTTCTCGAGGGCTTCAATTTGATAGGTAGAACGTGCAAAATGGCAAAGGGAAACTCAAGATACAAGCTTTTCCTTCTCCTCCATTTTTACTCTCTTTTCCTCTCGGGTTTTTCATGAATAAAAGGATGAAGTAGTCTTTGGCTTGCTTGGTTGATTTTGAATAATGTGTCCAAATGTGTGGTTTGATAATATCTATACTAATCCACTTGTTTAAAGTGATTACATCATCGTAGTGACATCATTCCCTTGCCAAGTATTGGCTAATTGTGGTGGATGGTACCTTAAGCTCTTAACCACTTGTTTTAGCTTCTCTTGGAAGCTTTCTCCCCATACTACTTGCATGCATTCGTCCTTGATCGTTAAATTATTTTACGGCTCATTTTTCGCTCAATATCGTTGATCGTTTGAAAGAATATATTCGTGATTTTATTGCTAGGGGTTTACTAGAACCTCCTTGGTATCTTTTATTCCTTCAATCTTAACATTGTCTACTTAATTCCTTCAGTGTCTGGTGGAATCTCGGGAAAAAATAAGTACCCGTCTTTGATTTCTGACTGCTTTTACATACATTTATTTTCATCAGTGAACAGTAATACGGACTCCGAATTTTCATAAAAGAACTCCTATATAAGGTGGTCTGATAATATTCCACAATTAGCAAAGTTACTATTCATCAGGGTTTCAAAGCAAAATCACTATTCATAAAAAAAATTCATTTAGTCCAAAATTTCAGGTTATTACATATTAACGGGAAGGAGTCGAGGCTAGTAACCGGAAAAAGGCGGCCGGAAATGTACCGAAGCAAGGCGGCATAACCGAGCAGCGGCGGAACAAAGAAAGAGGAGAAGAGAAATCGGGGAGAGGAAGAGAGAGATGAAGAGAGATTAGAGATGTGAGAGATTATAGTGAGAGAGAACAGAGGAATCCATCAATCGATCGAGAGAGGAGAGAAAAAAAAGAGGCGGCCGAATGAAGAAGGGGGGGTAGAATTAGGTTTTGGTATTATATTTTTTTCGTCATTTTATCTTACTCCCGTTATTAACCCGTTTCGCATTGCAATTAACGATTTTAATAAATAATTTACGGGTAACAACTGCCCGAAAATTTATCAGAACAGATTTAAAATCTTCGAAATAGTTTATAGTTTTAAAATCATTTTTTTGAAAAGCGCATTCCAACCCGCATTTGCCATTTGACGAATGCACGTGCAGTTACATAAAAGCCAGAAAATGCCCGGAGTAATTTTAAAAATCTCGAAATATTTAAATGTAAATAGAATAAAATTTTCATGATTTTTAAATTATTCTAGAATTTAATGCAGAATTTACATTTAAATACTATCAGAAAATCATTTAAAGATAAATAATCAATAAAATATTGATTTCTAAATTTTATAAATTCCTAAAAATAATAAATAAAATTATAAAGCAACAAAAATAATTTTAGAAACAATCTTAGAATTTATAAGAATAAATATTCAATAAAATCACTTTAAAAATAAAATGAATTCATACAGCTCGATAATTAATTATACAATTAATCTTCGCACCCAACCAATCAAACATAATTAATAATATAGCCACACATAATTGACAGAACCATTGCATATTTTATTTATTTAATAATTCAATAATTACATTTACATATCGGATCCAAAAATAGATTACTTAGCCGCTAAGTAACTATATAACGATACAATTTAATACAAGAATTGGATAATTATCAAAACTGAGCTGCCTATAAAATACTTTATACAAAAATAAAGTAATATTATTTCACCTTCCGAGAATTCTGGTGTTATCGATTTATAAAATGATTTGCGTATCAAAAATTTTACATTGGGACTCGTACCGGTCAAACCGTACCCCGAATCAAAAAAGTCAAAACATAGAAAGTGTTCAGAATTATCAGATTAGGTTAGGAAGGAGTTTTCGGAAGAGTTTCGGGTTGTAAAAACGCAAAAACGGATGAAGTGGGACGATTTCTGAGTCTAAAAAGTAATTTTATAATTACGTAAAAATAATCATTATTAATTTTTTAAATCCTTATAAATTGATATAATAATCCAAAAATTACCAGAAAAATACCAAAATAATTTATATCTGATTCTGGATAATTAAAAATTAAAATATCCTAATATTATCAAACATAATCACCCAAATACTATTATCAATCATCAGATAATTGACCAAAATTCACGTAATAGTCACATAATAATTATTTATTGATAAAAATAATTACACGCGATATCCCGGATATTAAAATAGTAACTTTTGCTGATTTTCCAGACTGAGTAAAATTATCAGACCACACTATATAGGAGCACTGTTATGTAAAATTTTGAGATCGTATTAGTATTTCATAAAGTAAATGAGTGTATGCAAAGGTCGTCAGAATTCAAATTCGAATACTTTGATTTTTCCCGAAAATCCATCAGATACCGAAAGAATTAAATATAAGGTAACACGATTAAACGGAATTTAATTCAAGGATTATAACCGAGGATCATTAAAGGAATATAAGATATTAATAAAGGTTTAGGGAAGCCCAAGTAATAAGATCCCCGATATGATCCCTCAAACGAACAACGAGAATGAGAGTTAAGCGAACCGTAAAATAAATAAGCGACCAAGGATCAAGCTTGTATAAGAAGAAAGAGAGATTAAGCAAGTGTATTAGAATCATGGTTACATCATCAATCCATAGGAATTGGACAAGTGGCTAGATGGTGAGGTAAGCTAGATGATGCAAGCAATGACCTAGGCACTTTATTAAAGCAAATTTAGATATTTAGCTAAGGATGAATATTAACCAAGTAAATCACTTGGTCAATAATCCACCAACCAACCAAGCAAAGAAGCAACCAAAAGCCCATTCTTCATTTTTCTAAGAAAACCCGAGAGGAAAGGAGATAAAAATGGTGGTGAAAGAAATACCTGTATCTTGAGTTTCCCTTGGCCGATTCACGCATTCTACCAGTCAAATCGAAGCCCTCGAGAAGTTCTACGCATATAGGGTAACCAATCTCCTCACCACCTTGATTTCCATACTCGTTTTTCATGATTTACAGTTAGGTGAATAGTAACGATGTTTGTGTTCTTGGTTTTGTGTTGAAGTTTAAGCATGTTAAGGTTGTTTAAGGATCATCCAAGGATACATAAGCCTTAGTAAGAGTATTAGAAGTTTCAAGAAGGTATACCAAAGCTTTCTCTCTTTGATTAATAGTATGAACTTGTATGTTTTAATGATTGTAAATGTAACATCCCCCAAATCCGGGGTTAGGATTGGGTGTCACCAAATAACATTTGACAATATAAACATGTATATTAAAATAAATATACTTATAACCCATCAATTCCAGATCGTTTAAAGATTATGGTATGAAATAAGAATCTAATCTTCTAAAATTTAAAACAACTAAATAAAATTTTATTACCTATTTATTAACTTCCTCGTCTTATTCACTCTGACTCCAACATCCTGCAGCTGAGATCTCTCTAATTTTGCTGTCTATTAAGATCTATTCACTTTTATCCTCATTTGATACTGAAAGAAATAAGAATTCACAAAGCAAGAGTGAGCCAAAAATACCCAGCAAGTATCATAATTGGTTTCCAAGTATTATTATCAAAGGAAACTCTTGGAAATAATCTTTAAATGATTTTATAAATATATTTATTTATTTAAAACATTTGTGTGAATAAAATATCAGCCTTTATTAGCCTTTAATCATAAACCATATTTTTCTGAAAAGAACATCGAACAATTCTCTGATTTATCTCCTGAATCAATTCTTTGTACAGTTTTGTAAGTATAAACTTTCAAGGAAAGAATGTCGTTAATGGCGATTAATAATAAATTAGAGTGGATACAAGAACCAACATATCCACTATACTTTGCTAATAAGTCAGAATATAGCACGAATCTATGCCCATCTATATAGATCCGCCTCACATCAGCTACCCATGCACTATGGCCTAATAAACAAAGGGTCCAGTCCATCTCTGGCCCTTAGGTTCCAGTCCATTCCTGGCCCTATTCGTAACTATCCAGTCCGTAGAGTATTTTGATGAAAACCAATTTTGGTTAAACTATTAGGTCACACAACACTATAGAAGGGGGTTGAATATAGTGTTTGGACAATCAAATCAATTTCGAACACAAGTATGTAACAGTAATCAAGTATATTCAATAAACTTCATTACAATAGAATAATTGTTCTCTCTCATTGATGAACAATATCACTAAGAGCTGCTAGGTTACAATGTATAGTCTTTCTCGTTAATGATAACACATATAGTGTAAATCCTAAGCTGTGTTTATATAGTACACAGTTACAAGATATCTTCTAATTGATATGGAATATAATTCTGTCTCCTAAAGTATATCAATTAGATATTATCTTCTACAAGTCTTCTAGTCTTCTAACTCTTTATGCATATGTTCTATTGTTTTAGTCACGATCCTTTTCCTGTAAATCAACTGTTTTCCTTATCTAAAGTATCCGCAGTTAAGTCCTGATATAAATCCTGACGGCCTTAAGTTCTGATATAATTCCTGACTTCAGTAAGTTCTGATTTCCAGTAAGTCCTCATATTAAGTTCCGAAACTAAGCACAACAGATTAGACATGACATCACAAATATATCTAACAATCTCCCCCAACTTGTAAATTATGCAAAATATACAAGTTAATAGATTTGATGATGTCAAAAACATTTAAGTACAAATGCAATAAGAGTTTATGTAGACAACTAACTACAACTTACAGTCCTTGTAGCTTTTACCAAATTTACTGAGTCAATCTGAATCCAAAGTGATTCTTGAAAAAGTTTAATATCAGCTTTTCTTCTACATTCCTTAAGACTTGAGCTACTGTAGCTTTGACTTGCATCAATTCTTCACCCTGACTTCCAAACTGGTAGATTGCAGTCCTAAGTGCTGAGATATGATTTCTTTCTAAACCATCACCAAGTCTGATTACTCTTGGATGAGATGAGTCTTCATTATAGCACAGACATTTCTCTTTCATAATGACTTCAAGTTTAGCATAATCCTTCTTTATTGGAATTTCACTTCCATCATCTTCAACAATGTTTAGAATGAATTCTGTAACCCTTTATCCAAAAATTCTTGCTTTGTCCCTTATGGTCTTCATTATGAAATTTGACCATCTCCTGGTAATCTCAGACTTTATCTCCAAAAGATAATGAAAGAATTGAAGTTCTTTCAGAGATTTGTTCAGCACATCTGATTCTGACATTTAATATGTTCTTCCATCTTCAAGAAATAGAATCGGATTTTCTTTGACATTATGCTTATCATGAGCATCCGGTACCATTTGAACAGATATAACCTTGTCAAGGTGTTTCTCTGTAACTTCTTCAAGAGGTTTGTCAGTCAGTAAAAATGGATCTCTAGTAAGTACTTCAACTCGTGTTTTGATCTTGGCTTCTTCAGAACCTAATCCAGCTCTGTCTCTTGCTTCTCTGGCTTTCAATCCAACAGTCATGAAATTAGATAGCAGCTGGCTTTTCTTAGGATCTGATGGATTAACATTCTTCCATAGGATTTTTCTCTTATCAGTAACTGTCAATTTATTCAAATCAACTTGAGCATTATCAGTGGTTGATGTCTTGATGACTTGATTAGAATTTGCTATTTCTTCTGTAGCTTGTTGTTCTTCATTCTGAACAACTTGAGTTATGTCAGAGGTTGTCTTAGATTCTTTAGTTATCTTCCTTCTCTTCAGAGTTTGAACAGTTTTATCTACTGTAACAGCATCATCAAATACTTGAACCAGTTTGCATACAGGTTTCACCAGGATTTGAGGAATCTTCATCTCCTGTGACTTTGTTGGTTCATCAATCTTTCCTTTCCCTTTATCCTTGGGATCAACTTATGATCTTGTGTTGGGCTTTGAAGCCTCAGAATTTGACCTTTCCTTGATCACAATGCCTTTTGCCTTAGGTCTTGGAGGTTTCTTAGCATCAGAAGCTTTAGACTTTAAATTTGTCTTCTCAGCTGTAAATCTAGCTTCTTCCTCCTTTAAATTCTCTATATCCATTCCAGGATTATGCTTGAGAAATAGTCTTCTAGAAATCTCTTCATTAAGTGTCTAAATTTTAGGATCTTTATAGTAGACAGTAGTCTGCTTTCCTTTAGCTTCAGAGTTTGTAAAAACTTCTGAGAGTCTTTAGATCCTGACTGAATCAGGATATCATAACTTGACTTCTTCTGTGTAGAAGATTTTCTAACATCAGAAATTACTTTCTGTGAAGATTTTCCTTAACCTTTTCCTTGACCTTGACTCTGACCTCTACTCTTATTAGAGTTTCCCTAGTCATCACCTTTATCATCCTTCTTCTTCTTCAGTATATGACTAGTTGAGTATTTGGACTTAACTACCTTCTCCCCCTTTTTGGCATCATCTGGTAGTAGGAGAAAGAGAAGAAGTTCTACAGAAGATTAAATTTAATTTAGTTGAGCTTGTTGAGAGGCTTGATTCTGCAGAACCTCAGTAATTTGGGCCTGTTGCTTTTCTTGAACCTTCTCAATATCTTCAACTTTCTCATGAATAGGTCTGATAATTCTTGACTTGTCTAATTTGAGAGTCATATCTAGCTTTTCAGCTGATTCCAGAAGTTTATTAACCTTGGCATGAGTTGTGGAGTGCAGACCTTGAAGATTTTTAGTACTTAGAGCTGTGACTTTGAGTTGGTGCTTGAAATCAGAGTTTGTCAATAATTCATCAGCTTTTGATATATGCTCTGTCAGAACTTTTGAGCTTGGAATGAAATCAGATTCATTCCACTTCTTGGTCCACTCAATTCCTCTGTGAGTGTCTTCCCAAGGAAGAGGAGGTTCTTGTTCAATAAACTTTGTAAGCAGTTCCTCCTTTCCAAGAATGGGAGCATTAACTGGAGCACTATCTCCAGAACTTGATAACATCTCCTCATCTTTTGATAACACAAGAGTGTGTGTAATTGAAGGAGATTCTGGAACAACATCTAAATTCTGATCTTCAGGTTCAAGATCCAGAATTGGTGTAGATGGTAACTCAGCCTGTAAGATTAAAGAAGTAACAGTAGATGGCTGAGCTGCAGTTGGACCTTTCAGATAGAGCACAGTTGGAATGTTCAACCTGTGGATGTCAATTTCAGGACTTAATCCTGAATCTTCAACTGTTGTTTCTTTAATAGGAGAGATAAGAGGTGTGATCACTGTGTCTAGAACAGTGTCTTTAGCTTGAGGAAGGGCTTCAATGACAATTGGTTCAGATGAGATCAAAGATTCATAATCCCCTTCATCAGCTTCTTGAGTATCCTCAGAGTGAGGTTGTGCAAAATGCCTTCCTGCTCTCTGTTTCCTTGATCTCCTGGATGGTGGAGAAACATGATCTGCATCAGAGTTTACAGATCTTTTCCTTTTCTAAATTTCAAACCCTTCAGCTTCTACCTCCTTCTGAAAAATAACATTTTCAGCTTCTAGCTCTACAGGTTCTGATGTGGGAACCTGTACCTGTTCATCTTCATCAGATTCATCTCTTAGAATGATCCTCCTCCTTCTCCTTAGTGGAGATTTAGGCATAGAAATAGTCCTTTTAGGCCTAGAGGATGAGGTTCTGATTGTAGGTGCTGATGGTTATGGTTGTGAGGATTGTGCTGGTTGGAAATATGTTCTGATGGTAGGCTGTGGTTGAGGTTGAGAAGTGGTAGGTTGTGTAGGTGCTGATGGAGGTTGGGATGGTTGTACATCAGGATATATGGCAGTATAGGTGTTTGGATCAGAGTTTACTAAGACTTGTTTGACCGATTGAGGAATTTGGAGGGGTCTTAGTACAGTCTTCTTATTATCAGTAGATAATAAATTAGTGAAAGCCCTTTTAGCAAGTTTTAAGGGTTCAATTGTCTCACTAAAATTATGAGGTGCACCAAAACAACAGAAACTGTATATAAGCTGACGGAATCTAGCAAACTAAACTGTGTTTCTATCTTCTGTCATCCTATCACCTATAAAACCTAGCACATCACTGCCAAAATAAAAATGAGTTTGATGAATTAGAGCATACCCAATTTGCTGACTCAAGATTGGTATAACATCAAAGTTGGAGCACTTGTTGGCAAAGGCTTTGGTGATGCAGTCGAAAAAGAAACTCCACTCCCTCCTGATGTGAGGCCTCTTCAATTGTCCCAGCTTGGACAAAGATTTTTCATAAAGAAGGTTTACCATCATTTGTTGAAGAGCTGGTTCCCCAACTTGTGAACTGTAAACACGGTTTTCTGGAAGATGTAAAGCTTGTCGAACAGTTGACAATGTTACCAAGTGATCATCTTCCCCTGTTGTAAATATGATGCTTGGGAACCTATCTTTTCCACCATCATCATAAACACTACTCCTCCAAAACTCCAGTACTTGAGTTCTTGAGAGTGCTTCTGGTTGGGTCAAAGCATACCCAGTCTCACTTCGAGAGAGAAAGTCTTGTATGAAGTGAAGATCCGATGGAGCTTCGTCCTTGCTAAGTATGGCCAGATAGTTGTTGGGGACGAACTTGGCTCCATTAAAAATGATGTCCTTTGGTGCCATTTCTGTGAAAAATCAAGTGAGAAAATGTGTGTATAGAAGGTGTTTGATAAAATGCCTGTTAGAAAATAGCTTCAGAGAATATTAGAGAGAGAGAAAATAAGAAAGATTAGAGAATTAGAAAAGTAGGTAAAAGATTGTAAAATCTTTTAACTCCCATATATATACTCTCTATTTGACAACGGTTATAATTGAAGCAGAACCGACATTAGACACCTGTCATGCAGTAAATAGTCAAAACAATAGTTAGTGGGCATGAGAAATAAGCAGTAATAATTGTGCTCATGCAGTTGTCAAGGCAAACACGTTTCCCACTGACCAAATGATTATCATTGTTTTATCTCACTTAATTACTTTCTGATAAATATGACCATTAGAGTAAATACCACAAATAAGTCAAGTAAATAAATAATATAAGCATCAGATTTTCCATCAAGATTTGCATCAGAACTTGACTATTATCAGGATTTAACGGTCATCATAACATGGCTTCTGTACTCAAAAAGTGAATGTCTGTTTCTGTGATTCTTCACACAAATACTGACTGGTTTCTTCAGTTTAATCATCAGAACTTTCATCAAAACTTGTCCTCAGAATTTATGCAAATGATACTTAACTGTTTATCTGAAACAACTTAATCACCACAGTAATTTTCATCATTTATATGGAGTGGGAGTGTGTGCATTTGCAAATGATCAGATAAAGATTAAAGTCTAATAAAATTCAGTATATCTTAGAAATAAGGCATAACTAAGAAAAGTGCTTAAAATCTGTCTTCAATTTTGAAGTCTACTGTAGAATAAATTTATGCAAGAGTCCACCTCAACTGTTTGTGCTCATTTTATGCATCTTTTGACATTCTTTTTACAGTGGCTTCTCAGTGTAAGTGAGTCACAACTGCTATCAGAATTTATGCTATTATCAGAGTATTTCTCCAGTAATCAGAGAATGTGAAAAGTCACCAAGAAAAATTTATTTGCTTTTCTAATGCGTATAACTTAATACCGGCAATGCACTTGGGTCTTCCCTTTCACATATTTACTCTAGATCTCAAAAGAGTACCTGACTTCAATTTTCTTTTCTTTTCTTTTCTTCAGATAAGTGAGGTTTATCAAGCATGTAGTTCATCCTTAAGATTTACTGACATCAGAATTTGACAGATAAGAAGCAAGAATCTAGTTTGTGACTTAGTAATAAGATACGCAAAGTAAATTTGACTAAGCTCAAAATCAGAATTTGCTTGTGTTAATGAATTTCCACATAAACAACTAATTCAAACATGGGATAAAAGTATGTTAAAGACTACTAAGTCAGCATCTAACAATTAATCCTCATTGGAGTGAATAGTCACAGAACATTCAAAACAATATCAGAGTATATAGAATCACGTCAGATAATAATCTGTATTTAATATATTACAGTTTAAGCATAGATTACATGGAGATAAGACAATCTATAAACACTGATAATAAAGTCTGATGCATGAGAACAAAAACTAAGAAGATTTTGAGAAAGAACCTGAAACCATTCCAAGTTTATCTACAAGTCTTGTAAAAGTAGTTTCACATAGTGGTTTTGTGAAGATATCTGCTAGTTGTTGATCTGTTGGAACAAAATGCAATTCCACTGTACCTTCCATCACATGATCCCTTATGAAATGGTACCTAATGTTGATGTGCTTTGTCATTGAATGTTGAACTGGATTACCTGTCATAGCAATAACACTTTGATTATCACAGTAAATGGGTATTTTAGAAAATTCTAACCCATAGTCCAGTAACTGATTCTTCATCCAAAGAATCTGTGCACAACAACTTCCTGCAGCAATATATTCTGCTTTTGCAGTTGACGTGGAAATTAATTTCTGTTTCTTTCTAAACCAAGAAACCAATCTGCCTCCAAGAAATTGGCAGCTTCCACTGGTGCTTTTCCTGTCTATTTTGCATCCTGTAAAATCTGCATCCGAGTAACCTATTAGCTTAAAATCTGATTCTCTAGGATACCACAATCCTAGATCAGCTGTACCCTTGAGGTAATTGAAAATTCTTTTCACAGCTATTAGATGAGGTTCTTTTGGATGTGCCTGAAATCTTGTATAAAGATATGTAGCATACATGATATCAGGTCTACTTGCAGTTAAATAGAGTAAAGAGCCAATCATACCTCTGTATTTAGTAATATCTACTAGTGCTCCAGTATCTTTATCTAACTTGGTTGTAGTGGCCATGTGAGTGGATGCAGTTGAACATTCTTGCATTCCAAATTTCTTGAGTAAATTTTTGGTGTACTTGGATTGATTTATGAAAGTACCTTCTTCATTTTGCTTGACTTGAAGTCCCAGAAAATAGCTAAGTTCTCCCATCATACTCATTTGATATCTTGACTGTATTAGCTTTGAAAACCTTTCACAGAGTTTGGCATTTGTAGAACCAAAGATGATATCGTCAATATATATCTGTACCAAAAGTAAGTCCTTTCCATGGATGAGGTAGAATAGAGTTTTATCAATTGTGCCTCTGGTAAATCCACTTTCTAGAAAGAATTGAGCTAAAGTCGCATACCATGCTCTTGGAGCTTGCTAAGGCCATAAATTGCTTTGTCAAGCCTGTAGACATGATTTGGAAATTTTGGATCTATAAAGCCTGGAGGTTGTTCAACATATACCTCTTCTTCCAATTCTCCATTGAGAAAAGCACTTTTCACATCCATTTGAAAGACTTTAAACTTCTTGTTAGCAGCATAAGCCAAAAAGATTCTTATGGCTTCCAATCTAACAACTGGAGCAAATGTTTCATCATAATCAATACCCTCATGTTGAGAGTAACCTTTAACAACCAGCCTTGCTTTGTTTCTTGTAATGATGCCATCACTGTCAGTTTTGTTTCTGAACACCCATTTTGTGCCAACGACTGATCTGTTCTTTGGTCTTGGCACTAGGGTCCAGACTTTATTTCTTTCAAATTCATTTAATTCTTCCTGCATTGCTTGCACCCAATCAGCATCTTGAAGATAGAAAGGAATGATAGAGACATTCATTTGATGTTGTTGTCCTATTTCTGACATCTGCTTCAGGATCTCCAATTATTAAGTCAGGTGTATGTGCTTTAGTTCACTTCCTTGCAGATGAAAGTTGTTTTCTAGAACTGGATCCTCCCCCATGATCCATGATATCCCCATCAACATTTTCTGATGCTCCCCCTGAAGTTATGCTCTCTGAAATTTCAGAATTTGAGTTGGATCCTTCAGGAATTGAAGAATCAGAGTTTCCAGAATTATCAGAATTTGGCTCATCAGTACTTGATGAATCAGAACTTGAAGAGCCAGTCACAGGTTCTGATATTTCTTGAGAGTCTTGAGTTGTGGTATGATCATTAGTTTGCTCCCCCTGAACAGGTGCATTTTCCCTTGGAGTAGTTACCACAGTTTCAAAGACATCATAATTTAACCCCTCAGAATTTACAGGATCAGGATTTAGGTCATCAGAATTTACAGAATCAGAATTTAAATCTTCATTTTCAAATCTCAGCTGATCATGATCATTGAAATCTTCAAGTCTGGTAATCTTTTTATCATCAAAAGATACATTGATAGATTCCATGACAACCCTTGTTCTTAAATTGTAGACTCTGAAGGCTTTTGTGGAAAGTGGATATCCAACAAAAATTCCTTCATCAGCTTTTAGATCAAATTTTGACAGCTGTTCAGGATGAGTCTTAAGAACAAAACACTTACATTCAAATACATAAAAATATTTCAGATTTGGCTTCTTTTTCTTCACCATCTCATATGGTGTTTTTCCATGCTTGTTTATGAGTGTAGCATTCTCTGTAAAACAAGCAGTTTGCACAGCTTCGGCCCAAAAGTAGGTTGGTAGCTTTGCTTCATCAAGCATAATCCGTGCAGCTTCAATGAGAGTTGTAACGACCGAGAAACTACGCTTGTATTATATCATAATAAATATAAATTATGTGTATTATTATGTGATTACAGGTGTTGAGTCGTTAAACCCTAATTGCTATGTGCTACGAGTTGTCTATTTTGATCCGAACGTGTTTTGGATATTTATTGAGTGTTCTATCGTAAGTTATATACTTTATATCAAAGCCCGTACAGCTCAAACCGTGTTTTAAAAGCCCGTATTTCAAACAAAATCATTGGCCCTATTTTTCCAAAAATGACCTATACCATATCGATATTCTGAACCCCTAGACGTTTTACAAATTTACTTTTTTCGCGAAAAATGACTTTTCCGGACCCCTTCGGGTACCAAAAGCCCCACAAAAATCACATTTTTATTTTTATATGATCATGACATTATCATACATCATTTTTCTTTGCATTTTTGTAATATTCATAATTTTTGGGAATTTTAGCATTAATTTTGTATTTATTGGATATTTAAAAATTCATTATTAATACCCAAAAATTATAGAAATTGGGGCCAAATATTTTAATTAGATGTGTAATTAGACCGTTAATTTTATTTAGGGGTATTATTTTCAGTACTATAAACAGCTGTTTTATTATTAATTAATTAGTTAATTATAATTAAAAATTCAGAAAATCAAGAAATAATTAGTGTTGGTGAAGAACATTCAAGGAATTCAACTGCAGATTTGGGAGTGATTCTGTTATCCAAATCAAACATGAGAGTAACCAAAACGATCCTCTTGATCTCTACTTTCTATTCATACCATCAATTTCGTGTTTTGTTGATTTGTTTTCAATTCGATTTTTAGGGTTTATGCTTAAATTAGGCGTTTGTGATTAGAGAATCGTTTGTTTGTTTTGATAAGTTATATAGCTTTATATCAAGTTGAGGAATGATTTTGCAGGGTTAATTGATTCGTATAACCCCGGGAAGGTAGTTCCCGAGTTCTTGGGTTTTTAGAAATTTTTGAATTCGTTTTTGGTGATTTTGGTCATGTTTTGATTGTTGTTGAGTATTGGGACTGATTATAGAACTTATGAGCTTCGATTTCATATAATAATCACTGAGTTTGGTTTCGTTTTTGGGGAGGAGCTATTTCCGATTGTCTCGCCGGAAAGCTTCGGCCTTTTGGCCGGATATGGTGGAAGAAGGACGACGGGACGGCGGTGGTGTGTTGGGGACGTTGCTACAGTCACGGGGAATCGAACGGAACCAAGACCCTGAAGAAAAGATGACCTGTAAGCTGAAATCGGGCTCGTCGGAAAACGCAGGCGGTGGTCTGAGCTTTTTCCAGTTTCCGGGGGGTCGACCCAGTTCTTGGTGACCCGAATACGACCCGTTTCTCTGAAAATAAAACCTGGTTTTGATCTTCAAAACCCTGAAAACATTTCCTGAAAGTTGTTTCTGATATTTCTATTATTTATTCTTATTTTATAAAATCAGATTTCGATTCAATAAATCTAATAAAAAATTAGATTTAAATTCTGAAAATTATTATAAATAATTTTTAAATAATTTTATTAATTTAGGAAATTTGAAATTAGTTATTTAATTAATTATTTAATTATTTATCTAATTATTATTAGTTATTTAATTAATTAATAATTAGGTAATTAATTAATAAATAAGGATTAAAAATAATTAAGTAATATGATTAATAACTCGATAATTAGTTGAATATTACGAGTAACTAGTATCTATACGAGTAGTGATTCGTTAATTAAGATTATTATTCGAGCGATAATTTATTTATTCGAAGAGTGTCGTAATGATTATTCGTATCGAATAATTAAGTACAGATAATTAATTAATCGTATAAGTTATAATAATAATAATAATAATAATAGTTCAATAATTATGCGAGGAATGCGAGTAGCTCGTATTTATACGAATAGTTGATTGTGGAGTTAGATTATGGTGCGAGTAATAATTAGTTATTCGATAAATAGCGTATCAGTTAATTGTATCGATTGGTTATTTGTAAATAATCGATCTAATCGAGTAAGTGATAATAATTTGTAAATAATTGTAATAATTTGTAATTAATCCTAATAATTAATTATTTTAAAATGCAATAAATATCAAATAATTATTTAAAAATATAATTAAGGATTATTTAATTATAATTAATTATTTATAATTTATTATTATTTAATTAAATCTTGATTAATTCGTAGTAATGAAACTGTTAGTCCGATTTGAGCGAAACGAAGACCCTTACACTCAGAAAAATGAAACGAATCCAATAAAAATAATTGTAAATCATAATTTCCTCCAAAAGAGAGTGGTCTTGTGTTAGTTAATTGTTTATATGCTCAAATAGCGGTAGAATCGAGTCAAATAAATTCTGAAAATTTTAAATAAAACCAAATAGGGCCAGTTAATACAGGTATGAGTCTAGTATCGATTCTAAAAATATTTATAAGTCCAAAAAAATCAATCATGTGCTTTATGTGCTATATGCTTTAAATGATTATATGAAACTTATGTGCTATATAATTATATGTTTAGATATGCGAGTCAGATAGAAACGTATGGGTAGATAATTAAGGTTACGTGGTATCAATTCGAGTTACGCGTACGAAGTAAGTTATCTAAACAACTATCTTTCTATGATTGATCCAGTATCAACAAGGCAGATCAAGCAAGAGATAGAAGGTGGTGAGTTGAACCAGGTTAAGTACGCGCAAGGCAAGTTTTTCCCCTATTCTAAGTCCAGAATAGTGAATTATACCCCATTTTCCATATCAGTTACATTTTGATAATTCTTGTTCATATACATTGTTACACAATTATTGATTCTTGTTTCTATTTCATTTCGATTCTTGATTTCTCCTAATTTATTGAATCCTCTGTTCATATTACAATAATTTTATCCTTGTTATATATACTCTGATATATCCTGATGTTGGGATACATCAAAAGCATTCCAATTATTCCGGATGCTAAACTTTGGACTGGATGGTTAAGATACAGGCTGGGTTTTACCCAGACCATTAATTAATAGGCCATAGTTGCCTGTGTACTCCTTATGTTGGTCGGGTCTATGCAGTTGGGTATAGATCCGCACTGTATCCTGACTGATCAGAAGGTTATAGTGCATATGTTGGTTCTTGTATTCATTCTTGTTCATTTGGCACTCGCCAGTATTGGAAAATTGTTATTCTTTACAAAAACAGATGGTTGTTCAAACCAACAGCTTACAGATCCATTTATTCTTGTCCTTTACACTATATCTATATATATTGTTATAGGCTTGTTGAGAAATTTTGGCTCATCCCCTTTTATTGTTATTCCTATTATTTTTTAGTTAAGGTAGAGAATGAAACCTATCAGGACCCGCATAGTCAAGAAGCGAGTCAAGCAGCGGGACCCTCTTATACCAAGAGTGTTCATCCCTATTCCAGAAGAGAGCTTTGAGTTATCAGATCAGGTATAACAGGATAAGTAGTAATATTGGAATGAATAAAAGTTATGTGATGAGAATGTAGATAGAATAAAGTTTTTGTAATAAAGAGAGTTCTTGAGACAGATTATTTTATTTGGGTTTGTAATAAAGTTAGTGTGTCGTTCTTGTTTTCAACTCTTAACCTTAAAAGATCCTGAGTAGCAGTAGTTCGGGGTAATTATTATATTTATATTCCGCTTGTGCAGGTTTAGTTTGTAGTTGATATTAATAATGCCCCAAATCTATACCCCGGATTTGGAGGGTGTTATAAGAGTCCTGTTCTTTCTTTTTCCAACTCCATTTTGGTGTGGAGTTTCAGGTGCAGAAATTCCTTCTTTATTCCATGCTCTTTGCAGAACTCTTCCATGATTGAATTCTTGAACTTAGTGCCATTATCACTTCTTATTATTTTAACAGAATATATGACTAATTTATCCATCTGTCTGACATGATCAGTTAGAGTAGATGTAGTTTTATTCTTCTTGTGCAAGAAATACACCCAAGTGTATCTTGTGAACTCATCAACTATAACCATAGCATATTACTTCTATGCAATGGACATGACATTGACTGGACCAAATAGATCAATATGTAGTAAGTGATAAGGTTCAAGAATTGAGGATTGAGTTTTGCTCTTGAATGAAGATTTTCTTTGTTTTGCCTTTTGACATGAATCACAAAGGCCATCAGGAGCAAATACTGATTTTGGCAGTCCTCTCACAAGATCTTTCTTTACTAGCTCATTTATGTTATTGAAATTTAAATGAGAGAGTCTCTTGTGCCAATTCCAGCTTTCTTCAATTGTTGCTCTACTTAACAAACAGATTGCAGAACCATCAGAGTTTGTTAAAGTCTGGCTTCATATATGTTACCATGTATGTAACCTTTCAGAACCGCTAGCTGTTTATGTCCCTGTGCCCGGAGTATACCAGTTCCCGTAGCCAGAGTTTATGGATGAGATAGTGGTGGATCAACCATTACCATTTCCTTCTCGAGGTTCCAATACAGATCTTCGCGAGCCTCGCACGGTTCCTTATCAGCGGTACCAGTCAGAGAGAGAAGAGAGGGTTAGATGGCAGAATCAGTGTAGGGAGATCCTTGGGTTGTTTGAGACACAGGAGGACGGTCCAGTTCGAGCACTTCGACCAGACTACATCTTGAGAGAGAGACTACGCCAGATCCATATGCCTGGTTCTTAGGAGCTTACTAACTTGAGGCAATAGGACATAAGTATCGAGGCAGCATATCGTAGGGCGATGAGACTTATAGAGGCAGTGTTAGAGGCCTTACAGGAGGAGCTGAGCCGTGTGCCACCTAGATTCTGATCTCAGCAGACAGTCGAGTGTTGTATCTTATATATTATCTGTAGATAAATGCAGCGTAGTATTGTATGGCTAGTTTGTATGAGTGTAGCTACTAGTTTTGACTGATAGTAGTAGCAGTACGACTTACATATTATAGACTTTTGTATCAAGCATTGACACATGCAGCTGGTGTCCTACCCATATATATATAAGGTGAACCTTTTCATGTTTTCTTTATTTTACTGTTTTACCGTTGCATATTTTAAAATATTGTTTTTATTTACAATCGTGTTGTACCTTTTATGTTTACAAATTTTTTTAAAATGATTTATTTAAACATCACACTGTTTTTACTCACTTATTTTAGATATTTGATAAATTGTTTTCTTTCCATATAACAACTGTTTTAACACTTTTTTAATATTATAAAGACTGTTTCTATTCAATAACACCTGTTTAGTAAATTGTTATTAAAAGAACCCATTGTTTTATTATCAGAATATGGCACCCAAAAGAAAAGCACGACCCGATTCATCTAACGGAAATACCGAGGGCCAGAACGATAATAATCAGATGGATCAGATGTTTCATCTCATGCAATAGCAGATGCTGATGATGCAGCAATAGATGCATCAGCAACAGCAGCAGTTTCAACAACAAATGCAACAACAAGCTGCTCATCCAGAACATCAACTACCACCAGTAGCACCTGTAGTTACTTTCAAGCAATTTCAGTCGGTAAAGCCTCCAGAATTTTCAGGTTCTGCAGATCCTACAAAGGCGAGAGCTTGATTGAAGGAGATAGAAAAGGCTTTTGCGTTGGTTAAGGTTGAGGAAGAACAGAAGACGGATATTGCTAGCTACTTTCTGAAGGGCGAAGCTAATTACTGGTGGTAATCAAAGAAAGCTTTAGAAGGAGAAGGTGTGGTGACCTGGGATAGATTCACTGATCTTTTCCTGGAGAAATATTTTCCTCGCTACATGAAGAATCAGATGGAGATTAAGTTCCTAGAACTGAAGCAAGACAATTTATCGATCGCGGATTATGAGACCAAGTTCATTGAATTGGCCAGATTTGTTCTTGAGCAAGTGGATACGGATGAAAAGTGGGCCAAGAGATTCCAGCAGGGACTGAAGCCCTGGATTCATAGCAGAGTAGCAGTATTTGAGCTGACGACTTATACGGCTGTTATTCAGAAGGCCATGATCATTGGAGGTGAGAGTGAAGCAGCTCAGAAAGAGAAGGGACCATGAAATTTCCAGAACTGTTTCAACAGAAGGCCGGGATTTCAAGCCCGGGGAAAGGTAAACTTCAAGAGACTAGAATAGGGCAACCAGAGGATGGGTAATCGACTCCCAGCCCCGAATCAACAAAGACTTATCCGACCGCCTATACCTGATTGCAGAACATGTGGTAAAAACATATTGGGATTTACAAAAAGCCAAATGTCACGTGTTTCAAGTGCAAGCAGAGGGGACACTACTCTGGAGAATGTCTGATGGGAAAGGCAGAAGTCATTTATTTCCAGTGCGGAAGAAAATGACGTATTTCCAAGGACTGCAGAGGAGTTGCAATGGCCGCTAGCATTCCAAGGGTTTTAGCATTACCTCCACTTCCACTACCACCACAAAATCAGCCCAGGGCAAGGACTTTCAACATGTTAATGAAGGAAGCTGTACAGAGTCCAAATGTGGTTGTAGGTACGCTCCCTGTGAATTTCGTAAATGCTCAAGTATTGATTGATTCAGGAGCTATGAGATCTTTTATTTCTGAAGGTTTTATTACTAAGATAGATTGTGAGGTTTAGTGGTTAGATGAAGTGCTAGTCATAAAATTAGCAAATGATGATCAGGTTACGGTAGATCGAGTATGCCCAGGTTGTGATATTGAAATAGGGAGATGTCATTTCTCAGTTGACTTGATACCTTTCAGGTTAGGAGAATTTGATATTATTTTAGGAATGGATTGGCTAGCTAGTAATAATGCTCAGATTGTTTGCGCAAATAAGAAAGTGAAATTGCAAACCGAAGAAAATACAATGGTAACATTTAAAGGTGAAAAGCAAAAGCAGAGATTCTTAACAATAATGCAGACGAAACAATTGTTATGTCAAGGATGTAAAGCCTATTTAGCCTGCGTGTTGGACACCGAAAAAGAAAGCCCTAAGATTGAAGATATTCCTGTAGTTTGTGAGTTTGCCGACGTCTTTCCAGATAAACTTCCAGGACTACCTCCGGATCAAGAAATCAAGTTCACTATTGATTTGGCACCAGGGACTGAACCAATTTCGAAATCTCCATATCAAATGGCACCTGTTGAAATGAAGGAATTTGCAAAGTAATTACAGGATCTTCTCAACAAAGGAATCATAAGGCCGAGTGTATCCCCATGGGGCGCACCAGTATTGTTCATGAAAAAGAAGGACGGCAGCATGCGACTATGTATTGATTATCGTGAGCTGAACAAGTTAACTATCAAGAATAAATATCCTTTGCCTCACATCGACGACTTATTTGATCAACTGAAAGGAGCGGCATGGTTTTTGAAAATCGACTTATGATTGGGCTATCATCAGTTAAAGATCAAGGGAGAAGATATTCCAAAGACTGCGTGCAGGACGAGGTATGGACACTATGAATTTCTCGTGATGGCTTTTGGACTTACGAATGCACCTGCAACATTTAAGGATTTGATGAATCGAGTATTCAAGAAGTATTTGGATAAGTTTATCATTGTATTCATTGATGACATTCTAATCTATTCAAAGACAGAAGAAGAACATGCATCGCACTTAAAAACGACATTGGAGACGTTACGAAAGGAACAACTCTATGCGAAATTTTCAAAATGTGAATTTTGGTTGAAGGAAGTGCAATTTTTAGGACACATCATTAGTATTGAAGGAATTCAAGTGGATCCAGCGAAGATTGAAGCTATTTTAAATTGGGAAAGACCGAAGACTCCAACGGAAGTAAGAAGTTTCTTGGGATTAGCAGGTTATTACAGAAGATTCGTTAAAGATTTTGCAAAGATAGCCACACCATTGACAAAATTGACACGAAAGAATGAAAAGTTCGAATGGAACGAGAAATGCGAAGTAAGTTTCCAAGAATTGAAGAATCGATTTATAACCGCACTTGTACTTGTTTTACCTGACGATCAAGGAGATTTTGTCATATACAGCGACGCTTCTTATCGAGGACTAGGATATGTTTTGATATAACATGGCAACGTGATCGCATATGCTTCTAGACAGTTAAAGCCGTATGAACAGAAATATCCAACGCATGATCTCGAACTAGCAGCAATTGTATTCTAACTGAAGCTCTGGAGACACTATCTATACGGCGAAAGATATGAGATTTACATGGACCATAAAAGCTTGAAATATATTTTCACACAGAAGGAACTCAAAATGCGACAACGACGTTGGCTAGAGTTAATCAAGGATTACAACGTCTGAATCAAGTATCATCCAGGAAAAGCTAATGTAGTAGCAGATGCGCTGAGTCAAAAGGAACGATTGAACCTGTTAACCTCTTTAGAAGACTTGATCAAGGAATTCGATAAATTGGAGATTGAAGTTCGTGTTCCAGAAAGCTCTACTGAAATGATTTACGCTATGACTTTTCAGCCAGAACTATTGGAGAAAATAAGAAGGTGTCAAGAAGAAGTAATGGATCAGGAGATTGACAATTTAACAGGAGAAGAGATTACCAGTCAGAAGGATGCCAAAGGAATTTTTCGAGTTGCTTCGAGGATCTGGATACCTAATGTACCGGAATTGAAAGCGGAAATTTTACAAGACGCTCGTTGCTCAAGATATTCGATTCATCCCGGAAGCACGAAGATATACAGAGACCTGAAGGAAAAATTTTGGTGGCCAAACATGAAGAAAGAAATAGCGGAATAGGTTAGTAAGTATTATACATGCCAAAGGGTTAAAGCTGAACATCAACGCCCGAGCGGATTACTACAACCACTAGATATTCCCGAATGGAAATGGGAGCACTTAGCTATGGATTTTGTAGTGGGACTTCCAAGGACGAAAGCAAATCATGATAAAATTTGGGTTATCATTGACCGATTAACGAAGTCAGCATATTTTCTTTCGATCAACGAAAGGTTTTTACTGGACAAATTAGTGCGCTTATATCTCAAGGAAATTATAATGCGTCATGGAGTACCCGTATCTATTGTATCGGATCGAGATCCCCGTTTTAATTCAAGATTTCGGAGATAATTCCAAGAATGTCTAGAAACCATGTTGAACATGAGTACTGCTTATCATCCACAAATGGACGGGTAAAACGAAAGAACTATTCAGATAATTGAAGATATGCTACGAGTGTGTAAAATAGACTTTGAAGGCAATTGGGATGAACACTTATCGCTAGTGGAATTTTCTTACAATAACAGCTATCTGAAAGTAGAACTTATCTGAAAGCCACTTGAAGCAGCGCAGAATCGACAGCGTAAATATGTAGATATATCCAGAAAAGATGTGGACTATAAGGAAGGGGAACATGTATTGCTAAAGGTATCACCATGGAAGGGACTAACCAGGTTTGGCAACAAGGGCAAATTAAAACCTCGCTACGTTGGACATTTAAAATTTTGAAGAAAGTCGGAAAGGTTGCGTGCGAGTTAGCTTTACCACCCCATATGCAGCATATTCATAACGTATTTCATGTATCTATGCTTAAGAAGTATAACCCTGATACAAGGCATGTAATAGAATATGAGCCCATAGAACTTCAGGCAGATTTGTCGTATGTAAAGCAGCCGATAAGAATTCTAGATCGGCAGGAGAGGGTATTAAGGAATAAGTCTGTACCATTAGTGAGAGTTTTTTGGAGAAACCCAGTGGTTGAGGAATCAACCTGGGAGCTTGAGAGTGATATGTTAGAGAAGTATCCTCAGTTATTTACATAGTGTGATTCTGAGGACAGAATCCTATTAAGGGGGGAGAATGTAACGACCGAGAAACTATGCTTGTATTATATCATAATAAAGATAAATATGTGTATTATTATGTGATTAAAGGTGTTGAGTCATTAAACCCTAATTTCTATGTGCTCCGAGTTGTCTGTTTTGATCCGAACGTATTTTGGATATTTATTGAGTGTTTTATCGTAAGTTATATACTTTATATCAAAGCCCGTACAGCTCAAACAGTGTTTTAAAAGCCCGTATTTCAAACAAAATCATTGGCCCTATTTTTCCAAAAATGACATATACCATATCGCTATTCTGAACCCCTAGACATTTTACAAATTTACCTTTTTCACGAAAAACGACTTTTCCGGACCCCTTCGGGTACCAAAAGCCCCACAAAAATCACATTTTTATTTTTATATGATGATGAAATTATCATACATCATTTTTCTTTGCATTTGTGTAATATTCATAATTTTTGGGAATTTTAGCATTAATTTTGTATTTATTGGATATTTAAAAATTCATTATTAAAACCCAAAAATTATAAAAATTGGGGCCAAATATTTTTATTAGATGTGTAATTAGCCCCTTAATTGTATTTAGGGGTATTATTTTCAGTACTATAAATAGTTGTTTTATTATTAATTAATTAGTTAATTATAATTAAAAAATCAAAAAATCAAGAAATAATTAGTGTTGGTGAAAAACATTCAAGGAATTCAACTGCAGATTTGGGAGTGATTCTGTTATCCAAATCAAACATGTGAGTAACCAAAACGATCCTCTTGATCTCTACTTTCTATTCATACCATCAATTTCGTATTTTGTTGATTTGATTTTCAATTCGATTTTTAGGGTTTATCCCTAAATTAGGCGTTTCTGATTTGAAAATCGTTTATTTGTTTTGATAAGTTATATATAGCATTATACCAAGTTGAGGAACGATTTTGCAGGGTTAATTGATTCGTATAACCCCGGGAAGGTAGTTCCCGAGTTCTTGGGTTTTTAGAAATTTTTGAATTCGTTTTTGGTGATTTTAGTGATGTTTTGATTGTTGTTAAGTATTGGGACTGATTATAGAACTCAGGAGCTTCGATTTCGTATAATAATCGCTGAGTTTGGTTTCGTTTTTGGGGAGGAGCTGTTTCCGATTGTCTCACTGGAAAGCTTCAGCCTTGTGGCTGGAGATGCTGGAAGAAGGACGACGGGACGGCGATGGTGTGTTGGGGACGTTGCTATAGTCATGAGGAATCGAACGGAACCAAGACCCTGAAGAAACGATGACCTGTAAGCTGAAATCGGGCTCGTCGGAAAACACAGGCGGTGGTCGGAGCTTTTTCCAGTTTTCGGCGGGTCGACCCAGTTCTTGGTGACCCTACGACCCGTTTTTCTGAAAATAAAACCCGCTTTTGATCTTCAAAACCCTGAAAATATTTCCTGAAAGCTGTTTCTGATATTTCTATTATTTATTCTTATTTTATAAAATCAGAAATTAGTTTTATAATTTCTAAAAATCTAATAAAAATTAGTTTTAAATTCTGAAAATTATTATTAATAATTTTTAAATTATTTTATAAATTTAGGAAATTCGAAATTAGTTATTTAATTAATTATTTAATTATTTATCTAATTATTATTAGTTATTTTTTAATTAATAATTAGGTAATTAATTAATAAATAAGGATTAAAAATAATTGAATAATATGATTAATAACTCGATAATTAGTTGAATATTACGAGTAACTAGTATCCATACGAGTAGTGATTCGATAATTAAAATTATTATTCGAGCGATAATTTATTTATTCGAAGAGTGTCGTAATGATTATTCGTATCGAATAATTAAGCACAGATAATTAATTAATCGTATAAGTTATAATAATAATAATAATAATAATAATAATAATAATAATAATAGTTCGATAATTATGCGAGGAATGCGAGTAGCTCGTATTTATACGAGTAGTTGATTGTGGAGTTAGATTATGGTGCGAGTAATAATTAGTTATTCAATAAATAGCGTATCAGTTAATTGTATCGATTGGTTATTTGTAAATAATCGATCTAATCGAGTAAGTGATAATAATTTGTAAATAATTGTAATAATTTGTAATTAATCCTTATAATTAAGGATTAATTATTTTAAAATGCATTAAATATCAAATAATTATTTAAAAATATAATTAAGGATTATTTAATTATAATTAATTATTTATAATTGATTATTAATTAATTAAATCTTGTTTAATTCATAGTAATTAAACCGTTAGTCCGATTTGAGCGAAACAGAGACCCTTACACTCAGACTAATGAAACGAATCCAATAAAAATAATTGTAAATCATAATTTCCTCCAAAAGAGAGTGGTCTTGTGTTAATTAATTGTTTATATGCTCAAATAGGGGTAGAATCGAGTCAAATAAATTCTGAAAATTATAAATAAAACCAAATAGGGTTAGTTAATACAGGTATGAGTCTAGTATCGATTCTAAAAATATTTATAAGTCCAAAAAAATCAATCATGTGCTTTATGTGCTATGTGCTTTACATGATTATATGAAACTTATGTGCTATATAATTATATGTTTAGATATGCGAGTCAGATATAAACGTATGAGTAGATAATTAAGGTTACGTGGTATCAATTCGAGATACGCGTATGAAGTAAGTTATCTAAACGACTATCTTTATACGACTGATCCAGTATCAACAAGGCAGATCAAGAAAGAGACAGAAGGTGGTGAGTTGAAACAGGTTAAGTACGCGCAATGCAAGTTTTTCCCCTATTCTAAGTTCTGAATAGTGAATTATACCCCATTTTCCATATCAGTTACACTTTGATAATTCTTGTTCATATACACTGTTACGCAATTATTGATTCTTATTTCTATTTCATTTTGATTCTTGATTTCTCCTAATTTATTGAATCCTCTATTCATATTTCAATAATTTTATCCTGGTTATATATACTCTGATATACCCTGATGTTGGGATACATCAAAAGCATTCCGATTGTTCTGGCTGCTAAGCTTTGGACTGGATGGTTACGATACGGGTTGAGTTTTACCCAAACCTTTAATTAATAGGCCATAGTTGCCTGAGTACTCCTTATATTGTTCGGGTCTATGCAGTTGGGTATAGATCTGCACTGTATCTTGACCGATCAGCAGGTTATAGTGCATATGTTGGTTCTTGTATCCAGTCTTGTTCATTCGGCACTCGCCAGTATTGGCAAATTATTATTCTTTACAAAAACAGATGGTTG
Source organism: Apium graveolens (assembly GCF_009905375.1). Taxonomy (NCBI): domain Eukaryota; kingdom Viridiplantae; phylum Streptophyta; class Magnoliopsida; order Apiales; family Apiaceae; genus Apium; species Apium graveolens. The sequence continues at coordinate 168,734,750 of NC_133651.1, forward strand.
TTGAAACCAACAGCTTACCGATCCATTTATTCTTGTCCTTTACACTATATCTATATATATTGTTGCAGGCTTGTTGAGCAATTTTGGTTCATCCCCTTTTATTGTTATTTCTATTGTTTTTCAGTTAAGGTAGAGAATAAAACCCATCAGAACCCACATAGTCAAGAAGCGAGTCAAGCAGCGGGACCCTCTTATACCAAGAGTGTTCATCCCTATTCCAGAAGAGAGCTTTGAGTTATCAAATCAGGTGTAACAGGATAAGTAGTAATGTTGGTTTGAATAAAAGTTGTGTGATGAGAATGTAGATAGAATAAAGTTTTTATAATAAAGAGAGTTCTTGAGACAGATTATTTTTATTTGGGTTTGTAATAAAGTTAGTGTGTCGTTCTTGTTTTCAACTCTTAACCTTAAAAGATCCTGAGTAGCAGTAGTCCGGGGTAATTATTATATTTATATTCCGCTTCTGCAGGTTTAGTTTCTAGTTGATATTAATAATGCCCCAAATCTATACCCTGGATTTGGAGGTTGTTACAAGAGTCGTGTTCTTTCTTTCTACAACTCCATTTTGCTGTGGAGTTCCAGGTGCAGAAAATTCCTGCTTTATTCCATGCTCTTTGCAGAACTCTTCCATGATTGAATTCTTGAACTCAGTGCCATATCACTTCTTATTATTTTAACAGAATCTTTGACTAATTTATCCATCTGTCTGACATGATCAGTTAGAGTAGATGCAGTTTCATTCTTCTTGTGCAAGAAATACACCCAAGTGTATCTTGTGAACTCATCCACTATAACCATAGCATATTTCTTCTATGAAATGGACATGACATTGACTGGACCAAATAGATCAACATGCAGTAAGTGATAAGGCTCAAGAATTGAGGATTGAGTTTTGCTCTTGAATGAAGATTTTCTTTGTTTTACCTTTTGACATGAATCACAAAGGCCATCAGGAGCAAATACTGATCTTGGAAGTCCTCTCACAAGATCTTTCTTTACTTGCTCATTTATGTTGCTCAAATTTAAATGAGAGAGTCTCTTTTGCCAATTCCAGCTTTCTTCAATTGATGCTCTACTTAACATACAGAATGCAGAACCATCAGAATTTTTTAAAAGTCTGGCTTCATATATGTTACCATGTCTGTAAGATTTTAGAACCATTTTTGTGGCGCTCTCCAAACCCGGGTCAGAAGTTTGGGGTCCACACACACACCTTAATTATAACCTGCTTATAACAATAATAAAGATAATAATAATATATGCTATGACCCTACTTACCAACCACCACGGACCGCAACAGGTTAAAGTATGTACACAAGCCAAACACACTAATATATTACAAACCGTTCAAATCCCAACTATTTCAAATTCAAACTGAGTATTAAACATTATTACAAACTTTTACAAACTTAAATTATTCCAAAAGAAGCCTACTAGCTCCGCTTTCTCAACCTGAACCCCTAGCTCTCGCACTGGACTGGGGATCCTCTTTACCAATTGGTTCCTTTTTAACTGGAAAGAATATAAACAACATCGCAGAAATGAGCTAACTAGCTCAGCAAGTCACAATGACAAAACTGAGAATAATGATCATCAGATGAATATGGTTATGATATCAAGTGAACAATGGATTCTGATTTAGAATTGGATATTATACTTTTAATTTAAAAACCAAGGTTAGGCTGCTGATCAGTCACGCACTAACCCCGAGCAAGGCACACAACATTGCTCTAACTACTGGATCCAAGGCACACATTGGCCTAACTTGACCATTATATGGTCTGACCACGAATCTGGTCCACAATTTTATAAAAACAATCCAATTCTAACATAATAAGAGAATATGCAATAATAAACAATAACCGAAATCATTAACAACAATAAATGTTTAACAATGAAAGGGTTTGAATCCTTGTAAGGATCAATAAGGCAATTTAAAAGCTTGGATGCTGGGTAATGAAAGAATTGGATAACAAAGGAATCAACATTTAAAGGTTTCAAGGATTTGGTCTTTCAAAGTATAAGATACCATGGGTTGAGTATATAATAGTTCATTTTAGTGTTTGGTATTTAGTTTGTATGTATTTGTGGAGTAGTATCGTAGATTTGTGGTTCTTGTTTGGGTATACAATAATCAATGGATTAGAAAGAATATGATTCATGGCTCAAGAATAATAACTAAAATCAGGATTTAGGTTTCTGTGCTTCAAAGCACTTGCAATATCATAGGATTATCAAGTACTACAATATCTCGAGAAAGTTTAGAACACTTGCCTGGTATTAGCTTACTACACTGCACTCGCTTCCAATCACAACCGTTTTACTCCTCAACTACTTTTTTCCCTTTCTTACGTCTTGCCTCTTCTGCTCACATATCATAAGCATCTATCAATAATTTACTCATGGAATTCTATTCAACACATACTTCTATCTACCCTTCGTTTTACCCAAATCCGATTAACGGATTGAAAGTTATGCAATAATCAAGTAAACACTGAATATATAGACCGATAGTCAATTAACAAGTCACATATAGCACATAATACATCACGTAATCAATGATATATTATTTATAAAGAAGTCTCGGGTCATAAATAGGCTTTCTGGTATTTAAAATGATTTTTAAAACATTTTTCGGAATTAAAACGGGTCGTTGGATCAATTTTGGGTTAATAAACACGGTTCGATTGGCCCATTCTGGCTCCGAAATAATTTTAGAATAATTATCGAGCCTTGGAAATAATTTAGAATAATATTTTAAAGCTCGAAACTATTTTTTAGAATTTTTAAATCACTTTTAAATAATTAAATCTAATTAAATAATCAATTAAAATCAATTAATAATTCATTAAATCAATTAATCAATTAATTTTTGAATTAATTGACCAATTAATCAATTATAAATTAACTGAAATTAATTAACTAATTAATTTAGATTTATTTGTGAATTAAAAATAATTTTCAGAATTAAAATAATAATTTTTAGAATTTTCAGAATTTAAAAATGAATTTTTATAATAAAAATAAATAGGAAATATGATTTTTAAACATTTTATAAACAGGAATCCTAAATTTGCAAAGTCTGGAAACTTCAGGGACCTAACTGCATCGTTTTCAAAAGTTGGGGTACTAAACTGTAATTTTCCAGCCCTTCGCCGGAAAACAGTCGGGTTCGCCGGAGGACACGTTCCCGGCGTCCTTACCCCACCAACACATCCAGATCACATCTACACAACATCATGAACACAACCATGCAATCAATTCATCCTAACAATCCCTGAGTTGGCCGGAATTTGGCCGTGAAGTTTTCTAGTTTCCGGCGAACATCGGAAAACTTCAAAACACAACTCCCTTCTCTACAGACCTCGTTGGTTCATGAAACTTATACGACTAGATTGCAAATTTCACAGAGAATACAGCCCACTATAACACAACATCAATCTATCACAGAATAAGAAACCCCCAAATTTCAATTAAGAACATTCATACGGGTTATAAACCCTAATTTTGAAATTCGAAAATCAAACTCAAATTTGAACTTGTTATTGAACTCCAAATCAGACGTATGACATATGAAAATCATCAGGAAAACAAGCTCTACAACATGCAATCATCAAATCATACAAACAATCATCAGAACAAAATTCCATATTTTAAATAAAATAAATTCAAAAATAAATAAATTTATAGAAAAATAACCTTGATTTCTACAGTGAAACAAAGCTCAGAATTTGATAGAACACTTCAAATCCTTCGTTTTGGTTACTCAAGCTTTGAAAACAGAGATCGGTAACGCTTTCGTTTTGCTGTTTGATTCTTAGAAAAGTTTTAGGAAATTAGGGCTTTTCTTTTCTCTGAAAATTATATAATTAACTATCTGCAAATGATTTTGATACGAAATAAAAATACGTTAAAAGGCTATTTATAATTACGGAAAATTTGTATCCCGTTGGATCATTCCGGATATAAAACGGTACGTTTATTTGTAAAAACTGATCCAAACGATATCGGTTCTCGGGATAATTATCCAAATCAGTACAATTTGTACTGCGGTCTTGGTCTCAGCACCTGGTTACACGTATTACGAGGTGATAATTGTGATAGTTTAATAAAAAGCTCCCGTTTATCGAAAATACGGGTTTTATTGATTTACCGAAACGAATATTGTATCGAAAATGTTGTGCCGGGACCCGCGCTGGACAAACCGTACGCCGGATCGAAAACGTCGAAACATGGAATATGCTCGGAATATTACAATTAGGTTAGGAAGGAGTTCTCGAAAGAGTTTCGGGTTCCAAAAACGTAACAACGGGTGACGTCGGTTGGTTCCCGTTTTTATAAAATAGACTTTAATTACCCGGAAAAAGATTTTAGAAATTTCATATGATTCTTATAAATCGATAAACCAACATAAAAATAATTAGGAAGATATGACAATTATCTATATTTTATTTTGGACATATAAAAATTAAAATACTCAATTAATATTATTTTTGAATATTCAAGTACAGATAACACTTAACAATTAGCTCACAGAATAGATACTGAACACACATAATAATTATATAATAGCAAAAATAATTACACGATATATCCCAGATATTACATCCTTCCCCCCTTAAAAGGATTCTGTCCTCAGAATCTCTAAGAAAACAAATGAGGGTACTTTTCTCTTATATCACTTTCTAACTCCCAGGTTGACTCTTCAACATTTGGGTTTCTCCACAATACTCTTACTAACTTTACCACTTTATTTCTCAATACTTTCTCTCTTTCCTCTAGAATCTCTATCTGACTCTCTATATATGATAAATCTGCTTGAAGTTTTATTGGCTCATATTCTATTATATGCCTGGAGTCTGGATTATATTTCTTAAGCATTGATATGTGAAAAACATTGTGAATGTGCTCCATGTGCGGAGGTAACGCCAATTCGTAAGCTACTTTGCCAATACACTTTAGGATTTCAAAAGGTCCGACATATCTTGGGTTTAGCTTCCCTTTCCTCCCAAACCTCGTTAGTCCTTTCCAGGGTGATACTTTCAATAATACCAAGCTTCCTTCTTCAAATTCCATGTCTTTTCTTAATTGGTCTGCATATTTCCTCTGACAATCTTGTGCGGCTATTAATCTTTTCTGGATAATTTCAACATCTTCCTTTGTCTGCTGCACCAATTCAGGTCCGAGTATTTTGCGTTCTCCTACTTCGTCCCAATATACTGGAGATCTACATTTGCGTCCATAAAGGGCTTCATAAGGTGGCATCCCAATGCTGGCATGATAACTGTTGTTATAAGCAAACTCTACCAGGGGTAAATGCTCATCCCAACTTCCTTTGAAATCAATAGCACAAACACGTAGCATGTCCTCGATTGTCTGAATCGTTCTCACACTTTGGCCATCCGTTTGGGGGTGATAAGTTGTACTCATATTCAGTCTTGTTCCCAAACATTCTTGAAAACTCTTCCAAAATCTTGAATTAAATCTTGGATCTCGATCAGATACAATAGACACTGGAACTCCATGACGAACTACAATTTCTTTCAAGTACATATGAACTAACTTGTCGAGCAAAAATCTTTCATTTATAGGCAGAAAATGAGCTGACTTGGTAAGTCTATCTACTATAACCCAAATGGCATCATGATTAGCCCTTGTCCTTGGTAATCCAACTATGAAATCCATGGCAATATGTTCCCACTTCCACTCTGGAATCTCCAATGGCTATAGCAATCCGCTTGGTCTCTGATGCTCTGCTTTAACTTTCTGACAGGTATAGCATTTGCTAACCCATTCCGCAATTTCCCTCTTCATATCTGGCCACCAATAATTCTTCTTTAAATCTCTGTACATTTTGGTACTCCCTGGATGGATGGAATATCTTGAACTATGTGCCTCTTGTAAAATTTCATTTTTCAACTCCGTCACTGGTAAAATCCAAATTCTTGAGGAAAACCTAAGAATACCTTGATCATCTTGTTGCGTGCATAATTCCTCACCTACCAAACTATTTATATCTTGATCCATTACCTCTTTCTAGCATTTCTTTATTTTCTCCAATAACTCCGGTTGGAAAATCATACCGTACACTTTTGCTTCCTCAGGCTTGCAAATTCTAATCTCCAATTCCAATTTTTGAAATTCTTTATATATCTCTTCCGGTACGGATAATACATTTAACTTTTCCTTCCGACTTAACGCATCTGCTACAACGTTCGCCTTATCGGGATGATAATTAATCGAGCAATCATAATCCTTAATCAATTCTAACCATCTCCTTTGTCTCATATTAAGTTCCTTCTGGGTAAATATATATTTCAAACTTTTGTGATCCGTGAAAATCTCACACTTTTCTCCATACAAATAATGTCTCCAAATCTTCAAAGCGAAAACTATAGCTGCTAACTCCAAATCATGAGTAGGGTACTTCTGTTCGTGTGGTTTCAATTGCCTTGATGCATACGCAATCACCTTGCCGTGCTGCATAAGAACACATCCTAATCCTTTGTAAGAAGCATCGCTATAAATTACGAAATTCCCTTGATCGTCTGGAAGTGACAAAACAGGTGCTGTGATTAATCTCCGCTTCAATTCCTGAAAACTTTCTTCACACTTGTCATTCCATATAAACTTTTCATTCTTTCGTGTAAGCTTTGTCAATGGTGTTGCAATTCTTGAGAAATTCTGAATGAATTGTCGATAATATCCTGCCAATCCCAAGAAACTTCTTACCTCAGTGGGTGTTCTCGGTCTTTCCCAATTCGTAATTGCCTCAATCTTTGCCGGGTCCACTTTGATCCCTTCGTTACTGACTATATGTCCAAAGAACTGAACTTCCTGTAACCAAAACTCACACTTCGACAATTTAGCATATAACTTCTTTTTCCTTAAAATCTCTAAAGCTGTCCTTAAATGTTCCGTATGATCATCCTCCGTCTTTGAATAGATCAAAATATCGTCTATAAATACTATAACGAACTTGTCCAAATATTCCTTGAAAATTCTGTTCATCAGGTCCATAAACGCTGCTGGGGCATTGGTCAATCCAAAAGACATCACTAAAAATTCATAATGTCGATACCTTGTTCTGAAAGTTGTCTTTGGTATATCTTCTGGTTTGATCTTCAGTTGATGATATCCTGATCTTAAATCGATTTTGGAGAAATACTTGGCTCCCTTCAATTGGTCAAACAAATCATCAATTCTGGGTAACGGATACTTATTCTTAATCGTCAACTTGTTGAGCTCCCTATAGTCGATGCACAGTCTCATGCTTCCATCCTTCTTCTTGACAAATAATACTGGTGCACCCCACGGGGATACGCTGGGTCTAATTATTCCTTTCTCTAACAGCTCTTGCAATTATTTTGTTAATTCTTTCATCTCAACGGGCGCCATTCTATACGGGGCCTTGGATACTGGTTCGGTTCCAGGTGCTAAGTCGATTGCAAACTCAATTTCTCTATCTGGATGAAGTCTTGGTAACTCGTCGGGAAATACGTCTAGAAATTCCATCACAACTGGAATATTTTCAAGTTTTGCTGACTCCTGACTTCTGTCGATCACATATGCTAAGAAATGCTCACATCCTTGTCATAGTAACTTCTTGGCTTGAATTATCGTTAAGAACTTCCTGCTTCTGTCCCTTGAACGTTACTATTCTTTCGTCTGGCGTTTTCACCATTACTTTCTTATTTCGACAATCTATCTGAGCATCATGCTTAGATAACCAATCCATTCCTAATATAACGTCAAATTCTCCTAACTTAAACGGTATCAAATCTACACAAAATTTACTACCAGAAATCTCAATCTCACAATTCCCACAAACTTGGTTAACAGTTACACGTTCTTGATTTGCTAATTCCACAGTTATTATTTCATTTAAATACCCAACTGGACAATTTAACTTACTAACAAAATCTTGTGAAACAAACGATCGAGTTGCTCCCGAATCTATTAACACTTTGGCACATAAAGAATTCACATTAAGCGTACCTGCCACAACATCCGTATCCTGGATCGCATCATTCATCGACATGTCAAAAACTCTAGCCCTCGGAGTCTCATTCACTGTTGGGGTAGATCCCATAATCCTTAATGTATTACTGACTGGGGTTGGTGTCTTGCAATCCCTGGCCATATGTCCTGGCTTCCCACATTTAAAGCATGTAAATCCAATGACTGGAACTTTCACTGCTAGATTCCGGATAGGCTGATCCTTATTTGCGGGCTCTCTTGCTGGCTGATTTCGGCACTCCCTCGAGTAGTGCCCTTTCTGGTTGCATTTAAAACATACCACATTCAACTTGTTACAAACTCCTCCATGCTTCTTTCCACATACTTGACAATCTGGAAAAGTTAATCTCAACTGATTCGGCTGATTCACATTAGCTGAACGATTGCCCTGACCTCCGTCTCCTGCATTTTGTCTCCTAAAATTAAAATTTCTCCCTGGCTGAAACTTGCCCTTCTTAAAATTTGGAAACTTCCCTGTTTATGACTGACCCTCACTTCCCTCAACTTTCCTTTTCTTGCTTTCTTTCTCCTTCTGAAATATCTCACTCTCTGTCTCTGCGATCATAGCCTTCTGTACAACCCCGGCATAGGTATCCAATTCAAAAATAGCTACCTTCCCTCTGATCCATGGCTTCAAGCCTTGCTGGAATCTCTTAGCTTTCTTTCTATCAGTATCAACATACGACGGCACATACCTTGACAATTCCTCAAACTTCCCCTCATAATCTGTTATCGACATGTTTACTTGCTTTAATTCTAAAAACTTTAGCTCCATTTGATCCTGAACAAACTGAGGAAAATACTTTTCTAAAAACAATTCCTTAAACCTTTCCCAAGTATTAACATTTATGCTTTCCAATGTCTTCACCATCTCCCACCAATAGGTGGCCTCATTCTTCAGATAGTAACTTGCAAATTCAACCTTCTGCTCCTCTTTCACTTTTACCAAGGCAAATGCCTTCTCTATTTCCTTTAACCACACATTTGCTTCAATTGGCTCTAAGGAATCCTTGAATTCTGGTGGGTTTACTGCATGAAAAGTTTTGAAAGTTACCTGGGGATTGGTCTGTCTCTGCTGTTGTTGTGCCAGGTGAACTGTTTGTTGGGCCAAGATTTGAAGAATCTGGGCTATTGCTGGGTCCATGGGTCCTGGGTTCACATTCTGGTTTATATCATCTTGGTTGTTATTGTTGTTATTAGTTTCTTCATTCTGGGTGTTGGGGCGAGTATTTCTTCTGGGAGGCATTTTCTGTAAAGAATCAATCAATTTATTTAGCTTTTGAATCAAATCTTTGTATAAAAGAAAAGTTTTGTAAAATAGGAATATCTCTTTTGGAAAACAGTTACAACTAAGTAAATTGCATGCTTCTTTACAGAATATAAACAGCTATGGAAAACAGGGTATATGGTATCACAGGGTACACTGGTGCAATAAATAAGGTAAAGTAAAACAGGTGCAATAAAGTAAATGACAATGTTGGAAAGGAAAAGGTACTGATATATAGATCAAAAGTTTGAGGTAGTACAAGCGTAAAGACGCTTCGAAAGTAAAAGCAAAAAGGGTACAATAACCTACTCACTAGTCAGCATCGCTAGTCTATAGATACAACTCAAAACTCTACTGATATACACTACACACTACTGTCCATACTACATAATCATAACAACACTGCTCAGCATCTCCATCTCAGAATCTTTAACTCAACTCCAAGGAAACTCTGGTCCTGCCAGCCTCTCAAAGTCCTTCATCACCTCAGTAGCCCAGCCCAGCAGTGCATTAAGGCCTCTGCCAGGTAGTGTAGCTCCATGTAGCCTAGCCTCAAGAACCCACCGTCTCACATGAATCTCCTCTCGAAGCTCCCTCACACCACGATCAACATCTGTAGTCCTAATGATATGCTATAACTCTCTAATCTGAGCCAACAAGGAATCACGCTCCAATAGAAGAGCCTCATACCGGTAATAAGGAACTGGGGGCAATGTAGACTGGAATGGGGCACTCGCTACTGAATGCCCAGTGGAATCTGAATCAGCTGGTGGGGGTCCTCTGACAGGTGGCCTCATGCCTGGAGGTGGAATGGCCTGCAATGGTACGGGCTGCAACACCGGTGGAGGTAGAATAGCCAATGCTGGTGGAATAATAGGACGTGGATCCGATGCTGGTGCTCCAACTGAAGGCTCTGAGTGATCAGCTGATACGGGAATAAAAGAGTCGGCCATCTCTGCTATCTGAAATCATATCGTAATATAAGAATCTCGTACCACGACGAAAACTATACTAATATAGGTTATACCATAACACTCAACCTCTCGACGTTCTATCATCCTATACCTTACTTCTAATCCTATCCCTCTAACCATTCCCGTCAACCTAGGCTTGTGTCAGTGACTTATAACCTGTAGCTCTGATACCAAACCTGTGGCGCCCTCCAAACCCGGGTCAGAAGTTTGGGGTCCAGACACACACCTTAATTATAACCTGCTTATAACAATAATAAAGATAATAATAATATATGCAGTGACCCTACTTACCAACCACCACGGACCGCAACAGGTTAAAGTATGCACACAAGCCAAACACACTAATATATTACAAACCGTTCAAATCCCAACTATTTCAAATTCAAACTGAGTATTAAACATTATTACAAACTTTTACAAACTTAAATTATTCCAAAAGAAGCCTACTAGCTCCACTTTCTCAACCTGAACCCCTAGTTCTCGCGCTGGACTGGGGATCCTCTTTACCAATTGGTTCCTTTTTAACTGGAAAGAATATAAACAACATCGCACAAATGAGCTAACTAGCTCAGCAAGTCACAATGACAAAACTGAGAATAATGATCATCAGATGAATATGGTTATGATATCAAGTGAACAATGGATTCTGATTTAGAATTGGATATTATACTTTTAATTTAAAAACCAAGGTTAGGCTGCTGATCAGTCACGCACTAACCCCGAGCAAGGCACACAGCATTGCTCTAACTACTGGATCCAAGGCACACATTGGCCTAACTTGACCATTATATGGTCTGACCACGAATCTGGTCCACAATTTTATAAAACAATCCAATTCTAACATAATAACAAAATATGCAATAATAAACAATAACTGAAATCATTAACAACAATAAATGTTTAACAATGAAAAGGTTTCAATCCTTGTAAGGATCAATAAGGCAATTTAAAAGCTTGGATGCTGGGTAATGAAAGAATTGGATAACAAAGGAATCAACGTTTCAAGGTTTCAAGGATTTGGTCTTTCAAAGTATAAGATACCATGGGTTGAGTATATAATAGTTCATTTCAGTGTTTGGTATTTAGTTTGTATGTATTTGTGGAGTAGTATTGTAGATTTGTGGTTCTTGTTTGGGTATACAATAATCAATAGATTAGAAAGAATATGATTCATGGCTCAAAAATAATAACTGAAATCAGGATTTAGGATTCTGTGCTTCAAAGCACTTGCAATATCACAGGATTATCAAGTACTACAATACCTCGAGAAAGTTCAGAACACTTGCCTGGTATTAGCTTACTACACTGCACTCGCTTCCAACCACAACCGTTTTACTCCTCGACTACCTGTTTCCCTTTCTTACGTCTTGCCTCTTCTGCTCACATATCATAAGCATCTATCAATAATTTACTCATTGAATTCTATTCAATACATACTTCTATCTACCCTTCGTTTTACCCAAATCCGATTAACGGATTGAAAGTTATGCAATAATCAAGTAAACACCGAATATATAGACCGATAGTCAATTAACAAGTCACATATAGCACATAATACATCACGTAATCAATGATATATTATTTATAAAGAAGTCTCGGGTCATAAATAGGCTTTCTAGTATTTAAAATGATTTTTAAAACATTTTTCGGAATTAAAACGGGTCGTTGGATCAATTTCGGGTTAATAAACAGGGTTCAGTTGGCCCATTCTGGCTCCGAAATAATTTTAGAATAATTATCGAGCCTTGAAAATAATTTAGAATAATATTTTAAAGCTCGAAACTATTTTTCAGAATTTTTAAATCATTTTTAAATAATTAAATCTAATTAAATAATTAATTAAAATCAATTAATAATTAATTAAATCAATTAATCAATTAATTTTCGAATTAATTGACCAATTAATCAATTATAAATTAACTGAAATTAATTAACTAATTAATTTAGATTTATTTGTGAATTAAAAATGATTTTTAGAATTAAAATAATAATTTTTATAATTTTCAGAATTTAAAAATGATTTTTTATAATTAAAATAAATAGGAAATATGATTTTTAAACATTTGATAAACAGGAATCCTAAACATTTGATAAACATTTGATAAATAGATGGAGGTGGTATTCCATCGAAAAGAACAAGAGGTCTGTGTAAACCTCTTGTGGAACTGAGTTCCAGAGCTCTTCAGGAATGGCAGTGACATGCCACTCCTGTTGCCATTGAAATGAACCATTTTTGTTGATGAGAATAAAAAGAGAGTGAGTTTGTGAGAAAATGAAAGATGTTTTGGCTGGAATGAATAGTCGGTTTAAATAGCCAATAGAATACCAAGGGACACGAGGACTAGTTAACAATTACAAGTAAAAATAATGATCCCTCGACTCCCTAGACCGATGTGTAATAATAACAGTTAGTAAAAGATCTAAAGCAAGAGTTAATGGGCACGGGAAATAATTAACAATTACTGTGCACATGCAGTTTTTTTCAAGACATACACGTTAACCACTAACCCATAATGATTATGAATATTTTTATCTCACCCAAATTTATTCTGATTTAAATATGACTGTTTTAGATTTTACCACAAATAAATCAAGTAAAGAAAAATGTCACGTAAGCATCAAAGATTCCATCAGGATTTAATATCAGAACTTAACTTATATCAGATGTTAACAGTCATCAGAACATGGCTTCTGTACTCAAAAAGTGAATATCTTTTTCTGTGATTCTTTATACAAATACTGACTTGTTTTCTTCAGAGTTTAATCATCAGAACTTCCATCAGAACTTTTCCTCAGAATTTATGCAAATGACACTTAACTGTGTCTCAAAAACAACTTAATCACCACAGTAATTTTCATCATTCATATGGAGTGAAAGTGTTTGCATTCAGCAAAATATCAGATAAAGATTAAAGTCTGATCAACTTCAGTTCATCTTAGAAATAAGGCATAACTAAGATAAATGCTTAAAATCTGTCATCAGTCATGATGTCTACTATAGAACAAATTTATGTATGAGTCCACCTCAACTTTTTGTGCTTATTTTATGCATCTTTTGAAATTCCTTTTTACAGTGGCTTCTCAGTGTAAGCGAGTCACGACTGCTTATCAGAATTTATGTTGTTATCAGAGTATTTCTCCAGTAATCATAGAGTATGAAAAGTCACCAAGAAAAATATTTGCTTTTCTAATGCATATTACTTAATACCAGCAATGCACTTGGGTCTTCCCTTCCACATTTTTACTCTAGATCTTAAAGGAGTACCTAACTTTTATTCTTTTATTTTCTTTTCTTTTCTTTTGATAAGTGAGGCTTATCAGCACTTAGTTCATTCTTAAGATTTACTGACATCAGAATTTGACAGATAAGAAACGGGAATCTAGTTTGTGACTTAGTAATAAGATACACAAAGTAAACTTGACTAAGCTCAATATCATAATCTGCTTGTGTTAATGAGTTTTCACATAAACAACTAATTCAAACATGGGATTTCTCGTATGTTAAAGACTACTAGGTTAGCATCTAGCACAGTTATCCTCATTGGATTGAATAGCCACAGAACATTCAAAACACTTATCAGAGTATATAAATCCACATCAGATAACAATAAGCATTTAATGAATTTTTATATTAAGCACAGATTACATATAGATAATACAATCTGTAAACACTGATCATAAAGTCTGATTCATGAGAACAAAAACTAAGCAGATTTAGAGAAAGAACCTGAAACCATTCCAAGTTCATTTACCAATCTTATAAAAGTAGCTTCACATAGTGGTTTTTTGAAGATATCTGCTACCTGTTGATCTGTTGGAACAAAATGTAATTCCATTGTACCTTCATCCACATGTTCCCTTATGAAATGGTACCTAATGCTGATGTGCTTTGTCATTGAGTGTTGAACTGGATTACCTGTCATAGCAATAGCACTTTGATTATCACAGTAAATAGGGATTTTAGAAAATTCTAACCCATAATCCAGTAACTGATTCTTCATCCAAAGAATCTGTGCACAACAGCTTCCTACAACATTATATTCCGCTTCTGCAGTTGATGTGGAAATTAACTTTTGTTTCTTGCTAAACCAAAAAACCAATTTGCCTCCAAGAAATTGGCAGCTTCCACTAGTACTTTTCCTGTCTATTTTGCATCCTGCAAAATCTGCATCTGAGTAACTAATTAGCTTAAAATCTGATTTCCTAAGATACCACAATCCTAGATCTGCTGTACCCTTAAGATACTTGAAAATTCTTTTCACAGCTAATAAGTGAGGTTCTCTTGGATCAGCGTGAAATCTTGCACAAAGACAGGTAGCATACATAATATCAGGTCTACTTGCAGTTAGATAGAGTAAGGAGCCGATCATACCTCTGTAGTTAGTAATATCTACTGATTTACCAGGATCCTTATCTAACTTGGTTGCAGTGGCCATGAGAGTGGATGCAGTTGAACAATCTTGCATTCCAAATTTCTTCAGTAAATTTCTGGTATACTTGGATTGACAGATAAAAGTGCCTTTTTTAGTTTCCTTGACTTGAAGGCCCCGAAAATAGCTGATTTCTCCCATCATACTCATTTGATATCTTGACTGCATTAGCTTTGCAAAATTCTCACACAGTTTGGAATTAGTAGAACCAAATATGATATCATCAACATATATCTGTACCAAAAGTAAGTCCTTTCTATAGTTGAGGTAGAATAGAGTCTTGTCAAATGAAGAATCAGAGCTTCCAGAATTATCAGAATTTGGCTCATCAGAATTAGATGAATCAGAATTTGAAGAGCCAGTGACAGGTTCTGATGCTTCTTGAGAGTCTTGAGATGTTGTAGGTTCTTCATCTTGCTCCCCCTGGACATGTGCATTTTCCTTTGGAGTTGTTACAACGGTTTCAACGACATCAGAACTTAATCCATCAGAACTTACAGGATCAGGATTTAAGTCATCAGAATTTCCAGAATCAGAATTCAAATCTTCATTCTCAAATCTCAGCTGATCATTATCATCGAAATCTTCAAGTCCAATAATTTTCTTATCATCAAAAGAGACATTGATATATTCCATGACAACTCTTGTTCTCAAATTGTAGACTCTGAAGGCTTTTGTGGAAAGTGGATATCCAACAAAAATTCCTTCATCAACTTTTAGATCAAATTTGGACAGCTGTTCACGATGAGTCTTAAGAACAAAACACTTGCAACCAAATACATGAAAGTATTTCAGATTTGGCTTCTTCTTCTTCACCATCTCATATGGTGTTTTTCCATGCTTGTTTATAAGTGTAGCATTTTGTGTAAAACAAGCAGTCTGCACAACTTCAGCCCAAAAATAGGTTGGTAGCTTTGCTTCATCAAGCTTTTTTCGTACAGCTTCAATGAGAGTCATGTTCTTTTTTTCTACAACTCCATTTTGCTGTGGAGTTCCAAGTGTAGAAAATTCATGTTTGATTCCATGATCTTTGTAAAACTCTTCCATGATTGAATTCTTGAACTCAGTACCATTATCACTCCTTATGATTTTAACAGAATCTTTGATCAATTTATTCAGCTGTCTGACATGATCAGTTAGGGTAGATGCAGTTTCAGTCTTCTTGTGCAAGAAGTACACCCAAGTGTACCTTGTGAACTCATCCACTATAACCATAGCATATTTCTTCTTTGCAATAGACATGACATTGACTGGACCAAATAGATCAACATGCAGTAGGTGATAAGACTTAAGAATTGATGACTCAGTTTTGCTCTTGAAAGAAGATTTTCTTTGTTTTGCCTTCTGGCATGAATCACAAAGGCCATAAGGAGCAAATATTGTTTTTGGCAGTCCTCTCACAAGATCTTTTTTTACAAGCTCATTTATATTGTTGAAATTTAAATGAGAGAGTTTCTTGTGCCAATTCCAGCTTTCTTCAATTGATGCTCTACTCAACAGACAGATTGCAGAACCATCAGTACTTGTTGAAAGTCTGACTTCATAAATGTTACCATCCCTGTATCCTTTCAGAACCACTTTTTCTATTGAATTACTTATAACTTCACAGTGTTCTTCAAAGAAATCCACATGATAACCTCTGTCACAGATTTGACTTATACTCAACAGATTGTGTTTAAGTCCTGCAAGAGCTACTTTCTCAATGATGACATTCCCAAGATTGATCTTGCCATATCCCAGAGTTTTTCCAATGTTGCCATCTCTATAAGAAACTTCTGGGCCAGCTTTCTCCACAAAATCTGATAGCAGGGCTTAATTTCCAGTCATATGTCCTAAACATCCATTGTCCAGAACTAAGATGTTCTTCCTGTTGCCTTGCAATCACAAAGACAACTAATGGTTAGTTTTAAGGACCCAGACTTGCTTGGATCCTTTGGCCTTTTAAGTTTGTTAACATTTGCAGCGGATTTAACATCAGAGTTTATGCTAACAATTTTCTTATCAGTATTAACAGTATCAGACTTTGCATTATACTTTACACTAGAAGGAATTAAAGCAACTTTCTTCAAAGAAGGTTTTATCTGATAATAATTATAATACAAACTATGATATTCCATACAAGTATAAATGGAATGCCAATACACTACCACAATGAAAATAAGGATTTTGTGGCTTAAATCTAAGAGACTGACTCTTAACTCCTGACTAAGAAAGTAAGGAGTTGATATTCTTATTCTTCCTGCAAAAAGAAGCCAGATGGCTAGAGTTTCCACAGTTATAACATTTCTTTCTAGGAGCATTAGGAACAGGCATATAATTGTTACTTTTATTCACACCTTCCTTTCCATTCCTATTTTTCCTAGCTACCTTTACCTTGTTTACACTGGTAATCACTTTCCACTTATGTTTAAGTTGCTTCTTTGTCATTAAGCCTATGTTTACTTCAACTGATTTATCCTGTTCTAATTTGTCAGAAGTTGACTCTGCTATCACTTCTGTCTCAATATCTTTCATCTTTTCAGAATCAGACTTAACAGTTTTAGCTACAAATTTAAAAGGATTTACCTTTGGCTTAGTAGTCTTTTTAACAATAATTGGCTTAAATTGTTCAGTTCCTTTTTCACTTTTCTCATCTCCATAACCTAAGCCCTCTTTCCAATTCCCACTACTTAGTATATCCTGAGTTGCTCTGCCAGAGTTAGTCCAAGTCCTGATAATCTCTCTCTTCTTTTCTAACTCAGTTTTTAGAGATTTATTCCTTTTTAGCACTTCATCTCTAACATAGAAAGCATCATCTCTATCCTTCTGAGTTTGATGGAACATAACTAACTCTTTTTCTAAATAATCATTCCTCTTTTTAAAAGCAAGATTTTCAGATGTTAATCTTTCACATGTTAAAGTTTGATCTCTATAGCTAATAAACATGGTTTTAAGATATAATCTCAACTCAGTAATATCATCAGTATGAAAGGCATAAGTTGTTTGAGGTACCTTTAACTCAGCAGCATCAGAACTGCTATCAGCATTTGCCATCAAGGCATAGTTCTCCTCATCTTCAGAATCTGAGGTGTCTGTCCAGCTGTTCTTCTTTGTGGCAAGAGCCTTGCCTTTATCACTCTTTCCTTTCTTACAGTCAGGAGATATATGGCCTTTCTCACCACAGTTGTAGCATTTGACATTTGAGTAATCTGCTCTGTCAGACTTTCCTCCTTTGCCTTCAGATTTTCTGAAGCCCTTCTTATCAGAACTTCTCCCTTTCCTGGAAAACTTCTTTCATATTCTGAATTTCCAGTAGGCTATCTTTGTGATACCCTTCACCATAAGAGCACACAGCTTCATCATCTCTTTATCAGCATCTACTTCAGGTAGACTTTCAGTTTCTGAATCATTATCATTAGATATTGATGATTCTGAATCAGACTTTATGACGAGAGCCTTTCCTTTTCCTTTCTTTGAGACAGCCACTTTGGGGGATTCCTCCTCAGCATTAAGAGCAACTGTCCTTGACTTTCTCCCATGTATCTTGCTTCTTTGATCCATCTTAAGTTCATAAGTCTTGAGCATTCCATAAATTTTATCAAGAGTAGTTTCATCAAGAGCATAGTTGTCTCTTATAATAGTAGCTTTCAAATCCCAAATTTCAGGAAGAGCTAAAAGGAGTTTTAGATTTGAATCTTCAATGTCATATTCCTTGTCCACCAGTGACAGATCATTCAAGAGTTTGACAAACCTGTCATATAAGTCAGTTAATGACTCATCACTTTTTGAGTCAAAGTGCTCATACTCTTGAGTAAGTATGGTCCTCCTATTTTTCTTGATTGCATCAGTTCCCTGACACCTTGTCTCCAAAGCATCCCATATCTCCATTGCAGTCTTGCACTGAATTACCATATTTGACATGACATTATCAATGGCACTGTGCAGCAAATGCCTTACCTTTGCATCCTTGGCAATAGATGAGATATCTTCAGCTGTGTATTCATTTTTCTCCTTTGGTATGGTCTTTGCTGGCTGATCTGCAACTACAACAGAGAGCTTGGTTGGCTTATGCGGTCCTTCATAAATTCTGTCAAGGTATTCTGGATCTGTAGCTTCCAGAAACATAGCCATCTTCACGAGAGCTGCTAGGTTACAATTGTATGATCTTCTCGATGATCGTAACTCTTATAGAGTAAACCTATGTCTGTGTTTATATAGACACACAGTTACAAGATAACTTCTAGTTATATGGAATATAATTATGTCTCCTAAAATATATCAACCAGATATCTTATATAATTCTTCTAGTCCTCTAACTCTTTTCATGCATATCTTCTTCTTGTATTAGTCTCGATCTTCTTTCTTGTAAATCAACTTCCTTCCTTAACTGTTAGTCCTCCAGTACTTAAGTTCTGATATCCATCTTCTGATATTATCTTCTGATAATCTAAGTCCTGATATCCTTAAGTCCTGACTCCCAGTAAAAACTGATTCCAGTAAGAACTGATATTTCCTGTTAGTTAAGATCAGAAAATTAAACATGAAACATATTAGACATGACATCTCAAATATATCCAACATATGACATTCCCAAGATTGATATTTCCATATCCCAGAGTTTTTCCTATGTTGCCATCTCCATAAGAAACTCCTGGGCCAGCTTTCTCCATAAAGTCTGATAGCAGGGCTTTATTTCCAGTCATATGTCCTGAACATCCACTGTCCAGAACTAGGATGTTTTTCCTGTTGCCCTGCAATCACAAAGACCACTATTGGTTAGTTTTAAGGACCCAGACTTGCTTGAATCCTTTGGCCTTTTTAAGTTTGTTAGCATTTACAGCGGATTTAGTTTCAGAGTTTATGCTAACATGCTGTTTATCAGACTTTATATCCGACTTTGCATCAGACTTTACACTAGAAGGAATTACACTAGCTTTCTTTAAAGAAGGTTTTATTTTATAATAATCATAGTACAAACTATGATATTCCTTACAAGTATAAATGGAATGCCATAAACTACCACAATGAAAACAAGGATTTTGTGGTTTAAACCTAACAGACTGACTCTTAACTCCTGATTTAGGAGGCAAAGAGTTTATATCTTTATTTTTCCTGAAAAAAGAAGCAAGATGGTTAGAGTTTCCACATTTATAACATCTCTTTCTAGGAGCATTATGATCAGGCATATAATTATTGCTTTTATTCACACCTTCTTTTCCATTCCTATTTTTCCTAGCTACCTTGACCATGTTCACATTTCTAATCTCTTTCAGCTTATGCTTAAGCTACTTCTTTGTCATTAAACCTATGTTTACTGAAGCTGGTTTGTCCTATTTTAATTTGTCAGAAGTTGATTTTCTTTGAATTCTGTTCTAGAATCTTTCATCTTTTCAGAATCAGACATTACAGTTTTTGCTATAAACTTAACATGATTAACTTTAGGCTTTTCAGCTTTCTTGGTAAAGTTTGGTTTAGATGACACATTTTCCTTTTCTACTTTATCATTTTCATAACCTAAGCCCTCTTTCCAGTTTCCACTACTTAGTATATTCTGAGTTGTTCTGCCAGAGTTAGTCCAAGTTTTGATGATTTCTCTTTCCTTTTCTAATTTAGATTTAAGAGATTTAGTCAGTTTTAACCCTTCATCTCTAACATACAAAACATCATCTCTTTCTTTCTGAGTTTGATGGAACATAACTAACTCTTTTTCTAGTTAGTCATTTTTTTTTCTAAGAGCAAGACTTTCAGATGTTAATCTTTAATTTGTCAAAGTCTGATCTCTAAAACTAATGAACATGGTTTTAAGATACAATCTCAACTCAGTAGTATCATCAGTATGAAAAGCAAAAGTTGTTTGAGGTACCTTCAATTTAGCAATTTCAGGACTGCTATCAGCATTTGCCATCAAGGCATAGTTCACCTCATCTTCAGAATCTAAAGTGTCTGTCCAGCTTTTCTTCTTTGTGACAAGTGTCTTGTCTTTATCACTTTTTCCTTTCTTGCAGTCAGGAAATATGTGGCCTCTTTCACCACAATTGTAGCATTTGACATTTGAGTTGTCTCCTCTGTCAGACTTTCCTCCTTTGCCTTCAGACTTTCTGAATCCTTTCTTTTCAGAACTTCCACCTCTCCTGGAAAACTTCTTTCCCTTTATGAATTTCTTGTAGGCTATCTTTGTAATACCCTTCGCCATAAGAGCACACAGTTGCATCATCTCTGCATCAACATCCACTTCAGGTAAACTTTCAAATTCTGAATCATCATTATCAGAATCTGATGATTCTGAATCATACTTTATGATGAGAGCCTTTCCTTTTTCCCCTCTTTGAGACAACAACTTTAAGGGATTCCCCCTCAGCTTTAAAAGCAACTGTCCTTGACTTTCTTCCATGCCTCTTGCTCCTTTGATCCATCTCAAGTTCATGAGTCTTGAGCATACCATAAATTTCATCAAGAGTAGTTTCAGTAAGGTCATAGTTGTCTCTTCTGGTAGTTGACTTCAAATCCCAATTTTTAGTAAGAGCTAAAAGGAATTTTAGATTTGAATCTTCAAGATCATATTCCTTGTCCACAGTGACAGATCATTCAAGAGTTTGGCAAACCTGTCATATAAATCAGTTAATGACTCATCAGCTTCTGAGTCAAAGTGCTCATACTCTTGAGTGAGTATAGTCTTACTTTTCTTTTTGATTGCATCAATTCCTTGGCATCTTGTTTCTAAAGCATCCCATATCTCCTTTGCAGTCTTGCATCCAATTACCCTGTTTGACATGACATTATCAATTGCACTATGCCGCAAATGCCTTACCCTTGCATCCTTGGCAATAGATGAGATATCTTCAGGTGTGTATTCACCTTACTCCTTTGGTATGGTTTTTGCTGGTTGTTCAGCAACTACAACAGAGAGCTTTGTTGGCTTATATGGTGCTTCATTAATTCTATCAAGGTATTCTGGATCTGTAGCTTCCAGAAATATAGCCATCTTCACTTTCCTTATAGGATACTCAGATGGTCTCAGTATGAGAACCCTAATAGTTTCATATCGACTGTGGGTTTGAGTGTTTTGTATATCTTGAGTTTTGGTGGGCTTAGTTGGAGTTTGTGTTTCTTCAAACATGATTAATTGTTTGGATCTTACTGTATGTTTGTTAACAGAAAGGCTCTGATACCACTTGTTAGGTCACACAACACTATAGAAGGGGGTTGAATATAGTGTTTGTACAATCAAATCGATTTCGAACACAAGTATGTAACAATAATCAAGTATATTCAATAAACTCTATTATAATAGAATAGTTGTTCTCTCTCAGTGATGAATAATATCACTAAGAGTTGCTAGGTTATAATGTAAAATCTTTCTCTTTAATGATAACACATATAGTGTAAACCCTAAGTTGTGTTTATATAGTACACAGTTACAAGATATCTTCTAATTGATATGGAATATAATTATGTCTCCTAAAATATATCAATTAGATATTATCTTCTACAAGTCTTCTAGTCTTCTAACTCTTCATGCATATCTTCTATTATTTTAATCACGATCTTTTTCCTGTAAATCAGTTATTTTCCTTATATGAAGTATCCGCACTTAAGTCCTGATATAAATCCTGATGACCTTAAGTTCTGATATAAGTCCTGACTTCAGTAAGTTCTGAAACTAAACACAACAGATTATACATGATATCACAAATATATCTAACATAAACCATCACGATTCAGGGTTCGCAAATAACCCGAAATAATAAGTATTTGCTCAAGAGATCACAATTCATAATAAAGCACAAGAACAAAAAGGTACTGGCATAATTAAGAGTAGTTGAAGTAAAATGTAAAACATTTAACTATTTTGAATTTAGAATAGGGAAGAAATACTTGCCTCAGTTTATCAGCTTTCTAACTTCCCATCACCATTCTCTGTTCACCTCTACTCTGTATTCACTCGTCTCATTTACCAAATATAATCAAGCTTTACTTTTAATCTCTCGGTCTGGCCTTGATATCCTTGAATTATGTATATCTATCATAATAGATATTATTTTAATTAATCGGCAATGTATAATTGTCTAGTCTATACGTTTATCCTTATCGTCTACCCACCCGATAACAACATATAAGGATCACATTTAATCATATAAAGTTTAATAGACACGTGGACTCACAATTTACATAACATGTAAACGCATAAGGAACATATAACATATTTCATATAACATATACTCGGTTCGTCAAAACATTCGACTCGATGCATTTAAAACCGAACTCGGGTCAAAATATGACTTTTTGATAATTATGCGACTCAAAAACGTTTACAAAATCAAGAAATCTTTAGAAATGAAAGATTTTATCTCTCGAAATGAAAGATTTTATCTCTCGAAAGTATTTTTAATAGAAGCATAATATTTTTCTGAGTCTAGACGCGTTCGTTTCGTATTAAACGGACAAACAGTATATTTATTATGAATAAAATAAGAATAATTTAAATAATAATAATATTAATTAAATTTAAATACCTTTATAAAATTTTTAAAAGCTCAAAATAATTTTAAATCATTATTTGACTTAATTTTAAATAATTACATTTTATTTAACTATTTATAGAATTAATTAATTAATTAAATCCGGAAATAATTAATTATAATAAATTATAAATAATTTAATCAAATTTAGATTTTTTAAATAATAAAGAAAATAATTTTCAGGAATTAAAATATTTTAATTAATTATCAAATTAAGTAAATAAGATTTTTGAAAGAAAATCAATTTTTGGAATTAAAATTGAATATTTCTAAAATAAAAATGAATTTAGATTTAATTTGTAAAACAAAATGCAATGAACAGATTTGGGGTTAGTGGAACAGGGTCAGGTGGATCGAACGGGGTTGCAGAGGGGAAAGACTCGCCGGAAAAATGAGGAAGAAGGCCAGAGCTTCAAGAACAGCTCCGATTACGGCCGACCGGAAAATAAACCGGCAAGGCCTGATTGTAGGTCAAAACGACTCAGTTTCTACAGGTTTTCAAGCTGAAATCAGTCCCCAAAAACCCAGCAACACGAAATCAACAACTTAAATAACAGTCCATCGATAAATCACCATTCCGATCAACAACCTCACCGGCGAAGAAATCCGTCTAAAACCCGATGTCGATAAATCAACGACCAAATTCGACGATGTTCATATCAAAATGAAGCTAATTTACAGTTTCCCAGTAATATAATTGTTTAAGGGGGTTGGATACAATTACTAAACAAATCGATATATTATGAAAGTAAAGTATGAACATATGAATCAGATAACAGTTTATATTGATCTTTAATAAACTGTTACAAAACTCTCTCAAGAATAATATTCTTAAGTGCTTCTAGGTTATACGAATACATGAGTTGTGCATACCACATTGTGATAATCTATTATGTGTTTATATAATACACAATTACAAATATGTCCTCTATCAATTACAAGATATGTTACAATATAACTTCAATACTTTACATATCTAAATCAACTACGATCCTATAAATCAGCACCTTCTGATTTCTTTCACAGTCACGACTTATCATCCAAGTCATTCTTCAACGGATACCTTTGATCAACGGATAAATGCTTTAGCTTCAACGTATAATGATTTATGTATATCAACAGATGATATCGAAGCTTTTAACGGATAATCATATTATAACAGTTGAGCATATCCTGATTGTGACATAGATCTTGATCTTCGACTTAGCCAATTCTCAACAATCTCCCCCAATTTATGCTTTGCAGAATAAGCATGAATTCCAGTAGAATTGTCTAGTGCCAAAAACCATACAAACAAAATAAGTAGTGTAAAGCTTACTTTGTTTCAGATGTAGATCTTCATATTTCTTGATAAACTCTGCAGTATCTCTGAACAAAAGCTTTAACTCTATCATCAATCTTTTTCAACAGAATATTTCTAACTTGATCTTCTAATTCTTTTCATACTCTATTTTGTCAAATAATTGATTGATAGAAGCCCTCATACTTCTGAGTTGTGCTCTTTCTGTCATTATGTCTTCCAATGAAACATAGCAGGATTTTCTTCCATCAGGATTCATAGTTATATGTGTAATATCCGGGATATCGCGTGTAATTATTTTTATCAATAAATGATTATTATGCGATTATTATATGAATTTTGGTGAATTATCTGTTGATTGATAATAATATTTAGATCTATATATGTGATAAAATGTGAGTGTGTTAATTTTATTATGTCAAGAATAAAATATAGATAATTAAGGTATTTTCTGGTAATTTTTGGAGTATTATATGATTTTATATTGATTTATGAATTTACTAATTATTTTCTGAATAATTACGAAATTATTTTTAAAAGCGGGGAATTGTCCAACCTCAACCGTTTTTACGTTTTTACAACCCGAAACTCTTTCGAAAACTCCTTCCTAACCTAATCTGGTAATTCCGGACATTTTCCGTGTTTTGACTTTTTCGATCCGGATTACGGTTTGACCCGTGCGCTTCCCGGCGCACAATTTTCTATACGATAATTATTTCGATATACCAATAAAACCCGTATTCTTGAAAGACGGGATAATATTACATTATTTTCGTATAAAGTGTTTTATAAAAGACCCGGTTGGGATAATTATCCAATACGGGTATTAAATCGGATCATTTTTGCAGTTACTTAGCGGCTAAGTAACTAATTAAACGATCCAAAATGATCCAACACGAACCAATATTCCATAAATATATATAGCCTTTTATTATTTCATTTTACTCGTAATAATCATAATTGATCAGTAAACAAATAGGGAATACAAAAAAAACCCTAAAAATGATACGTTCTTAAGAATCAATCGTACAAACGAAGGCGTTATCGAACTCCGATTCGGGCGTGCAATATATCAAAATGATGCTCTCGGAAACCACTTTCTGAATCAATCATCTATTTTTGTGCAAGAATCAAGGTATTTTTCTAATTTAATTATTTTAATTCGAGTTATTTTTGGATTAAATTATGAATTTTTGTTCTTGATGTTTTTGATATGATTTGATGGCATTATCATGTAGATCTTTTCTTCCTCGTCATTTTGGTATACTATATGTCAAAAACCGATATCAATAACATATAGAAAAGGGTGTTTTTATTGTGATGATTTTGGGTTGAAAAGAGGTATACCAACTGATAGACCGTGTTAAGGGGAGTCGAATTATGGTACTCGTGTTGGCAGGGGAAGTCGGAGTCGACTTCGCCAGAAACACGAGCCCACCGGCGGCGTGTATTTCCGTCCAAATTTCCGGCCGTTCGTGAGGGGTTATGTTAAATTCGAGCACGTGAATGAGTTTCTGGCGACGTAACGATCAATCCCTATTAATTGGAACGATTTCTGGGCGGTTTTGCAGTTATCGGAAAACCTTATGGATGGCGCCCATGGCTTCCGGCGAGCTTGAGGGAGAAGACTGTAAAAGTTACAGTTTAGTCCCCCAAGTTTTGAAAACTTTGCGTTTTTAATACCTCTGTTTTAAAAACTTTTAAAAATCAAATTTTAGTTTTTAAAATACTCAAAAATCAGATTTCTGTTTTTTTTATTTTCAAAAATTAAATTTTGTTTTTATAAAATTTTCAGAAATTGATTTTTATAATTTTAAAACTTCAAAAATTTATTATTTCTTTTCTGAAAATTATTTTAATTACAAAATAAATCTTAATTATTTAATTAATTAATTTTATTTAATAATTAATTATTTAATTAGTTAATTAATATAAATATTAATTGATTAATTAATTTAATTAGTTATTAATTAATTTTAATTGATTATTTAATTGGATTTAATTTTTTATTTTTTATTTAAAAATCCTGAAAAATAGTTTCGAGCTTTAAAATATTATTTAAAATTATTTTCAAGGCTCGATAATTATTCTAAAATTATTGTAAAGTCAGATTCGGGTGTTCGAACCTTATTATTTAATATTATTTAATTAGAAAATGATTCGGAGGCCCGTTTTAATTCCGAAAAATGTTCAAAAATTCGTAATAAATATCTAGAAAATCATTTTAACCCCGAATTTTCTTTGAATAATTATTTTAATTGAATATCTGTGCTACGTGTTATATGTGATTTGATTGATGCGTAATATGATTGTATGTGTATTGTTTGACTGTTTTATTCATAACTTTCAATTCGTACGTCGGATTTGGGTAAACAAATCTTTACATAAAATAAAATAATAAAAAAATAAAAAAATAACCTTTTGAATCCGGATCGTTTACAGGTTATTTTTGAAGGGTTTTTAGCATATAAACGCAACGAAAACGTAAATTTAAATCTTAAAAAAAAAAACCGAAACCCTCCGCAGGATCCATGCAAAAAATAATATTTAATTCGTAGTTTAGTATGTTTACCTGAAGAAGCTTTACGTTAATGGAAAGATGGAGGTGTTTAATAGCGATCTAAGAACGATGAACGGAAATCCCTAGCAGCTGCTCCTCAAGTGTGAAGCACTCCACCGGTATCCACCAAGAGTACAATGTGATGGAGGAGGAAGAGGTTGAGAGAATTAGTTGCCTCCCTCTTGTTCTACTTTAGAATTAGGGTTAATTATTTGGGTTGAGGCAAATAGGGTTTATAATAGTATATTTGTAGGCAAAATTTTTAGCTGAAATTTTTCCATAAAATATTATTATTATTAACCCTTTAATTGATTATTCTTATTAAACAATTAACTAATAATTAAAACACCTTTTAATCATTAATCCCTTTTTTAAACACTTTAGAAAAATAATTCTCTCACTTGATCTAATTTCTAAAATTAAATTCTTAATTAATAATATTAAGAATTAATTAAATCTCATTTAATTAATTATTAAATCTACTAGTTAATTATTTATTTCATAAATAAATAATTACCAGCCATTATTAATTAATTCCTCCACCATTAAATCATTCTCTTTTATGGTGTGACCCTGTAGGTTCAATATTAAGCCGGTAGTAGAAATAAATAATAATAAAATTATTTTATCATTATTTATATAAATTCTCTAATTCATTAAATATGATTAATTAATAAATTAATCATATTTATTCTACATCGTGAGGGATACTTCTCAGCATATCGCGACTATCCGGATAATACGAATTCACTGCTTAGAATACCAAGAACCTATTCAGTGAGTAGTTACCGTACAATCAATTCCTTCTACCCTGCAATGTCACGATTAAATACAAGGCATGGAACTTGTATCAAGCCTATCTTATTTAATCATTTGCTTTCTCATTCACTATGCTTAGTTCTATTTAATGTAAATTAGAAATTCCTTTCTAATTTCATTCACTCTGGCCAGAGATTCCTGAACTAGCATAAGTGGATCAGCATTGAACATTCTCTTCCTTCACTGGAAGGGGTAGATCCTTTATTTATCTTACACTATCTTCGTGCACAAATTCCTATACCCAGTAGAGCCCTTATAATTATCCCTGGAGACTAAGAACTAAACCAAAGCATAATTCAGTGTACACAAGATGACTATGATGACCTCAAGTCTAAGGATACTTATACAACTATCACTATGTGAACAACTGCTGACACGTGAGTGAACTCCATCAGTTGTTCAGCTGTGTGAGTCATGTTCAGTGAACTTATTCTATAATAAGCACCTACATACTAGCTATAGTGTCACCACACAAATGTCTATGAGAACAGACATCCTTCATAATGAAGCAAACATAGTATGTACCAATCTTTGCGGATTACTAATTACCAGTTAGTAATCCTATGACCAGGAAATATTTAAGTTTAGAGTTATCATCTTCTAGGTCTCATTATTATGATCTCATCATAATCCATCAAATGCTTTACTCTAAACTATAGTATATCTTATTTAAACACTTAAATAGATAAAGCCCACAATAAAACCAAAACAAGTCTTTTATTAATATCAATGAAATCAAAACAGATTACATAAAAGTTATTCCTAAATCATCATACATGATTGGACTTAGGGCACATCTCTTCCAATATCCCACTTTTACTAAAGCCAATCACTCTAGTATCTAATACCCATCTTGTCTTTATGACGATCAAAGTGACTTTGAGAAAGTGGCTTTGTGAGTGGGTCTGCTACGTTGTTATGTGTGTCAACTCTCTTGACGTCTCCTCTTTCAATACAATACAAGAAATGTTACCGCGCTCCCACTAACCTTTAAACCATATATGGTTCGCAGCAGCTTACACACCAGGTGTTCATTTCCATTGGAAAGAAAACCCTCTGGTTGTGTCATATACACTTCCTCTTCAAGTTTCCCATTGAGGAAGGCCATTTTCACGTCCATTTTCCAAATCTCATAGTCGTAGTAAGCAGCAATCGCAAGCAAAATTTGAATTAATTTTAACAGGGCTACATGCAAAAAAGTTTCATCAAAGTCAATCCCTTGCCTTTATCTGAATCCTTTTGCCACGAGCCTGGCCTTATAGGTCTCCACCTGCCCATCTGCTCCAATCTTTCTTTTGTATACCCACTTGCACCCAATAGGCTTAACACCTTCAGGCGCCACAACTAGACTCCATACTTGGTTGGTATACATAGATTCCATTTCGGATTTCATGGCACTATGCCATTTCTCTGAGTCAACACTACTCATAGCCTCATTATAGGTCACAGGGTTGTGATCATCAATGATTGACAACTCATTGTCATTCTTAATAAAAAGGCCATAATACCTCTCAGGTTGGCGAGACACTCTCCCTGACCTACGAATGGGCTATTCCATAGAAGGTTGTTCAGTCTGAAGAGGTGTTTCCAATTGATCCGTAGCAGTTTGTGCTTCTTGAACTTCATCAAGTTCAATTTTGCTCCCACTGTTTCCTTCAAGGATAAACTGCTTTTCCAAGAAGGTAGCATGTCTGGAGACAAACACCCGATGATCGGTGTAAAAGTAATACCCTAAAGTCTCTTTAGGATATCCCACAAAATTACATTTTACGAATCGAGATTCCAGCTTATCTGGGTCAACTTTCTTGACATAAGCTGGACATCCCCAAATCTTAACGTGTTTAAGACTCGGTTTCCTTTCTTTCCATATCTCATATGGAGTTTGAGGAACAGATTTGGAAGGCACCTTATTCAGTAAATATGCTGAGGTTTCCAATGCATAACCCCACAGGAATACTGGAAGATTCGCATAGCTCATCATGGACCGAACCATGTCTAACAAAGTTCGATTTCTCCTTTCAGATACCCCATTCAACTGTGGAATATATGGAGGAGTCCACTGGGAGACTATACCATTTTCTTTGAGATAAGCTAGAAACTCTCCATTCAAGTATTCACCACCTCGATTTGATCAAAGAGTTATAATATTATGTTTGGTTTGTTTCTCCACTTCATACTTATATTCTTTGAACTTTTCAAAGGCTTCAGACTTGTGTTTCATCAAATACACATATCTGAATCTAGATCGATCATCTATGAAAGCAATGAAGTATGAAAATCCACCCATGGCTTGCGTAGACATTGGTCCATATACATCTGTGTGTACCAATCCTAGAAAATCTGCAGCCCTCTCTCCATGTCCACTAAATGGAGATTTGGTCATTTTACCCAATAGACAAGACTCGCATGTAGGATATGATTCAAAATCAAAGGGGTCAAGTAACTCTTCCTTATGCAATGTCTACAGTCTATTTTCACTAATATGACCAAGTTCGCAGTACCACAACAAAGTGAGATTTTGATCATCCCTTTTTCTTTTATTAGTATGTTTAATTTGTAGTAAATTATGCTCTACGTCACATACATACAGACCATTGTTTAAAATACCACTTCCATAAAGAACGTTATCTCTAAGAATTGAACATTTATTATTCTGAATAACAAACAAAAATCCAGCCAAGTCTAACATGGAATAGAAATAATATTCCTCACAACCGAGGGAACACAATAACAATTATTTAGAATAATAGTCTTTCCCGTAGGCATATGTAAATGAAATGATCCTACAGCTTCAGCAGCAACTCTTGCTCCATTTCACATCCGTAGAATCACCTCCTCTTTTTCAAGAGTCCTACTTCTCCTTAGTCCCTGCAACGAATTGCAAATATGAGAACCACAGGCGGTATCTAATATCCAAGTAGAAATTTGACTTAGTGACATAATAACTTCGATCATGAACATACCTAAATCAGAAGCGGTAGTCTCACTACCCTTCTTCTTCTTCAATTCTGCAAGGTAAACCTTGCAGTTCCTCTTCTAGTGCCCCACCTTATTACAGTGAAAGCAAACAGCTTTGCTCTTGGGGTCTTCAGCTTTTTGTGGAACCGGCTTTTTCTCACCTACTTTCTTCTTCTTGGAAGGGTTCTTCTTCCTTTTCTTAGGATTGGAACCTTCACCAATTAGAAGAACAGAACTCTTCTTAGGGGGAAAATTCGATTTCGCAGTCTTCAACATGTTGTGGAGTTCAGGCAGGCTGACATCCAGCTAATTTATGTGAAAGTTCATAACAAACTGCGAGAACGAACTCGGAAGTGATTGCAAGAGCAAGTCTTGGCTCAGCTCCCCATCCATGGCAAAACCAAGTTGTCCAAGATGTTCAATCAAATTGATCATCTTAAGTACATGGTCATTCACAGATGATCCCTCAGACATCTTACAACCAAACAGTTCCTTCAATATCTCATATCGAGCTGTCCTCCCTGCCACATCATACAACTCTTGTATATGCATAAGGATAGTGTGAGCATCCATATGCTCATGTCGCTTCTGTAGCTCAATATTCATGGAAGCTAGCATGATGTATTGAGCAACATTTGCATCATCTATCCACTTACGATACACAACATGTTCATCATTATGTGCATCGCTAGCAGGTTCAGTAGGCTTAGGTGAGTCAAGCACATATTCCAGCTTCTCAACCCTGAGAACAATTCTCAAGTTTCAAAGCCAGTCATCAAAATTAGGACCAGTCAACTTGTGAGCATCTAGTAAACTCTGGAGTGATAGTGCAGAAGACATAACGAATATAGTAAATCTGTAAATGATGAACACATAACAACACTTAGCAAATATTCAATTTCATTTCAAGACACTATATGAATTGGGTCTTTATTCATAAGTGTCTCCCACTAGTTTATCTAATTTATACAACCCCTAAGTGAAAATTAAGCATTCATAATTCTAGTGGGAATAGGGATCCTACATTTCATCACACAACCTCGGCTATAGCACGAAACGTTATGTGATGTTCAATAGGCATACAACTCTTGTCAATTACATCTTATGTTATTCCCTAATAAAACTTTAGCCTCTTGAATAATTGAGTCACAGCTGTAGCACGGCAAACTCAATATTCTAAGTCAAGTCTAACCCAACATTTCATACAATTGAATCAGTCTCCAACGGCCCACGGCTGTAGCACGTAACAACCTTTAGATTCTAATTCAATGTACACATCTCTAAGTAATAGACAAGTATTTCTTATTTCGAAATCAAAGCCCTCGGCTGTAGCACGAAACGACAATGATTTAAAAATAAGAACCACTTTCTACCATGTTGGAAGGCTATGACCGACACAAGCCCGTTGTGTCATTGGCCAATTACTACTTGGTATTATTTAATTTTAAAGGGATTATATTATGTTACAATCATAATTATATTATAAAGAGATTCTTCCTTTTAAATTAAATATTTCAAATCAATAATCGATAATCAGATGATTCCCAGATCGGGGGGAGCATTGTCAAGAGGCGTCACTTAATACCCCTTTCTTACAGATAGAAATCTGCTTTTGACAGAATCATCCTTTCTCTCAATATTGAAAATTCATATTTAATTACGTGTTCCATAAACACAAGAATCTCATGATTGTATTCATTATATTATTGTTAAGGCAAGAAACGATTCCTATTCTAGATTTTCTAGAGCACGCCTTATATTGATTTAAGTTCACCTAAATCTATCATCGCATGGTAAACATAGGCATATATCTCATATATAAAATTAAATAAACAAGTAAATGTAAAGTGCAATAAAGTAAATATGTTTGGTTATGGCCCCATCCTATGTGATCTTTATCAAGCTCATGATAAAGATCAAGGTCAATCTAATATGGTGATGGAAATAAATACAACTACTTATTACATAAGTCTTCTTCTTTGTTTAGACTTCTTGTTTGCCTCGTCTTCTTCTTTGTATCACCTCCATTGGATAGCCTTCTTGAGTCTTCAATTACATTACATAGATTGAAAGTAAAACTAATCTAATGAACTTACAAGAATAACTTGAGTTACATTCGAGATTTATGATTACAAAGATTCACGACATGCAAGTCGTATTTAAAACCAAAACCAAAACCAATACCATTACACTAAGGTCGAAAGGCCATAACCATCCACCATGCTCATACAACACATAAAAGCATGTTAAAACACATAATCTGATCTTAACATATCATATTATGCATGATCTAATCATTAAAAAAAATATGACAAAACACAAAAAAATCAGAATCAAATCAGAAAAACAAGAATCACTGTTTACGGGCAGTAAACGATGTCAAACGCCTTACAGACGAGTCGTTGATAGCATTTGCTATCAGTTTTGTTCAGACGCTCGTTTACCTATGGAATAATATATTCGTTTGCGTAAATCGGACACCAGACCCAGATTTCAGCAAATCTGCAACAGCCAATTCAGAATCCGTATCTAATATGATTCTCATAATTAGAACAAATATAAATCATGTATATATCAGTATATATACAGATTACATAATCATCTTATGATTATACAACTCACATTAATATCATATATTCAAAACCATACATATATAAGCATATTATATCAACATCAAATCATGGTGAATCACGTACATGCTCATATATCGAAAACAGTTAAACACATAAATGAATTAAAAACTTTTCGCAAGTAGCTCTGATGCCATTGAAGGGTTTTTAGCATATAAATGCAACGAAAACGTAAATTTAAATCTTAAAAAAAAACTGAAACCCTCCGCAGGATCCATGCGAAAAATAATATTTAATTCGTAGTTCAGTATGTTTACCTTAAGAAGCTTTACGTTAATGGAAATATAGAGGTCTTTAATAGTGATCCAGGAACGATGAACGGAAATCCCTAGCAGCTGCTCCTCAAGTATGAAGCACTCCACCGGTATCCACCAAGAGTACAATGTGATGGAGGAGGAAGAGGTTGAGAGAATTAGTTGCCCCCCTCTTGTTCTACTTTAGAATTAGGGTTAATTATTTGGGTTGAGGCAAATAGGGTTTATAATAGTATATTTATAGGCAAAATTTTCAGCTGAAATTTTTCCATAAAATATTATTATTACTAACCCTTTAATTGATTATTCTTATTAACCAATTAACTAATAATTAAAACACCTTTTAATCATTAATCCCTTTTCTAAACACTTTAGAAAAATAATTCTCTCACTTGATTTAATTTCCAAAATTAAATTCTTAATTAATAATATTAAGAATTAATTAAATCTCATTTAATCAATTATTAAATCTGCTAATTAATTATTTATTTCACAAATAAATAATTACCAGCCATTATTAATTAATTCATCCAACATTAAATCATTCTCTTTTATGGTGTGACCCTGTAAATTCAATATTAAGCCGGTAGTAGAAATAAATAATAATAAAACTATTTTATCATTATTTATATAAATTCTCTAATTCATTAAATATGATTAATTAATAAATTAATCATATTTATTCTACATCGTGAGGGATACTTCTCAGCATATCGCTACTATCCGGATAATACGAATTCACTGCTTAGAATACCAAGAACCTATTCAGTGAGTAGTTACCGTACAATCAATTCCTTCTACCCTACAATGTCACGATTAAATACAAGGCATGGAACTTGTGTCAAGCCTATCTTATTTAATCATTTGATTTCTCATTCACTATGCTTAGTTCTATTTAATGTAAATTAGAAACTTCTTTCTAATTTCATTCACTCTGGCCAGAGGTTCCTGAACTAGCATAAGTGGATCAGCATTGAACATTCTCTTCCTTCACTGGAAGGGATAGATCCTTTATTGATCATACACTATCTTCGTGTACAAATTCCTATACCCAGTAGAGCCCTTATAATTTTCCCTGGAGACTAAGAACTAAACCAAAGCATAATTCAGTGTACACAAGATGACTATGATGACCTCAAGTCTAAGGATACTTGTACAACTATCACAATGTGAACAACTGATGACACGTGAGTGAACTCCATCAGTTGTTCAGCTGTGTGAGTCATGTTCAGTGAACTTATTCTATAATAAGCACCTACATACTAGCTATAGTGTCACCACATAAATGTCTATGAGAATAGACATCCTTCATAATGAAGCAAACATAGTATATACCGATCTTTGCGGATTACTAATTACCAGTTAGTAATACTACGACCAGGATATATTTAAGTTTAGAGTTATCATCTTTTAGGTCTCATTATTATGATCTCATCATAATCCATAAAAAGCTTTACTCTAAACTATGGTATATCTTATTTAAACACTTAAATAGATAAAGCCCGCAATAAAACCAAAACAAGTTTTTTATTAATATCAATGAAATCAAAACAGATTACATAAAAGTTATTCCTAAATCATCATACATGATTGGACTTAGGACACATCTCTTTCAATGGTATGAAACAAGAATCTAACCTTCTACAATTCACAACAACTATAATACAAGTTTAAATACCTTTAAGCTAATGCCATTACCTTATTTTTTTCTAACATCTTCGTTCTCTCGCAGCAGAGATCTCTCTAACTCTTGCTGTATATCACAAGCTATTCACTTTTATCTTTTCCTGCTTCTGAAAGAAATAAGAATTACAAAATAAGAGTGAGCCAAAAATGCTCAGGAAGTATATAATTGAGTTTCAAATATCGATATCAAAGGAAACTTCCGGACAAAATCTTTTAATAATTTTTAAAAAATTCTATTTTTTTGAGGGAGTTGAGCAAATAAATGTTGCCTGTTACCAGCCCTTAATTATAAATCCAAAAATGACAAGCGATTCCCAGATTCATCTCCTGAATCAGGGTTTTTTCCGGTTTTTTGAATCATAAAACTTTCGAGAGAGAGTGCCGCTAATGACGATCAACAACAAATTAGACTCGGAGACTAGAAACCAACATATACACTATACCCTGATGATCAGTCAGGATACACTGTGGATCTGTACCCAACTATATAGATCCATTCAGGTACCTAGGCATTATCGCCGAAGGGTCCGGTCCATCCCCGGCCCATAGGGTACAGCTCATCACCGGCCCTCACAATAACCATTCAGCCCATAGAGTATTTTGATATCAAATCATTTTGAATTCAAAACATCCCAACTCAGGGTTCGCAAATAACCCGAAAGAATTGGTATTTGCTCAAGAGAGCAATCGAATTATAGGAAGAATAATGAAATGAACTGGCATAATAAGAGTAATTATAGCAAAATATAAAACAGTTAACTATTCTGAACTTAGAATATGAACGAAGAAATATTTGCAATATTTTAAAAGAAAGTTCAGGAATACTTGCCTCATTGGTGACCCTCTAATCTTTAACTATCTGCCATATCACTCAGTCCCGATGTGTCTGTATTTCTAATGACATGCCACTTGACCTTTCTTAACAATCACTATTTCAAGTTTATCTCTATTCTGAATTCACTCGTCTCCTTACGATTAATCAGGCTTTACTTTTACAATCTTTGTCTGGCTTTGAATGCCTCGTACTATGTGTATCCTAATTTCTGCACTAAAATGGTTGATTGATTCAGAAAGTACTTTTTGAGAGCTCCGTTTTGATATATTACAAGCTTAAATCGGAGTTCGGTAACGCCTTTATTCGTGCGTTTGATTCTCAGGAACGTATCAGTTTCTAGGGTTTTTCTCAGTATTTTCTGTATTTTTACTGGTTGTAAATGAATAAACGCCTAAAATGAAATAAGAAATATGCTATTTATATTTACAGAATATTGGTTCGTTCTGGATCATTTTGGATCGTTAAATTAGTTGCTTAGCCGCTAAGTAACTGCAATAATGATCCAATTTGATATCAGTTTTGGATAATTATCCCAACCGGGCTTTTCATAAAACACTTTATACGAAAATAATGTAATAATATCCCGTCTTTCGAGAATACGGGTTTTGTTAATTCACCGAAATGATTATCGTATCGAAAATCTTGCGCTGGGCCGCGCACGGGTCAAACCGTAATCCGGATTAAAAATGTCAAAACACGGAAAATGTCCGTAATTACTAGATTAGGTTAAGATTAGGTTAGGAAGGAGTTTTCGGAAGAGTTTCGGGTTGTCAAAACGTAAAAACGGTTGAAGCCTGATGATTCCCGGCTTTATATAAAAAAATTGTAATTATTCTGAAAATAATTAGTAAATTCATAAATCATTGTAAAATCATATAACACTCCATAAATTAGCAGAAAAATACCTTAATTATCTATATTTTATCCTGGACATATTAAAATTAACATACTCACATTTTATTATATACAAAAATCCAAATATTATTATCAATCATCAGATAATTCACCAAAAATTCATGTAATATTCACATAATAATCAT
Organism: Apium graveolens; assembly: GCF_009905375.1. Lineage (NCBI taxonomy): Eukaryota > Viridiplantae > Streptophyta > Magnoliopsida > Apiales > Apiaceae > Apium > Apium graveolens. The sequence goes on from NC_133651.1 coordinate 168,772,020, forward strand.
ATATTGATACAAATAATTACATGATATTTCCCGAATATTACATCCTTCACCCCTTAAAAGGATTTTGTCCTCAGAATCATCCTAAGGAATAATACTGATACTTTTCAAGTGTATCACTTTCATTTTCCTAGGTGAATCTCTTGACCTTGAAACTTTTATAACTTCAATGTATAATTTCAATTATTCCCTTAATAGCCTTTCACTAACATCATATTCTATTTATTGCTTGTATAGCTCAATTCGAATCTCCATCTCCTATATATAATGGAGCTAACTTATTCTTTTTGGATATATATACATATAAATGCCCTATGAATTCGCTATACGGGTAGCGGTGAGGCCAACGTACATCCATTTACCCTGCCTATTTTACAGCCTCAAAAGGACCAGCATAACGCATATAAATTTTTCTTTTTCTTTTTAAATCTTAATAATTCACGCTCATGAACGTTTCCAACTGTTACTCATTGTTGAACCTCGTCCCCATATGTTTCTTTTTTTAAATAACCTAATTTGTAATCGCTTCCCATCGCATTCGAAGTTCCTTAATCGTTCCCATAATCTTCTTCTTCATCTGTAAATGATGTACTGAGACCATGCCGTATTTGACTAACATCTTATGAATTCGTTATGCCGGTAACAACAAGGCCAACTCATTCGTAATCGTTCTATCTATTTTATTGTCTGAATAGACTAACTTAATTTATACCAATCTGCTTCTCTTTTTAATTCTAATAATTTATGTTCATAAACCTTCCATTTTCCCTAACTGTCCTACTTTACTTTTCACGTCTCCTTTTGTTCGGTTAGTCTGGCTTATGATCGTTTTCAGTCGTATTCGAGAACCTTTAGCTGATCTCTTGTACTTTCAATTCGTCTGCACCCGATATACTGAACCCATGGCTTCTGATGCTTTGAAATGTTCTACATCTATTCAAAAATAAAAATTAAAAGAAAATCTCAACAATTGCATTTAACTTACCGCTTTGTAATATACTTCAGTTTCTTTTCAATCACTATCAAGTATATTTATTGAGCGAGAATCTTTTACTATCTGAAAGGAAATATTAGTTTGGAATGAAATGAATCATAACTTTATTCAAAACCGAATTCTTGGTACTAATACTTATTTTGTTGTCATATCAAATTAGATCTCAACATGAACTTTGATGCTCACAATATTCCATACTGAAGTCAACATCAATCATCTATATTAATACCACCTTTGATATCTAACAACAAAGTGAGTATCAGCTTCACCTAGAAACCAGATCAAAACCTGTTTTTTAATTCCTAACTTTTCCAATTCCTTTATCCACTCCCCAGCAATTTTAGTGATATTCACTCTTTTTTTTACTCAAGACATCTGTCACTGAATGGATACTGCTTGGTTGGTAATTAACCATACTTCCGTAGCTCATAATTAATTATAACCAGAGTTCATCCCTTTGAAGCTTAGAACGCAGTTGCTAATCTTTCACCCTTCGCATATCTTCAGGTGTTCAACTTGGTCTTCCTTAGTTCTTGAATGGGCGAGGATGTTATTAATAAATACAATTACACTATCCAATTACTCCTTATATACTATGTTCATTTAATCTTCAGACTTACAATTTCTGATAATCGATGCATGACTTCATACCTCCCTTCTCTTTTCTCCATGATCACTTTTGTGTATAGCGCGAAGTACTCTTTATTTCATTATTCTTTCATTCCACATTTATGAAGTTTTTTTTTAACACCAACTCGACTCTGTGCAGTAACCGACGAGAAATTCTTACTTCATTCCCCGAGGTAACCTTGGTAAATCATTCATTCGAACCTCGGGGACTTCACTTTAATTCAAAAAAATTCCGACATGAGATTCATTGTAACGTTCTTCTCTTACAGTTCACCACTAATACCTTTGTTTAATCTTTCCTGGAAACACGCATTCTTTGAACGAATTCCTATCTCCCCTTATCGGCCTTTCACTTCATTCTCCTATCAGTTCTAGCACAACTGACGTTCACAACTTGCATATATCCTGGATTATTTTATAAAATTTCTTTATCATTCTTTTGATTCCACTTCTTTTCTTGTTTATTTCTTCATTCTCGTTATTTATTATCTCTTTTAAACATAAGGAATTCCTCTTTTTTTCTTGATAATACTAATCTGTTCATTATTAGATAGGTCATTTCTAGAGTTAACACTGGAATGAAGGCTTTTATTTATAATATTTAAATTCTTACTAACAGAATTATAAGAATTCATCGGTAGCTATTCTTGTAGCCTTGCTTAACTCATCACAGATCGTGTATTTGACTTTCCCTCATTAATCAACATCTCTTTTACCTGAGTTCACATGCGGACTCCATTAGTCTCCGTCTTACATTAAATGCTTGGATTTGCGAGCTTTCCGCTATTTTACAGCAACTTTCATTCAATCCCCATTCGAAATGAGTATACATTCAAGTCCTTCCTGGAACATTATCACAGATGATAACATCTCTTTGTTTTGTCTTACACCTTCAGTTCTTGAAAATATTCTTCTCACTATCATGTACCAATAACTTTTTGTTCCTCTTATTTATCGAAAAGGGCGTATTCATCTAGATAAAACCTCGCACATGTCTGTAGTAACATCCCGCTAATTCTACTAAACTTTCAACTTCTGCTAATGTCATTACTTTCTCCAATTTTCTAATTGCTTTGATTTCGGATATAAAAATCATGTTAGAGCTTAACTCAATCTAATTGGAATCGATCTCCATTTAACTAACCATTAGTTGGTTAAGTTGATCAATTAACTCTTTTAACTGATCACTTAAACCAAGTGCTGACTAGCTAACTGGAATCAAAAACCAATTATATAAAGTCGGTTTGGTCATAACAACTTTTCCCAAGACCCGAGATTACAATCATTTGGAGTACAACTGGGAATGAGAATATACTTATTTATCCTTAAATGTAAGATAATTTCTGAAAATTTGGGCAACACTTCCCCTATATCATCGACTACCAGTCGGACTCAAGACGACACCATCAATCAACCACATCATCCACAGTCATATCCGCCCACTTTCATCAACCAAAATCATTAATTCACCATAATTCACATTATATCATTTTGATCAGCATCTGACTAGCATATCATATATCTTTTTAATTGGAATTGGGTCTTAAACCAATAATGATTAATATAACCATACCTTTCTCAGAATATTACAAAATTTTATTTTGCAAGTCTTTTAACTTATATCTTACCATTACTAATTGGGTATAGTTACTTTTGAGAATTATGCCACATCCCTCAACGACTACACCAATCCTCCTTCTTTGATGATACACACTCAATTTCATTAGTGGGTCTGTTAATCTTTTAATAACCACACAGGGTCTTAATTATCATCATCACAATCAAGTGAAAACTCCATCATCAGTTCGTTATTTCTTAAAAGGTTTCGCAATCAAGTCACCATTACTTCATCTCCACTTACGTTCCCGCATCAAACTTTCATCACCGACCCGGTTATGGGTATTAAATTCACCATAACTTATTTACTCAAGGTAGAGAACTTCACAATTTCTTGAGGAACATGTTCAAGATTTGTTAACAATTAAGATTCCTTTGATCTTGAATCTTCACGATAAGTATTTTTACGCAACAAAGGGATGCTTCACGTATTAATTGCATGTCCGAGTTAGTGTGCAGAATTCCCTTGATCTCCGATTGTTATCCCAACACTCGTTTGCTTTGCATACAGCCTTACTTTTTTATTTATGACCAATTAATTTGTTACGGTTCGCGAACCATTCATTTCACGTTGAAATCCTCTGATTTGAAGCGCGTCATATTAACGCAATCTATCGTACTGATGAGATCCTCGTAACATGAACAACTGTCTAACTTGACGTCTTCGCCACATCCACGTTATCGATGGAATCCTTCTTCCTTACCCGCGGATGTCCACCATTTATCGGTTTGCAGTCATATCTATGTTTGTTGTATGATTCCACGTGCCACACTATTTCATTTCTTTTGAAATCACCATAAAACAGACTCTACACGAGAGGAGAGTTTACGAATATGACTTTGATTGAAAACTGAATAAGGAATAACAATGCCACAAATGAGTGGGAAAATTTGTAATTCAGTAAATTGAAGGAAGAAGAATGAGTGAGGAATGAGAAAACCATATTCGTACTCAAGATGGCCAGCCTTTCATACTATATGGCATACAACACATGATTAGGTGGCGTCCCACCAGACTCTTCGTCATTTCGATAAAGCGTCATATCACAATACTGTTTGTCTCAACCAGGAAACAATATTTTGAGAAGAAAATAATTTGGAAGGAATACAATAAATTTCCTTTCGCTTTCCCCTCATATGATTTATCAACAAAAGAAGCTCATACATATTCAAGAATTAAGAAGAACATATGCTATTGTATTAGAGGAAAGAATGTCAGTGTTGATTGCCGTCCATGCTTCACTTACGTATGCCTTCAGGACTCATTGGAACAAAAGATTCACAATTTAGATCACATCATTGCTTCGGAATGCTGTCTGGAAATGCCTTCACATTAAATATTTTAATGTTCGACCATAAGCGCGTCCTTACGAAATTTATAATTATTACTTCCAATTTTATCTATGACGCGTAGAATAACAATCAATCCCGCAATGTCTCAACTTCGTCGATAGAAATACAATTCTTCTCCAATCATCTGGAAGAGTCTTTCATTTCCTCCAATCATCCTCTGTCCAATCGAATCACGAATCTCGTTAAATTTTAATAATTTTATAAATTGGGTAAATAATATTTTAACATGTTAATGCAATTATTGATATTATTAAACAAAGTTTACTTTCATCTTTCACTGAAAACTTTAAACTTTCTCCATGCTGGTGGGTCTACTTGGTCCTTCGAACTAACAACACTGAGTCTAGATCCATTATCCTTTTAGGTCATTTTCTGTTTATAATAACAAGAACTTAAGTAGTAATTTGACAACCAAATTATGAAATTCATTTATGCAAAAATCTTCTAAAAGTTGATTAAAAAAATCTTTTTCGAAATCTCATTTTAAAATTTTGAAAGTCAAATATTTGGCCGTCATTACTATATAAGGTACTTGCTATTTTTATGATCCACTAAAGAAATATCCAATTAAAAGAATGCCCATATAAGGGTCTCCCCACTTTGGTACATCTTCTATTTTTCCGTAGATTTCGTTCGCATTTATTAGTCGACGAAACTTCATTTACCGTTGTATACCATTTTATTCCTAACTCGAACCTAATGCTGACGTCTGCCATTGTCTTTCATATTCTTGTCATCGTCCTTGACGTTATGCTTACAACCACGCATGCGATTCGATGTTCTGTCTGTAGATAGGGTCGCACCTTCTGGCTAGGCTTACCTATATCTAGTAAGGTAAATATCATTTCTCGCGTAGCGCCCAATATGTGATAAGAATCTTCTCCCAACGGTGGTGCCTTTGCAGCTTGCAACTTTGGCCCTTCATCAGCTTTCATCAACTCATTGCCTCCGACGTGGAGCTCGTCCTATTACCTAATTCTAAGTTAAATCGTACCCAAAACTCACGAAGTTCTCACAAGACTCAATCACATTTTCTTTAAAACCACATGAAAATAGGGTAACATACCCAATCTCCGTCGATCTGTCGATTCCTCATTACTGTAGGATCTGAGAACTCAATATACCTATAGCGTTGCGATATTCGCCTTACACTTTCTCAATAATCCTATCTTACCAACTCCATATCGGATCTGCTAACCCTAATTCGCACTCAACTCAACTTAACATGAGTATGCCTAGGGTCTTTCCTATCTTGTACGGCCTACCACTCCTATCATACTCTCACCTATTCTTATTTCAGTGACCAATAACCTGTAGCTCTGATGCCAACTGTAACACCCCCAAATCCGGGGTCAAGATTTGGTGTCACTAAACAATCTTTACATAAAAATAAAATAATAAACAAATAACCCCTTGAATCCGGATCATTTACAGGTTATGGTATGAAACAAGAATCTAACCTTCTACAATTCACAACGACTACAATACAAGTTTAAATACCTTTAAGCTAATGCCATTGCCTTATTTTTTTTTCTAACATCTTTGTTCTCTCACAGCGGAGATCTCTCTAACTCTTGCTGTCTATCACAAGCTATTCACTTTTATCTTTTCCTGCTTCTGGAAGAAATAAGAATTACAAAACAAGAGTGAGCCAAAAATGCCCAGCAAGTATATAATTGAGTTTCAAATATCGATATCAAAGGAAACTTCCGGAAAAAATCTTTAAATAATTTTTAAACAATTCTATTTGTTTGAGGGAGTTGAGCGAATAAACGTTGGTTGTTACCAGCCCTTAATTATAAATCCAAAAATGACAAGCGATTCCCAGATTCATCTCCTGAATCAGGGTTTTTTTCGGTTTTTGGAATCATAAAACTTTCGAGAGAGAGTGCCGCTAATGACGATCAACAACAAATTAGACTGGACACTAGAAACCAACATATGCACTATACCATGATGATCAGTCAGGATACAGTGCAGATCTATACCCAACTGTATAGATCCATTCAGGTACCTAGGCATTATCGCCCAAGGGTCTGGTCCATCCCCGGCCCATAGGGTATAGCTCATCGCTGGCCCTCACAATAACCATCTAGCCCATAGAGTATTTTGATATCAAATCATTTTGAATTCAAAACATCCCAACTTAGGATTCGCAAATAACCCGAAAGAATGGGTATTTTCTCAAGAGAGCAATCGAATTATAGGAATAATAATGAAAAGAACTGGCATGATAAGAGTAATTGCAGCAAAATATAAAACAGTTAACTATTCTGAACTTAGAATAGGAATGAAGAAATATTTGCAATATTTTAAAAGAAAGTTCAGGAATACTTGCCTCAATTGGTGACCCTCTAATCTTCAACTATCTGCCATATCACTCAGTCCCGATGTGTCTGTATTTCCAATGACATGCCACTTGACCTTTCTTAACAATCGCTATTTCAAGTTTACCTCTATTCTGAATTCACGCATCTCCTTACGATTAATCAGGCTTTACTTTTACAATCTCTGTCTGGATTTGAATGCCTCGTACTATGTGTATCTTAATTTCTACACTAAAATGGTTGATTGATTCAGAAAGTACTTTTCGAGAGATTCGTTTTGATATATTACAAGCTTAAATCGGAGTTCGGTAACGCCTTCGTTCGTGCGTCTGATTCTCAGGAACGTATCAGTTTCTAGGGTTTTTCTCGGTATATTCTGTATTTTTACTAGTTGTAAATGAATAAACGCCTAAAATGAAATAAGAAATATGCTATTTATATTTACAGAATATTGGTTCGTTCTGGATCATTTTGGATCATTAAATTAGTTGCTTAGCCGCTAAGTATTTGCAATAACGATCCGATTTGATATCAGTTTTGGATAATTATCCCAACCGGGCTTTTCATAAAACACTTTATACGAAAATAATGTAATAATATCCCGTCCTTCGAGAATACGGGTTTTGTTGATTCACCGAAATGATTATCGTATCGAAAATCTTGCGGCGGGCCGCACACGGGTCAAACCGTAATCCGGATTGAAAAAGTCAAAATACAGAAAATGTCCGGAATTACCAGATTAGGTTAGGAAGGAGTTTTCGGAAGAGTTTCGGGTTGTAAAAACGTAAAAACGGTTGAAGCCTGACGATTCCCGGCTTTATATAAAAAATTGTAATTATTCAGAAAATAATTAGTAAATTCATAAATCATTATAAAATCATATAACACTCCATAGATTACCAGAAAAATACCTTAATTATCTATATTTTATCCTGGACATATTAAAATTAACATACTCACATTTTATTATATACAAACATCCAAATATTATTATCAATCAACAGATAATTCACCAAAAATTCATATAATATTCACATAATAATCATATATTGATACAAATAATTACACGATATTTCCCGGATATTACATCCTGCGTAACAGAAGACCAATTCTTGTAACTCATGAACCCTTGGGTCTTCTGCTTTCTGATTCATTCCTTGGCTGAAACCCAACCATTCTGATTTCCTTGTTATTTCTTGGAATTACAGATCATCCTATGCTTTAAAATAAATGTTGTTTATGATTCATCTATTGATTTACATTGTTAATCATATTGTTATTCTAGAATTGGATTATTTTTTTTATATGGACCAGATTCGTGGTCGGACCAAATTCGTGGTCATAATAGGCCAATGTGTGCCTTAGATCCAGTATATAGAGCAAAGCTGGGAGCCTTGTTCGGGGTTATTGCGTGACTGATCAGCAGCCTAACCTTGATTTTTAAAATGAAAATTAATATCCAATTCTAATCATTGCTTATCAGTAAACTTGATTCCTTATATCATTTCAATTGATCATTGTTAATCTCATTTATTGTCTTTGTGACTTGCTGAGATAGTTAGCTCACTCTTGCAAAACTATTTAGATTCTCTTCCAGTGAAAACGGAAACTGGTGGTAGCGATGATCCCTAGACAGGTGTGCGAGTTAGGTATCCAGGTTGAAATGAAATAGACTGGCAAATGATGTTTGGTTTGGTTGTGTTGATAGTTTTTAATAATGTTTAAACTTCAGCTGTAAGATAAATAAACTAGGATTTGGTACGTTTGTGTAATAAATAAGATTGTGGCCTGTGGACATACTTTAAACTGCGTCAATCCGTGGATTGTGGTAAGTGGGGTCATTTCATATATATATTGTTATATTCATAAACAGATTCTAATATGGTGTGTGTGTTTGTGTGTTGTAGGCCCCAAACTCCTGACCCGGGTTTGGAGGGCGTTACAGGTTGGCATCAGAGCTACGGTTTAAATCCCTGCCACAAGCCTAGATTGTCGGGAATGGGTAGAGGGTTAATATTAGTATTAGGAAATAAAAAAATAGAGCGTCGAAAGGTTGAATGTGACTAAATAGTAGATTTTAGTATGATTCGTGCCGAGCTTCGAGGTTTTTATCTAGCAACGTTGTAACGACTTGGAAATTTACGTCTGTATTATATTATATTTATAATAAATAAGGTGTGTTAAGGTGTCATTTATGTGTGATTATCTGTTAAACCCTAATTGTTACGTGTCACATGTATTCCGTGTCATTTCTGTATGTTAAAGTATTTTCCAGATGTTTTATTTCGTATTCATAGGTTTCATTTCAAACATTTTATGACCCAAACCATGATTTTAAAGCCAGTATTTCAAATAATATAATGAGCCTTATTTTTCATCAAACAGCTTTTACCATCGCATTATTCTGAACATCTAGATATTTTATAAATTTTCTCGTTTTGCGAAAAATGACTTTTCCGGGCCCAATTGGGTGTTAAAAACCCCACAAAAATCACATTTTTATTTTTATAAAATTATAGAACTTTTATTTATACCATTTCTTTGAATTTTTACAATATTCACAATTTTTGGGAAATTTTGGCATATCTATTGTATATATAAAATATTTATAAATTAAATTTTAATACCCAAAAATTATGAAAATTAGGGCTAAATATTTTTATTAAATATATAATTAGCCCCTTAATTTTATTTAGGAGTATTAATTTTGCAGCTATAAATACCCTAATTATTATTAATTTAATTAATTAAAAATCAGAAATTCTGCAATTTCCCCAATTTTCCAGAAATTAGGGTTTGGTGTTCTTGATTTCAACCGGAGACTTGATCGTGTTTCCGACCTCCAAATCAGACATGTGAGTAGTCAATCGAATGCTCTTGATCTCTACTTTCTATTTCTTTCATTAATTTTGTGTTTTGTTGCTTTGATTTTCAATTCATATTTTAGGGTTTATAGTCGAATTGGGCATTTTTAATTCTTGAATTGTTTGATGATTTTGATGGTTCGTATAGTTTCCCCTGAGTCTTAGGAATTATTTTGAGTATTTAATTGATTGGTATAACCCCAGGAGAGTATGGTTCGAGTTCGTAGTTTTACCCGAATTTTTGATTCGATTTTTCTGTGATTTTTATTGATCTGTGATTGTTGTGATAGTTGGGGATCGATTGTAAATGGTTTAAGCATTGATTTGACACCCGAATCATCGAATTTGGTTTCCGTTTTAGCAAGACCCATTTTTCCGATTTAACCCGCCGGAAAAGCTTCTTTTTTGGCCGGAGGAGACAACGGGGCTATCGTCGGTGGTTGCAGAGCAGGTGGTTGTGACGACGGAGTCGAGTGGAACGTGTTGGCAACAAGAACGGTGTCGAACCATTACGTATTGGCTTCGATTGAGCCTCGCCGGAAACAGACCCCGGTGTCGGATTCTGGGCAACCGGGCGGCTGTTCTTGGCGACCCGTGGTCGACCCGATTTCGACCCGATGTATGACCCGGGTTTGATCTTCAATACCCAATTTCCTTAACCTGATTTCTGTTTCTGGATTTTAATTATTTAATTATATTTTATAAAATCAAAGTTAGTTTTTATTAATTCTAAAATCAATTAAAAATTTGTTTAAATTCTGAAAAAAATATTATTAATAGTTTCTGAATTATTTTCTTAATTTATAAATTCGAATTTAGTGATTTAATTAAGTATGCAATTATTTATTTAATCATTTATCTATTTATTTATTATTTAATAAGTTAAGTAAATGATTAATAGGTAAAGATTAAAATTATTATCGAATATTACGAGAACGATTCGATAATTAGGGGAATAAAACGATTGACCCGTAATTACACGGATAATTGAACGATAAGTTCGATTATTATTATTATTAGTAGTATTCGGATGATAGTTAATTATTCGTATAATATCATAATAATTATTCGTAATGGATAATTAAATACAGATAGCTAATTTAAATCGTATAAATTATAATATAAACCGTAATGTTTCGATAATTATTCGAGAAATGCGAATAACTTGTAGAAATATGAGAACTGGATCGTTGAATCGAATTCTGATTCAAATAATAGTTTATTTATTCGATAGTTATCGTATCAGCTAAGTGTATCGATTATTTATTTATAAATAATCGATCAAATCAAATAAATAATGATAAGTTGTAAATATTTGTAATAAATTGTGATTAATGCTAATAATTAGGGATTAATTATTTCAAATTTTTAAATAATTACTTATTAATTAATTATTAGTTATTTATTTATTAAATCATTAAAAGTGATTAATTATTCCGATAATTAATCAAATAACTTTCAATAAATCATAACTTATTCATTTTAATTTCAAAAATTATAGAAAAATTATTTTTGACTTGGATTTTTCTTAAATAGTTATTTTAGGATTTAAAAATTTGTAATAATTATTTATATTGAATAATAAATTGAATTATTAGTGTTCAATTGATATTAATTAGACCGTTAATCCGATTTGAGCGAAACGAAAGCCATTTGACTCAGAAAAATGAATTCTTCTCATTAAAAACAATTTGAAGACCTAATTTCTTCTAGAAATTAGTTGAATTTATTAATTGCTTGATAATCAGTCAAAATGCGTGCCGAGACGAGTCCGAAAAATTCCAGAAATATAGGAAATGAAGCAAATGGCAATGAGCGGAGCAATCAGTGAGTCGATTTTGATTCTAAAAATTATTCTAACTATAAAAATGATAATGTGCTTATGTGTATTATGTGGTTAATCGAGTCTTACTAATATATGCAATATACGAGTCAGTCATAAACGCATGGGTAGATGTTAGGAACGAAATGAAGTCGATTCCAGATGCAATTGAAGTACAACATGACTTAACCAATCTATTTTGCTAACAGAAGCTAAGCCAGCAAGGCAGGTCGACTAGGTGATTTAATTGCAGTGAGTCACGCAGAAGACAAGTTTCTCCCCTATTCTACTTTCAGAATAGTAATTTTTATTTCAAATTCTTATTACGCTTGTACTCTTTTAAATCTTTTATTCATATTTCAGTTCAATTCTTGAATTATTCTCTTCATTGAATTCATTATTCATATTCCAATTGTTACTCACAATTATTGATATATTCTGGTGGTTAGAATATATCAAAGCATACCGATCGTCCGGTTGCTAATACAGGGACTGGATAATACTACTTTGGGGATTAAGTTTACTTAATCCTAAGGACCGGGACATAACCTGATCCTTGAGAAGGGCCGTAGTGCCTGGGTACCCGACGGGATCTATATAGTGAGATATAGATCTGTACTGTATCCTGGCTGATCAGTAGGGTATAGCTGCGAACTTGAGTCCAATTTAGTTCGTTTGTATTCGCCAGTAATGGCCTTCTTTCTATTCTCGTGGAGTTATATCTTTGCAGATATACCTGGGTTACGGATTTATTTAAACTGCTTTAACACTATTTATATTTTGTGGACTTGTTGAGCAATTTTGGCTCACCCCTTTTGTTGTTATTCACCTTATTGTTTTCAGTTAAGAAGGAATATGAAAGCCATCAGGACTCGAGTGGTAAAGAAGCGGGTCAAGCCTCGGGATCCCCTCATACCCAAGATGTTAATCCCAATCCAGGAAGAAAGCTTTGAGTTGCCCGAACAGGTAGAGTGTTGATAGATAGTGTGTGTGTGTGTTTGAATAAAATATGAACTTAGTTTAAAATGAGTTAGACAATGGTTTGTAATAAAGAGAGTTTGTGAGATTTTAAATTTGGTTTTGTAATAAAGTAGTTAGTGGTTCTTGTTTTCATACTTCAACCTAAAAAGATCCTCGTAATGTTAAAGGGGTTTAGTTTCATTTCTTTATTATTTGTTAATCAAATTGTAAAGATTTTGGAGATTAGCTAGTAACCCCCAGACTTATACCCCGGGTCTGGAGGGCGTTACAGTTTGGCATCAGAGCTGTAAGTTTGGTCCCTGAAAATAAGAACATTAGGATTAAGATAAGATAGGGAGATCACATAGGATAGGGATAGTCAAATAGGAAGAATAGTGTTAGGATGTAGGTCAGATTAGAATAGGGAAGTTTAAATCTTAGGATTGTTTAGTGACCTTTTCTTTTCTTTGGTATATTATCAGATGGCATCTTCTGGTTATTCTGCATCTTCCGAGAGGACAGTTACCGGGCCAGCAGCACTAGTTATACCTCCAGTATCTGAGTACATGTTTCCTCCTCTACCACCTCCACCACCATTGCCACGGAGCCGGTACCACCAGTACAGGGGATAGTTCATGACCCCCTAGAGATGTTTGATCCCTTTGAGTTCTTTGAGCCGATGGTTCCTTTACCAGTTGAGCATCAGTTTATACCAGGTATTGAGCAGGAGTTACCACCACCACCATTGTTACCTCCTATACCAGTGCATACCCCAGAGCCGGATGTGTTTCATACGATTCCAGTCGAGGGGATGGGAGAGCATGATGTGGATCTACAGTTAGGTTTACCACAGCAGGGTGCAGGTATTCCGAGGGTTCCTTCACAGGAATCAGTAGGTCAGGTTGCTCAGCCATATATGGTACCATACCATGAGTATAGAGTTATGAGGGATGGAGTATTGGTGGGCACAGTGTCGAGAGATTATGCATCTGTTTGATCAGAGGGACAGAGGACCGTTAGCGGCCCTACAGCCGGATTATTATATGAGACAGCGATTGCAGTCAGTGTTGATGAGTGTCACTTGGGAGCTTGATGATTTGACCCATGAGGGACCACCTTCTTTCACAGAGTTCTACAGGATATTCCACTTGGCACAGACCTTGGTCCAGGCACTTAGGGATGAGCTTAGGCGTATTCCACCTGGGTTTTGAGACAGTGACAGTTTAAGATAGTGACTCCAGGGTCCAAATGTATATAGAGGCAGCACAGTATAACCTAGTGAGTAGTGTGTACGTGTGTACTAGTAGTTTAACTTGTAGTAGTAGTTTGACATGTAGTGGTAGTATAACTTGTAGCCGCGGTGATTACCAGCAGAGCGAGACTTTTTTTATCAAGCATTTACACCTGAGGCTGGTGTCATATATATAATTGAACTTTTTCAAATTTCTTTTATTTAAATTTCAGTCTTTACAGTTTTATAGCATTTACTTTCACCTTATTATTTTTCCATCTTTCCATATTATAATTCCTATTGAAAAAGAAAAGAAATATCCAGAAAGAAAAGAAAAAAACCATTTTATTTAACTCCTTACATTTCCAGTTTTTATATTTAGCAACTATTTTTTTTATTTAAAGCATGTTGTTAATACAAGATAAATTTTTTTCTTACCTACTGTCAATTGTTTATTAAACTGTTAAAGAAATATCACTTGTTTTATTATCAGAAGAAGATGGCACCAAAAAGAAAGACTAGGGCTGAGACATCTAACAACAATTCCGAAGGTCAGACTAATGAGACCATGAACCAAATGTTCCATCTGATGCAACAACAGATGGTAATGATGCAGCAGCAGATGCAACATCAACAACAATAAATCCAACAACAAATGTTACAGCAGCCACCTCGTCCTGAGCCTCAATTACCACCAGTATTACATGTTGTTACTTTTAAGCAGTTTCAGGCAGTTAAACCTCCAGAATTTGACGGGTCTACTGATCCTATTAAAGCCACCACCTGGTTAAAAGAAATAGAGAAAGCATTTGCACTAGTGAAGATAGGTGAGGACCAGAAGACTAATTTTGCTAGTTACTTGTTGAAGGGAGAGGCAAATTATTGGTGGGAATCTAAAAAGGCTTTAGAGGGTGAAGATGTTATTACTTAGGATATGTTCAAAGAGTTGTTTTTAGAAAAGCATTTCCCTCGCTACGTGAGAAATCAGATGCATATAAAGTTTTTGGAATTGAAGCAGGGAACTATGTCCGTGACAGAGTATGAAGCCAAATTTAATGAGTTGGCTAGGTTCGTCCCATAACAGGTTGACACTGAAGAGAAACGAGTTCATAGGTTTCAAGAGGGATTACGACCGTGGATTCGTGGACAGGTTGCAGTTTTTGAATTAACCACATATACCGCCATAGTCCAGAAAGCTTTAATCATCGAAGGAGAAAGTGAAAGATCTCAACGAGACGAAGGACATGGAAGTTTCCAAGACCGTTCCAACAGGAAGCCGGGATTTCAAGCTCGGGAAAATTTAAATTTCAAAAGGATAGGACAAGGTACACAAAAAGTAGGTAATCGTTTCCAAGCCCCCAAGTAGCAGGGAATTGTTAAGGTTCCAGTGCCATATTGCAAAACTTCTGGACGCAAGCATACCGGCGTATGTATTAAAGCAGATGTGACATGTTTCAAATGCAAGCAAAAGAGGCACTATTCTAATAAATGTCCAACAGGAAAAACAGTAGAAATCACTTGCTACCAATGCGAAAAGAAAGGGCATATCGCTAGGAATTGTAAAGGACCAGCAATGGCAGCCAGTATTCCGAAAGTATTGGCATTACCTCCGCCACCACCGCCGAATCAACCCAAAGCAAGGAATTTCAACATGACAATGAAAGAAGGAGTGTAGAGTCCAAGTGTGATCGCAGGTACGCTTTTGGTGAACTCCGTAGATTCAAAAGTATTAATTGATTCTAGAGCTACCCGTTTATTTATTTCTGAAGAATTTCTTGATAAATTACATTGCGAAATCGAATGGTTGGGCGAGATGTTAATTATGAAATTAGCGAATGACGACCAAGTTCCAGTGGATCGCGTGTGTCCTGCGTGTGATATAGAAATAGTTGGACATCATTTTTCTATAGATTTAATCCTTTTAAGCTAGAAGAATTCGATATCATTTTGGGAATGGATTGGTTAGCATGTCATAATGCTCAGATAGACTGCGCGAATGAGAAAGTCAAATTGTGAACTACGGAAAATGCAACGGTAACATTCGAGGGCGAAAAATAGCGAAAAAAATTTCTTACAGTAATGCAGACCAAACGATTGACTCGACAAGATTGTGAAGTATACATAACTTATGTATTAGATACTGAAAAAGGAAGTCCTAAAATAGAAGATATTTCAGTTGTGTGTGAATTTCCGGACGTCTTTACAGACGAGCTTCCAGGGTTACCGCCAGATCGAGAGATCGAGTTCATGATTGATATAGCACTAGGTACAGGATCAGTTTCGAAAGGTCCGTATCGAATGGCTCCAGTCGAGATGAAGGAATTGTCAACGTAACTGCAAGATCTTCTAGACCGAGGCATCATACGACCTAGTGTATCCCCATGGGGTGCACCGGTGTTATTCGTGAAGAAAAAGGACGGCAGCATGCGATTATGCATCGGCTATCGGGAGTTGAATAAGCTCACTATCAAGAACAAGTATCCTTTATCGAGAATTGACGATTTGTTTGATCAGCTAAAAGGAGCTGCATGGTTTTTGAGAAGATAAATTTGCGATCAGGCTATCATCAATTGAAAATTAAAGCTGAAGATATTCCAAAGACTGTGTTTCGTACGAGATATGGGCATTACGAGTTTTTGGTAATGGCATTTCGTTTGACAAATGCGCCAGCTGCATTCATGGATTTAATGAACAGGGTATTCAAGAAATATTTGGACAAATTCGTGATTATATTTATTAATGACATTTTGATTTATTCCAAGACGGAAGAAGAGCATGCAGAACACTTGAGGATAGCTTTGGAAATTCTGAGGAAAGAGCAACTGTACGCGAAATTCTCAAAATGTGAATTCTAGTTAAGGAAAGTACAATTTCTAGGGCATATCATCAGTAGAGAAGGCATCCAAGTCGATCCAGCGAAGATTGAAGCTGTATTAAATTGGGAACGACCAAAGACACCGACAGAAGTTCGAAGTTTCTTGGAATTGGCATGATATTATCGAAGATTTGTCAAAGATTTTGCGAAAATAGCAACGCCGCTAACCAAGTTAACTCGAAAAAGTGAAAAGTTTGTATGCAATGATAAATGTGAAGAAAGTTTCCAAGAGTTGAAGAATCGGTTAGTAACCGCACCGGTACTAGTATTGCCAAACGAGCAAGGGAATTTCGTCATTTACAACGACGCTTCGTATCACGGACTAGAATGTGTATTGATGCAGCACGGTAACGTCATCGCATATGCTTCGAGACAACTTAAACCTCATGAACAGAAATATCCCACTCATGACCTGGAATTGGCAGCGATCGTATTTGCATTGAAACTTTTGAGACATTATCTCTACGACAAAAAATGCGAAATCTACACAGATCATAAAACTCTGAAGTATATCTTTACGTAAAGGGAGCTGAACATGCGGCAACGTCGATGGTTGGAATTGATTAAAGATTACGATGTCACGATCAGTTATCATCAGGGAAAGCAAATGTTGTAGCAGATGCGCTGAGCAGAAAAGAAAGATTGAATTGGTTAACTTTATGCGAAGAATTAACCAAGGAATTTGACAAATTGGAAATCGAGATTCGTATTCCCAATGAATCTGTAAAAGCTATCTACGCTATGACTTTCCAACCAGAGTTGCTAGAGAAGATTCGCCGCTGTCAAGAAGAAGTGATGGGTCAAGATGACGACCTAACGGGAGAAGAGATCACAACTCAGAAAGATAATGAAGGAATTTTACGCTTTGCATCGAGAATCTGGATCCCTAATATGGCAGAATTAAAAGAAGAAATATTGCGAGATGCGCACAGTTCGAAGTATTCTATTCATCCAGGAAGCACAAAAATGTATCGTGATCTGAAGAAAAACTTTTGGTGGCCGAACATGAAGAAGGAAATAGCAGAATGGGTAAGTAAATGCTACACATGCCAGCGAGTTAAAGCGGAACATCAACGTCCGAGCGGATTATTACCACCGTTAGACATTCCAGAATGGAAATGGGAACATCTAGCGATGGATTTCGTAGTAGGACTACCGAGGACTAGGGCAAATCATGATGCGATATGGGTAATCATTGATAGACTCACGAAGTCGGCACATTTTCTACCGATTAATGAAAGATGTTCGCTCGACAAGCTAGTGCGCAAATATCTCAAGGAAATTGTGATGCGACATGGAGTTCCAATATCTATCGTGTCTGATCGAGATCCTTGTTTCAACTCAAGATTTTGGAGACAATTTCAAGAATGTCTTGGAACTAAATTAAACATGAGTACCGCTTATCATCCGCAAACCGATGGGCAAAGTGAAAGAACTATCCAAACGATTGAAGTCATGCTACGAGTTTGTACGATCGATTTCGAAGGCAGTTGGGATGAGCATTTACTTTTGGTGGAATTTTCTTATAATAACAGCTATCACGCAAGCATTAGAATGCCACTGTATGAAGCATTATACGGGAGAAAATGCAGATCACCAGTACATTGGGATGAAGTGGGAGAACGCAAGATTTTGGGTCCAGAATTAATTCAACAAACTAAAGAAAAGATTGAACTCATTCGGAAATGACTCGATGCAACACAAAATAGGCAACGCAAACATGCAGACCAAGCAAGAAAGGATATGGACTATCAGGAAGGAGAAAACGTATTACTCAAAATATCGCCAAGGAAAGGATTGACCAGATTTGGTAATAAGGGTAAATTAAAGCCACGATACGTCAGACCATTTGAAATTTTGAAGAAAGTGGGAAAAATTGCGTACGAATTAGCTTTACCGCCTCATATGTAACATATTCATAATGTGTTTCACGTGTCGATGCTGAAGCGATATAATCCTGATTCTAGGCATGTAATAGAGTATGAACCAATAGATATCCAACCTGATTTGTCTTTTGTAGAACAACCGGTAAGAATTTTAGATCGGCGAGAGAAAGTATTGAGAAATAAGTCTGTATATTTAGTGCGATTGTTGTGGAGAAATCCTATGGTTGAAGAATCAACCTGGGAACTTGAAAGTGAAATGTTAGAGAAATACCCTCATTTGTTTTCGTAGAAGATTCTGAGGACAGAATCCTATTAAAGGGGGAAGAATGTAACGACTGGGAAATTTACGTCTGTATTATATTATATTTATAATAAATAAGGTGTGTTAATGTGTCATTTATGTGTGATTATCTGTTAAACCCTAATTGTTACGTGTCACATGTATTCCGTGTTATTCCTGTATGTTGAAGTATTTTCCAGATGTTTTATTTCGTATTCATAAGTTTCATTTCAAACGTTTTACGACCCAAACCATGATTTTAAAGCCAGTATTTCAAATAAAATAATGGGCCTTATTTTTCATCAAACGGCTTTTACCATCGCATTATTCTGAACATCTAGATATTTTATAAATTTTCTCGTAATGCGAAAAATGACTTTTCCGGGCCCCATTGGGTGTTAAAAACCCCACAAAAACAATATTTTTATTTTTATAAAATTATAGGACTTTTATTTATACCATTTCTTTGTATATTTGCAATATTCACAATTTTTGGGAAATTTTGGCATATATATTGTATATATATAAAATATTTATAAATTAAATTTTAATACCCAAAAATTATGAAAATTAGGGCTAAATATTTTTATTAAATGTATAATTAGCCCCTTAATTTTATTTAGGAGTATTAATTTTGCAGCTATAAATACCCTAATTATTATTAATTTAATTAATTAAAAATCAGAAATTCTGCAATTTCACTAATTTTCCAGAAATTAGGGTTTGGTGTTCTTGATTTCAACCTGAGATTTGATCGTGACTCCGACCTCCAAATCTGACACGTGAGTAGTCAATCGAAAGCTCTTGATCTCTACTTTCTATTTCTGTCATTAATTTTGAGTTTTGTTGCTTTGATTTTCAATTCGTATTTTAGGGTTTATAGTCGAATTGGGCATTTTTAATTCTTGAATTGTTTGATGATTTTGATGGTTCGTATAGTTTCCCCTGAGTCTTAGAAATGATTTTGAGTATTTAATTGATTGGTATAATCCCAGGAGGGTATGGTTCGAGTTCGTAGTTTTACCCGAATTTTTGATTCAATTTTTTTGTGATTTTGATTGATCTGTGATTGTTGTGATGGTTGGGGATCGATTGTAAATGGTTTAAGCGTTGATTTGACACCCGAATCATCGAATTTGGTTTCCGTTTTAGCAAGACCCGTTTTTCCAATTTAACCCGCCGAAAAAGCTTCATTTTTGGCCGGAGGAGACGACGGGGCTCTCGTCGGTGGTTGCAGAGCGGGTGGTTGTGACGACGGAGTCGAGTGAAACGTGTTGGCAACAAGAATGGTGTCGAACCATTACGTACTGGCTTCGATTGAGCCTCGCCGGAAACAGACCCCGGTGCCGGATTTTGGGCAACCCGGCAGCTATTCTTGGCGACCCGTGGTCGACCCGGTGTACGACCCGGGTTTGATCTTCAATACCCAATTTCCTTAACCTGATTTCTGTTTCTGGATTTTAATTATTTAATTATATTTTATAAAATCAAAGTTAGTTTTTATTAATTCTAAAATCAATTAAAAATATGTTTAAATTCTGAAAAAAAATATTATTAATAGTTTCTGAATTATTTTCTTAATTTATAAATTCGAATTTAGTGATTTAATTAAGTATGTAATTATTTATTTAATCATTTATCTATTTATTTATTATTTAATAAGTTAAGTAAATGATTAATAAGTAAAGATTAAAATATCCAATATTACGAGAACGATTCGATAATTAGGGGAATAAAACGATTGACTCGTAATTACACGGATAATTGAACGATAAGTTTGATTATTATTATTATTATTAGTATTCGGACGATAGTTAATTATTCGTATAATATCATAATAATTATTCGTAATGGATAATTAAATACAGATAGCTAATTTAAATCGTATAAATTATAATAAAAACCGTAATGTTTTGATAATTATGCGAGAAATGCGAATAACTCGTAGAAATATGAGTAGTGGATCGTTGAATCGAATTCTGATTCAAATAATAGTTTATTTATTCGATAGTTATCGTATCAGCTGAGTGTATCGATTATTTATTTATAAATAATCGATCTAATCAAATAAATAATGATAAGTTGTAAATATTTGTAATAAATTGTGATTAATCCTAATAATTAGGGATTAATTATTTTAAAGTATTAAATAATTACTTATTAATTATTTATTAGTTATTTATTTATTAAATCATTAAAAGTGATTAATTATTCCGATAATTAATCAAATAACTTTCAATAAATCATAACTTATTCATTTTAACTCCAAAAATTATGGAAAAATTAGTTTTGACTTGGATTTTTCTTAAATAGTTATTTTAGGATTTAAAAATTTGTAATAATTATTTATATTGAATAATAAATTGAATTATTAGTGTTTAATTGATATTAATTAGACCGTTAATCCGATTTGAGCGAAACGAAAGCCATTTGACTCAGAAAAATGAATTCTTTTCATTAAAAATAATATGAAGACCTAATTTCTTCTAGAAATTAGTTGAATTTATTAATTGCTTGATAATCAGTCGAAATGCGTGCCGAGACGAGTCCGAAAGATTCCAGAAAAATGGAAAATGAAGCAAATGGCAATCAGCGGAGCAATCAGCGAGTCGATTTTGATTCTAAAAATTATTCTAACTATAGAAATGATTATGTGCTTATGTGTATTATGTGGTTAATCGAGTCTTGCTTATATATGCAATATACGAGTCAGTCATAAACGCATGGGTAGTTGTTAGGAACGAAATGAATTCGATTCCAGATGTAATTGAAGTACAAAATGACTTAACCAATCTATTTTGCTAACAGAAGCTAAGCTAGCAAGGCAGGTCGAGTAGGTGATTTAATTGTAGTGAGTCGCGCAGAAGGCAAGTTTCTCCCCTATTCTACTTTCAGAATAGTAATATTCATTTTAAATTCTTATTACGCTTGTACTCTTTTAATTCTTTTATTCATATTTCATTTCGATTCTTGAATTATTCTCTTCATTGAATTCATTATTCATATTCTAATTGTTACTAACAATTATTGATATATTCAAAGCATACCGATCGTTCCGGTTGCTAATCCAGGGACTGGATAATACTACTTTGGGGATTAAGTTTATTTAATCCTAAGGACCGGGACATAACCAGATCCTTGAGAAGGGTCGTAGTGCCTGGGTGCCCGACGAGATCTATATAGTGAGATATAGATTTGCACTGTATCCAGACTGATCAGTAGGGTATAGCTGCGAACTTGGGTCCAGTTTAGTTCATTTGTATTCGCCAGTAATGGCCTTCTTTCTATTCTCATGGAGTTATATCTTTGCAGATATACCTGGGTTACGGATTCATTTAAACTGCTTTAACACTATTTATATTTTGTGGACTTGTTGAGTAATTTTGGCTCACCTCTTTTGTTGTTATTCACCTTATTGTTTTCAGTTAAGAAGGAATATGAAACCCATCAGGACTCGAGTGGTAAAGAAGCGGGTCAAGCCTCGGGATCCTCTCATATCCAAGGTGTTGATCCCAATCCAGGAAGAAAGCTTTGAGTTGCCCGAACAGGTAGAGTGTTGATAAATAGTGCGTGTTTGAATAAAAGCTGAACTTAGTTTAAAATGAATTAGACAATAGTTTGTAATGAAGAGAGTTTGTGAGATTTTAAATTTGGTTTTGTAATAAAGTAGTTAGTGGTTCTTTTCATACTTCAACCTAAAAAGATCCTGGTTAATGTTAAAGGGGTTTAGTTTCATTTCTTTATTATTTGTTAATCAGATTATAAAGATTTTGGAGATTAGCTAGTAACCCCCAGACTTATACCCCGGGTCTGGAGGGCGTTACAAATGTGATTTTCATATAACAGAGATGGCAGATTCCTTTATTTCGATATCATCTGATTACTCAGAGCCTTTCGTCGGAGGACCATCATTTGATCCACATCCTGCTCTTCCACCGGTGTTAGCCATAATACTTGTTGCGACGGATGCACCAATGCAAACTATTCCACCTCCAAGTATGAGACCACCTATTCGAGGACCTCCACCTGCTAATTCCGACTCTACTGGACATTCGGCTGTGGGTGCGTCTTAGGATTTTGTTGATTCCATTATAAATCAGATTCTCTCATTCCCTATTTGTGAATTTTTTTATCTAAACATTGTTTTTTTTCTCGGTGATTCTATCAGATGATTGGGACAAATAATGCATATGCGCTGACTGTTTGTCTGTGTGACAAAAGAGTCTGGTGGGACGCCACCGAATTATGTGTTGTGAACTACGCGGTACTAAGATTGACCATCTTATGTACTTGTATGGTTGCTCTCAATCATATCTACATCTTTTTCACTATTCCTTCTCATTCAATTTCCTTGATTTTGAAATTTCATTTGGAATTCTATGATAATGAATTCTTCAGTAATCTCTAGTACGAGGCTCTTATTTTGTAACGAGAAGACCTGTTAGCATGGATCCGGGGATTTCAACACATTATCAGGACTATAGATGTCGACATGAATGTGGGGGAATTTCGGAATGAGATTCAGGTGACCCGGAGAGTACTTGAAATTAGACGACGGAGATGATGTGACAACTAATATGTGTATAATAACATGGGATATGTAAGATCAGACTTCTGGTAGGAATATAAATAAACAAGACTTTCTGATTAATGGATAGACTTGTTGCACCTTTGCCTTCAATAAAACGTTCCATGCTTGTACCACCAAACTTTGATATTCACCAGTACCTTTCCTTTTCAATATGGTCATCTACTTTACTATACATGTTTTATCTTATTGCACCAGATATGAACTTTTGTGATAACATGTACCCTTTCCCTTAACTGTTTACATTCTGTAAAGAAGCATGCAATTTACTTAGCTCAATGATTGAAAATATTTTCAAAAAGAGATATTTCTGTTTTACAAAAATCTTTTCAGAAAAAGGGATTTGATTTAAAGGCTAAATAAGCTGTTTAATTCTTTACAGAAAATGCCTCCTAGAAGAAACACCCGTGCTACCAACCAAAATGAAGAAACCAACAACAACAACAATACCCAAGACAGTAATAACCAGAATGTGAATCCAGGTCCCATAGAACCAGCTGTAGCCCAGATTCTTCAGATCTTGGCCCAGCAGACAGTCCACCTGACTCAACAACAACAGAGGGAGACTAACCCTCAGGAAACCTTTAAGACCTTTCAGACGGTGAATCCACCAGAGTTTAAAGGTTCTGTAGATTCGATTGAGGCAAGGGTCTGGTTGAAGGAGATTGAGAAGGCATTTGCCTTAGTCAAGGTGAGGGAGGAACAGAAGATGGAGTTTGCAAGTTACTATCTGAAAAATGAAGCCACCTACTGGTGGGAAACTGTTAAAGTGTTGGAAGGTACTGATGATGTTGTATGGGATAGATTCAAGGAGTTGTTTCTCGAAAAGTATTTCCCTCAGTTTGTTCAGGACCAAATGAAATTCAAATTTCTGGAGTTAAAGCAAGGGGTATGTCAGTGACATATTATGAAAGCAATTTTGAGAAGTTGTCAAGGTTTGTGCCATCCTATGTGGACACTGATAGGAAGAAGGCTAAGAGGTTTCAGCAAGGACTCAAGCCATGGATCCGTGGGAAGGTGGCCATATTTGAATTGGACACGTATACGGGAGTTGTGCAGTAAGCTATAATTGCGGAGATAAAAAGTGAAATGTCCCAAAAAGAAAAGGAAGGTAAGAAGAGGAAGTTTGAAGGGAGTGAAGGACAGTCTCAAGCAGGGAAGTTTCTAAATTTCAATCAAAGAAAGGGCAAGTTCCAGCCTGAAAGAAATTTTAACAGATAGAATCCAGGCAATGGAGGACAAGGTAATCGTCCAGCCACTAGGAACCAGCCAACCCACCAGAGGCCAGCTATACTAGATTGCCAAGTATGTGGAAAGAAACATGGTGGAATTTGGAACAAGTTAAATGTGGTCTGCTACAGATGCAACCAGAGGGGGAACTATTCAAGGGAGTGCTGTAGTCGGCCACCTAGAGAGCCAACCAACTAGGATCGGCCTACCAGGAATCAGGCAGGCAAAGTTCTAGAAATTGGGTATACCTATTTCAAGTACCGAAAGACATGACACATGGCAAGGGATTGCAAGGCACCAGTTCCAGTCAATAATACACTGTGAATCATGGGAGCCCCTCCAGTAGTGAATGAACCTCCCAGAGCTAGAGTTTATGACATGTCTGTGAAAGATGCTATCCTGGACACAGATGTTGTGGGAGGTACGCTTACTGTGAACTCCCTATGTGCTAAAGTGCTAGTAGATTTGGGAGAAACTCGATCATTTATTTCTCAAGATTTTGTTGATAAGTTGAATTTCCCAATTAAATTGTTAAGTGGGATTATGACGGTAGAATTAGAAAATCAAGAGCGTGTATCTGTGAACCAAGTGTGTAAGAACTGTGAGATTAAGATTTCTGGTAATAAGGTTGATGCTGACTTGATACCATTTAAGTTAGGAGAGTTTGACATTATTTTAGGAATGGACTGGATATCAAAGCATGATGCTTAGATAGACTGTCGTAACAAGAAGGTAATTTTGAAGACGTCAGACGAGAAGGTGGTGATATTTAAAGGTCAGAAGCAAGCAAAGAAGTTCTTGACGATGATTCAAGCTAAGAAACTATTACGACAAGGATGTGAGCATTTCATTGCCTACGTGATAGATAGAAGTCAGGAGCCAACAAAACTGGAAGACATTCTAGTGGTAAATGAATTTCCAGATGTATTTCAAGATGAACTACCAGGACTTCCTCCAGATAGAGAAATTGAATTTGCAATCAACTTAGCACCTTGAACGGAACCAGTATCTAAGGCCCCATACAGAATGGCGCCAGTTAAAATGAAGGAGCTAGCAAAGAAATTACAAGAATTATTAGAAAAAGGAGTGATTCGACCCAGCATATCCCCATGGGGTGCACCAGTGTTATTTATTAAAAAGAAGGATGGAAGCATGGCTATGCATCGACTATCGAGAACTTAATATGCTTACGATCAAAACAAGTATCCATTACCACAAATCGATGATTTGTTTGACCAGCTGAAAGGATCCAAATACTTCTTTAAGATTGATTTGAGATCCGGATATCACCAGTTGAAAATCAAACCTGAAGATATACCAAAGACAGCTTTCAGAACAAGGTACAGTCATTATGAATTCTTAGTGATGTCTTTTGGATTGACCAATGCCCCAGCAACATTTATAGACTTGATGAACAAAATTTTCAAGGAATATTTGGACAAGTTTGTAATTTTGTTTATCGATGATATTTTGATCTACTCCAAGTCAACGAAAGATCACGCGGATTATCTAAGAACAACTTTGGAGATTTTAAGGAAGAAGAAGTTGTATGCAAAGTCTTCAAAGTGTGAATTTTGGTTACAAGAAGTTCAATTCTTAGGGCATATAGTGAGTTATGAAGGAATCAAAGTGGACCCAGCGAAGATTGAAGCTATTAAGAATTGGGAAAGGCCTAAAACACCAACGGAAGTGAGAAGTTTCTTGGGATTAGCGGGATATTATCGAAGATTTGTTCAAGATTTCTCGAAGATTGCGAAGCCTTTGACAAAGCTTACCAGGAAGAGTGAGAAGTTTATATGGAACGAGAAATGCGAAGAAAGTTTTCAAGAATTAAAGAAGAGATTGATCACGTCACATGTTTTGTCACTTCCAGATGATCAAGGCAATTTTGTTATTTATAGTGATGCTTCTCATAAGTGATTAGGTTGTGTTTTGATGCAGCATGATAAAGTTATAGTTGGATTATCAAGGATGAAAGCGAACCATGATGCGATTTGGGTCATAGTGGACAGACTAACCAAATCAGCTCATTTCTTGCCTATTAATGAAAGATTTTTACTGGATAAGTTGGTTCAAATATATTTAAAGGAAATAGTAGTTCGTCACGGAGTCCCGGTGTCTATTGTATTTGATCGAGATCCACGATTCAATTCGAGATTCTGGAGAAGTTTTCAAGAATGCTTGGGAACCAAGTTGAACATGAGTACGGCTTATCATCCGCAGACAGACGGCCAAAGCGAGAGAACGGTCCAAACAATTGAAGATATGTTACATGTTTGTGCCATTGATTTCAAAGGTAATTGGGACGAGCATTTACCCTTAGTGGAGTTTGCTTATAATAATAGTTTTCATGCCAGTATTGGAATGCCTCCCTATGAAGCTCTTTATGGACGCAAATGTTGATCACCAGTATATTGGGACGTAGTCTGTGAGCATAAAATACTTGGACCTGAATTGGTGCAGCAGACAAAAGAGGTTGTGGAAGTCATTCAGAAAAGGCTAATTACAACATATGATCGTCAAAGAAAGTATGCAGATCAATCTAGAAAGGACATGGAATTCGAAGACGGAGATCTAGTGTTATTAAAAGTGTCACCATGGAAAGGATTGTCGAGATTTGGAAAGAAAGGAAAGCTGAGTCCTAGATACGTCGGACCTTTTGAAATTTTAAAACGTGTCAGTAAGGTAGCATACGAATTGGCGTTACCCCCGCACATGAAGCACATTCATAATGTTTTTCACGTACAATGCTTAAGAAGTATAATCCAGATTCTAAGCATGTAATCGAGTATGAGCTGATAGAACTTCAGGCAAATTTATCATATGTAGAGAATCCGATAGAGATTCTAGAGAAGAGAGAAAAGATATTGAGGAATAAAGTTGTAAAGTTAGTAAAAGTATTGTGGAGAAACCCAAAGGTTGAAGAGTCAACCTGGGAACTAGAAAGTGATATGTGAGAAAGATACCCTCCCTTGTTTACTTAGGAGATTCCGAGGACATAATCCTTTTAAGGGGGAAGGATGTAATATCCGGGATATCGCGTGTAATTATTTTTATCAATAAATGATTATTATGTGATTATTATGTGAATTTTGGTGAATTATTTGTTGATTGATAATAATATTTAGATGTATATATGTGATAAAATGTGAGTGTGTTAATTTTATTATGTCCAGAATAAAATATAGATAATTAAGGTATTTTTCTGTTAATTTTTGGAGTATTTTATGATTTTATATTGATTGAATAATTTATTAATTATTTTCTGAATAATTACGAAATTATTTTAAAAAGCCGGGAATCGTCCAACCTCAACCGTTTTTACGTTTTTACAACCCGAAACTCTTCCGAAAACTACTTGCTAACCTAATCTGGTAGTTCCATATATTTTCCGTGTTTTGACTTTTTCGATCCGGATTACGATTTTACCCGTGCGCGTCCCAACACAAAATTTTCGATACGATAATTATTTCGATATACCAATAAAACCCGTATTCTCGAAAGACGGGATAATATTACATTATTTTCGTATAAAGTGTTTTATAAAAGACCCGGTTCGGATAATTATCCAATACGGGTATTAAATCGGATCGTTTCTGCAGTTACTTAGCGGCTAAGTAACTAATTTAACGATCCAAAATGATCCAACACGAACCAATATTCCATAAATATATATAGCCTTTTATTATTTCATTTTACTCGTAATAATCATAATCGATCAGTAAAAAAATAGGAAATAATGAAAAAACCCTAAAAATGATACGTTCTTAAGAATCAATCGTACAAACGAAGGTGTTAACGAACTCTGATTCGGGCGTGCAACATATCAAAACGAAGCTCTCGGAAACCTCTTTCTGAATCAATCATCTGTTTTTGTGCAAGAATCAAGGTATTTTTCTGATTTAATTATTTTAATTCGAATTATTTATGAATTAAATTATGAATATTTATTCTTAATGTTTTTGATATGATTTGATGGCTTAATCATGTAGATCTTTTCTTCCTGGTCATTTTGGTATATTATATGTCAAAAACCAATATCAATAACATATAGAAAAGGGTGTTGGATTTTGAAAATTGAAATTAGGGTTCTAGTGGGTTGAATGTTCTTAATCCAAAATTGGAGGTTTTTATTGTGATGATTCTGGGTTGAAAAGAGTTATACCAACTGATAGATCGTGTTAATGGGAGTCGAATTATGGTACTCGTGTTGGCATGGGAAGTCGGAGTCGACTTCGCCGGAAAGAGGAGCCCACCGGCGGCGTGTTTTTCCGTTGAAATTTCCGGCCGTTCCTGAGGGGTTATGTTAATTTTGAGCACATGAATGAGTTCCTGGAGACGTAACGATCAATCCCTGTTAATTGGAATGATTTCTGGGCAGTTTTGCAGTCGCTAGAAAATCTTATTGATGGCGTCCATGGCTTCCGGCGAGCTTGGGGGAGACGACTGTAAAAGTTACAGTTTAGTCCCCCAAGTTTTGCAAACTTTGCGTTTTTAATACCTCTATTTTAAAAACTTTTTAAAAATAAATCAGTTTTAAAAATACTCAAAAATCCGATTTCTGTTTTGTCTATTTTCAAAAAATATATTTTCTTTTTAAAAAATTTTCAGAAATTGATTTTTATAATTTTAAAACTTCAAAAATTTATTATTTCTTTTCTGAAAATTATTTTAATTACAAAATCAATCTTAATTATTTAATTAATTAATTTAGTTAATAATTAATTATTTAATTAGTCAAATAATTTAAATATTAATTGATTAATTAATTGAATTAGTTATTAATTAATTTTAATTGATTATTTAATTGGATTTAATTATTTATTTTTGATTTAAAAATTATGAAAAATAGTTTTGAGTTTTAACATATTATTTAAAATTATTTTCAAGGCTCGATAATTATTATAAAATTATTTTAAAGTCAGATTCGGGTGTTCGAACCCTATTATTTAATTATAAAATGATTTTGAGACCAGTTTTAATTCCGAAAAATGTTCAAAAATTCGTAATAAATCTGGAAAATCTTTTTAACCCTGAATCTTGTTTGAATAATTATTTTAATTGAATATCTTACATGCTACGTGTTATATGTGATTTGATTGATGCATAATATGATTTTATGTGTATTGGTTGACTGTTTTATTCATAACTTTCAATTCGTACGTCGGATTTGGGTAAAACGAAGGGTAGTTAGAAGCTTGTAACGAATAGAATGTGATGAGAAGTAGTATTGATAAGTACATGTGATGTTTAACAGAGGAAGCGAGACGTAGAAAAGGAAAGCAGGTAGTCAGTGAGTGGGAACCACTTGACAGGTGCTAGTAAAGTGAAAGCGAATTGATAAGGAAAGTATTCATATTCTTCGTTGATGATATTACAAGTATTATGAACTCTCTTCATTATGTTACAACTATTCCAAACCGTTCTTATTCTATATTGCAAGTACTTTGAAGTACTTAACCTAAACCATGATTTTTATTGATCTTGAGCCATAAGCCCGATTCTTCATAAATCGTTGATTGTTGAATCCTCGGATACAAAGCATACCTATACGATACTACTCCACAAATACATATCTACCATATACTGATTCTTGATATGAGATTGCTTAACATACCAACCCTTATATCCTGCGTAACAGAAGACCAATTCTTGTAACTCTTGAACCCTTGGGTCTCTTGCTTTCTGATTCTTTCCTTGGCTGAAACCCAACCTTTCTGATTTCCTTGTTATTTCTTGGAATTACATATCATCCTATGCTTTAAAATAAATGTTGTTTATAATTCAACTATTGATTTACAATGTTAATCATATTGTTATTATGGAATTGGATTGTTTTTTTTATATGGACCAGATTCGTGGTCCGACCAGATTCGTGGTCATAATAGGCCAATGTGTGCCTTGGATCCAGTATATAGAGCAAAGCTGGGAGCCTTGCTCGGGGTTAGTACATGACTGATCAGCAGCCTAACCTTGGTTTTTAAAATGAAAATTAATATCCAGTTCTAATCATTGCTTATCAGTAAACTTGATTCCTTCTATCATTTTAATTGATCATTGTTAATCTCAGTTACTGTCTTTGTGACTTGTTAAGCTAGTTAGCTCACTCTTGCAAAACTATTAAATTCTTTTCCAGTGAAAAAGGAAACTGGTGGTAACGAGGATCCCAAGATAAGTGTGCGAGCTAGGTATCTAGGTTGAAATGAAATAAACTGGCAGATGATGTTTGGCTTGGTTGTGTTGATAGTGTGTAATAAAGTTTAAACTTCAGTTATAAGATAAATAAACTGGGATTTGGTATGTTTGTTTAATAAATAAGATTATGGCTTTTGGACATACTTTAAACTGTGTCGATCTATGGATTATGGTAAGTGGGGTCATTTCATATATATATTGTAATATTAAAAATAGGTTTAAATATGGTGGTGTGTATGTTATAGGCCCCAAACTCCTGACCCGGGTTTGGAGGGCGTTATAATATGTCTGTGAGTAAGAACATTTTCAATGATAGCTTTACCTTTCTTCATGTTGACTTCTTGCCCTCTGAAATTTATGTATTTAGGAACATATGATCCAAAATAATATCGACCATCATCCAGTATCCTTCTTCTGATATTGGCAAGAATCATGTTTGACCATAACCTAGAAATTTTATCTTTAAATCTTGGCAAATAGTGAATGTACTTCAATTCTTTTGTAGACACGATCACCATACATCAAGTGAAAGAACTTGAACTTGATTATTTTGCAATAAGAGTAAGATCTTCTGTTTAGATTCAGAACCATCTTGTCAAGAATAATCTTCACAGCTTCAAGTCTATCCAGATGATCAACAATTATTTCCTGATCTGGACTATTAGCCAGTGTGAAGTTCAACAACTTTAAGTTGACAAGTTTAGCTTCGTGATGTCCTATTCCAGCTCTTATGAATGGTTCAATCAAGTTCATCTTCTTAGCTTGTTCTAACCAAGATTTCTTATCTCCCATGGCATTAGAACTAAGTCAACCATCCAACCTTATTCCTCCAGTGGTAAAACTCAATTTATCATTATAATTAAGATCAACAACCTTTCTCCATTTGCATTTGTTCTTGATATTTGGAAATACTTGAGCTCTCTTTTCTGCTTTTTCTTGCAACATCTTCTTATTTGTACTCTTCCATCAATTCCTTTCAAATCTTTTAAGCATATTCTTGTATTCTTGATCTGCTTTATCAACAACTATTCCAATTTTTCCTTCCTGAGCTCTTTCTTCTCTGTCAAAAACCATTTCTTCTTCGTTGAAGTTTTCAGCATTAACAGCTTCAACATAAGTAGAGAGAATCTATAAGTCCATTCGAAATAGAATTTTTTATTCAGTCTTCACAGAATTAGGAATCACTATCATTCTTTCACTGTCAGGAAAATCATCAGAACTTCTATCATTGTAATCAGGAATTAAACTAGGAGTAACAAAAGCAGCTTCGATATTAGATCTATGTGATCTATCCTTAGAGACTTGAGTTGATTGTGTCTTCTTTTGACTTTGAATTCCAGTTCTAGATTGAACTTTCATAGTATCAACTTTTATAGCATCAGATGTCTCCTTTTCTTCTTTATCACCATCATCATCAGAATTGGTATTTCTCCTCAAAACTGATTTAGAAAGACATTTCGTCTTTGATACTATCTCCCCCTTTTGGCATCTAGACACTATAGAAGGGAGAAAATAACATCCAACTTGGAATTTGTAGCAATCTGAACAGCTTCCAAAGCTGTCAGTTTTTTAGACATTCGATCTTGTTTTGCTTCGAAGCTAAACATTCTCTTTAGCAAACCACTTTGTTTGTTTGTACCTTTAATAGTCACATAAAGATCATCAAGCTCCGCTCTAATTTTAATAATATCTTCCTTGAATGCATGGACAAAAGAATGCATTCTTTTGACTAAAACAGTAATGGATTTGATAGATGCTTTCATATCAGTATTTGAAACTAATTGAACAACATGATCAACTAAAGTTTGAGCAGATTCCATAAAATATCTTTTCACTGGGTAATCTCCAAGAATGATTCCATTCATAAGCCCTATGAGGATGTAGACTAGCAGCATGACCAGATGATTAACCAAAAGTAGAGAATTGAGAGGCTTCAATACCAGCTTTCAAAATAGCATCATCAGTATTATCATCATCAGAGTCATCAGAATAATCTTGATCACCGGAATATCTCTTTGGAATATCAGCATCAACATCAGAATCAAGAATTATGCCTTTGAGATTTAAATCAAGATTTGACTTAGAAGGCTTAATTACTTATGTAGATCCTGGAAGAAAAGAACCATGAGTACCTAAATCTCTCTGTTCTTTTAAAGTGATCTCATCACCTCTTACTCCACTCATATCATGACTTTTAATAGTCAGAGCTTCCTCACAAGGATTAACTAAATATTGTCTCTCATATACCTCTCCTTTTGCCAGGTAAGGATCTTGCCTCTCTTGAATTCTGTTTTTCACTAAATCTTTTCTCTCAGTTTCATATAAAAAGCTCAGAAAAATTTGTCCTACAGAAATATGAGGTGGCTGAGAAGAGTTGTCTATGATCATATGACTAGAGGTATTCCTTTGTAAAGGTTTAATCACAGTCATATCAGCAGATAAAGTAGAGTTTTGAGGATTTGTACCTTGAGGAGTATCAACCATTGGTATAGCCTTGAGTGGTTGTACCAA
This sequence comes from Apium graveolens, assembly GCF_009905375.1. NCBI lineage: Eukaryota > Viridiplantae > Streptophyta > Magnoliopsida > Apiales > Apiaceae > Apium > Apium graveolens. The sequence goes on from NC_133651.1 coordinate 168,805,380, forward strand.
GATTGTTTCAATCTTATCTTGAAAAGTGATCAGTACAGCTGTAGAATCAGGAACAGCTTCATCAGGAATTGTTCTTGTGTTAGGAATGTGCTGCTTGTCAGAAAATGATCCCTTAGTAGAGTTTGATACTAAGTCTGTAACATTACCTTGAACTTTTGGTTCTTCTGTGACTTGAGGTGTAGAAGCTTCTTCAACCCTTTAAACTGAAGGTTTTTGTATGCTTCCCTTTAAGATAGGATCATGGATAACAACACCCAATTTAGGAGTGTGCTTTTGATGAGATTTCATGTCTTGTACTGTATTCATAATATCATCAACCACGGAAATTTGACTTCCTTGAGCAATGTCAGGAATAGTCAGATGTGAGAATATGCTTGCACCTACACTTTAAGCAGGTGGTTCTTCTGTAGTAGGGGCTTTAACAGGTGCATCTTCAATTTGAGAAGATGGTTCTTGTGTACTGTACCCCATCTGTGGTGATCAAAGTTTGATCTTCTTGTATATATAAATAAATGAAGTCTTTGTTTTCCTCTTGATAGACTTCTGCAGATCAAGTTCCTTAGAAATTTCAACTGTCTTGGCTGTGTGAGATGTAGAATGTCAGGAACTTCTTGAGACCTATCAGGATTTGACAAAGGTTTTTCAGGATTTGTAGATTCCTGATCCAGAGCAATATCAGCCAATACTTTAAGACCATCAAATTTCTTGTGAACCATTTCTGCTAACTTCATTAATCGTCTTTTCTTAGGTTAAACAGCTACGACCAAATTTTGATATTCTCCTGTACTAGCACCAGTAACCTCCACTAGTCTAACAGGCTTCATGAACAAAATTGGACCATCACTGTCACTTTCAATGTGTGATGATTCATCAATCAGTTTATTACCAGCTCGAACTTTCCTTTTCTTGCTGTCTGCAAGCTTCTTTATGTGTGTTATTGATGAAATACTTTTCTTCTTTACTCCACCTTGTTGCTCCAAATATATAAGTGAGAGTGAAACATCCTTTAGACCTGATTTTCTCTGAGACAAATCAGACTTAGCTAATGTCTTCGATTTTGCAACTGATTCCTTTTGAGAAGAATAATAGGTGATAAAGTATTTCGATTTAAGTGAAGAAAAATGAACACTTTGGTCAGGAATAGGGTTGGATGTGCCCTGTCCCACAACATCAGGATTTGGAAAATTATATTTGTCAGGCATTTTGTTAGAAAAAAACACCCACAATTCCCGAGGTAAAACATAATTTTTGATCAAGTGAAAATTATACATTGTGAATGCAATACCATTTTTCTTTATGAGAATACACTTAAAAATGTTTGATTCTTGCTCAAAGACCTGTTTTCTTGATCTGTTCCAATATCATTAATGAAGATAGCTCGAGAACAATTAGTTATATAAATGTAAAATATGAAATTTGAAACATATGAATTCAAAATCATGCATACAAATATCATGATAATGATCAATCATAAGTTATGAGCTAGAAAGTAAACAAGAAGAGAGCTTTCATTAATAATATTAAAATTCATTACAAGATAGACCATAAAGATTTTTAATCCTAATTCCTAAGAATTAGAACTACTCTTCCTTAGTCTTCTTGTTGTCCTCCTTATTCTTCATCTCTCGTCTTAGGTATATGCAAGAGATGGATGATGCAAGAGAAATAATATTCTCTTGAAATGTCAAGAGTTCGAGTAGACGTTCCTCTGCCTCTTCAGCTCGTTGAACCTCTTCAAAGCGAACCTCCAGATTAAAAAGATGTAACTCAAGCTGGTCATCTCAGCACAATTGATCAAAGATCATCTGTGGAATTTCAGTAGGATGAAAATGTTGACCATTAATTAGGACTCTTAGTCCAAAAGGGTCAAAGTAAAGTTTTCCTTCTATTTGATTAAGAGCAGGCAAGTATACGCCATATTTTCGAGTGAAGAAGTGAGCCATTGAGAGAGAAATTTTCAAGATTTTAGAGTTAGAGCTTTGATATTATGTGATAGAGACGATTGAGTAGTGATTGAGGTTTATATGAAGTAGGGGATGTGATTTTATAACCAAAACCTACTGGGAATCTAAAAAGACACTTTGATTAACCGCATAGTAATGAATACTGCATGCATAATATTACGCGTATCTAGGCAAATAACACATAGTCTCTTTACATGCACCTATTCTCGATATAAAACAAATAATGATGACAAGTTAAACATGATTATTCAAAATAGAATAAAGCAAATTTGTAAAACTTAAAAATCACGAAAGAAATAATGTTACCGTCCTTTTCAAGAAAAGCCATGTCTTGTCCATTACTTGCTGAGATAAAATTTGTAATCCAAAATCAAAAATTTTATCATGATTTCTCCCCTTTAGCATTTACATTGTTGAATTTATTAGAAAAATCAGCAAATCTTTTCTCCACTAACCGTTCTGTTAAAAATTTACAAATCATTAACAATAAAAATTACAGAATTAGTTTCATACAAAACTCCCCTGTAATCATGTTGTCAGTTCCTGATAGTTTTACGTTTCTCCCCCTCAACATGTGTATTATCATCAGGATTTTCCTTCTTTCCTGATTTGAGACTTTTGTCCACAAGTAGACCTTTTACCAAATCTTTGTTCACCAGTTCATGAGGTGAGAAAGCTTCTTGTGCCAATTCCAACTTTCATCTACTGATGCCTTGGTTACCAGACAAGTTTCTGGACCATCATTATTTGCATAAATTTTGGCTTCATAAATGTTTCCATGTCTGTAAGCTTTGAAAACAGTTTTCCTTGTGATCTTATGAACTACTTCACAATGCGTATCATAGAACACGACATAGAAACCTCTGTCAGTACTTTGACTGATGCTCAACAAATTATGCTTCAGTCCAGCTACGTTTGAGATGATGACGTTTCCAATGATAATATTGCCATATCCCAGTGTTTTTCCTACATTGCCATCTTAGGAAACCATCGGGCCAGTCTTCTCCTCATATTATGATAACCTGGATTTATTTCCAGTCATATGTGTTGAACAACCACTTTCCAAGACAAGCACATTTTTCTTGTTTCCCTCTAATCAGAAATATGGATATCAGTCAAAATTTTTGAGAACCCACACTTGTTGGGTTCTTTTTGACATCTTATGCATTTTTACATTAGCAGACCTTTTGTCAGGACTTGGTCCATCAGGATTTTGTCTTGACATTTTTAACTCTATAAGATGTATGAACATTCAGTTTAGCAGTTCTATTTAAAACAACAATTTTATTAAATTTTGGCAAAATATCATAATTATTGTGATACACACTATGATAATCCTTACAAGTGTAAATAGAATTCCAACTCCTACCATAATGAGAACAAGGATTTTGTGGTTTGTATAATACTGATCTACCACTAATGTCAGATTCAGGAATTTTAGAGACTTTCTTTTTAGGCTTCATGCAATCAATCATAATATGATTAGTATTACCACAGTTAAAACAAGCTTTCCTAGGTGCATTAGGAATGTACTTATAGTTGTTTTCCTTGTTTATTCCTTGTTTTCCATTTCTACCTCTCTTAGACCTAGGTTTGGGAGCCTTAGACGTTATCTCACATATCTTCTTGTCTAACTGACTCTTAGAGAGAAGTCCTATATTTTTACCTTTCTTGCCTTGCATTTTAGGATCTTCTTTTGTTTTAGCAGGGACTCTAGGTTCAGCCTTTTCTTCAGCAATGTTCTTAGAGGTAGAACCAAATTCATAGACTCACTCAACTCCTCTTTCATCAGTTCCAACAAACTTAACTGGAGTGGTGTTATTAATGGATTTATTGATATTCCTATTAGCAAATTTGTTATAACCTAGACATTCTTTCCAGTTCTTATCACTGATGAATTCATGAACTTTCTTTCCTGAGGTCATCCAAGTCTTAAACATTTCTCTTTCCTGTCCTAGAACTTTCTCTAGTCTAGCATACCTGATGTTTATCCGAGTTTCATTGTAAGGGCCCCAAATCCGGGATCAGAGTATTTGATCGTCACTATGAAACCTCAATCCAAATTAACATGTTAAATTAATAAACAAATTCTAGCAGTTAGAATATTGCATCTGTGACCCCAAACTACACCAAGATTTTTTCAGGTTATAGTTCTAGAAACAAGAATTCCAAATTCCACAAATAATTTTTTTCTTTTTCACTTTCTTTTAAGACTCTTTTCAACCAATTCCAAACTCAAAGATAAACCCCTGGTATAACTTCCAAAGGAAGTATACTTGGCCCAACTATATAATACACAGCTATATAATAATATAATATAAATAACTTTACACAATAGAACTTACAGTAGTTCTGCAAACCCTGATTCAACCACTTTCCAAAAGCTTTTTTTGTGCTTTCTCGAAATATGCAGCTAAACAGCTCCAGTTAATCCTCACTAGAAGGTTAAATTTAAAAGTAGGCAAGTATGAGCGAAAGAAATGCTCAGCAAGTTCATTATAGCATATATATGGTCTTTTGATATAAAAAACGACATCTGCAATAGAGCAGAATATTTAAAATCATAGTTGCTGAATCAGAAAATTTGTTAAGGAATCCCAAAATTGGTTCCTTAAATGAATTAAAAATCCTTTTGATATTTTTGAGCGAAATGTTTCAGCAATACTTTGAATCTTGATAAGGATAAAACTTGGAAAATAGTGTTTACGGGAATATCGTAAACAACAATAACATGGAATAGTGATTATGGACTAAATAATTATTCAAAACCGAACTCTTGATAAAAATACTCATTTTGTTATCATATCAAATTAGATATCAATACGAACTTTCATGCTCACAACATCCCATACTGAAGTCAACATCAATCATCTATACTAATACCAGCTCTGATATTTAACAACAACATAAATATCCACATCAATCAGACCTGAATCAAAACCACATTTCACCTTTTATCCAAAACCAAAATACTTAATAAATCATTATTTGTGATTATCAAAACAAGAAAGAATTTTATATATCAATTTATATTGGAACCAATTATATTTCATATTGTTCCTGAAGATCAGTCACAAAACAACACCAATATCCCGCAACCATACCGTAAATATAGGTACCACCGGTATCTCGCAGCCATACCGTACCTATAGGGCGCCAGAAAAGGCATATATTCGCCTTGCAAGATATTACAGCTGGACCGATGTCTCGATCAGCTACGCAGTAACCAGTAACCATTCAATCTCAAAACCTTTTATTGAAAAGGAGCCGACTCAATCAACATCTTAAATAATTTTATTCCCCCTTTCACTTGGGCAAGAATACTTGCAATAAAATCATTTTCTCAAAACCCAAAACATTTATAAATCCATTCATTTGATAAGTAAAATCACTTAGCTATTCTGAACTTAGAATAGCAGAAGAGTACTTGCATAATAAATATTTAATTCAGCAATATGTAAAACATTTATCTATTCAGAACTGAGAATAAGAAAACAATACTTGCATAACCATAAGCAGTTGGATATGAAAAACATTAAACTATTCAGGAATTAGAATAACTTAGAGAACTTGCACAATATGATTCAAAATAAATATCACTTGAACGATAAGTAAAGATAGGGATGCATGCCTTTGGTTTTTAGCAGTTAGTCACACTCGTAATAACACAATCCCTCATTCTAACATCTTATGACATCACCCTCTTTTATTCCAATAATTCTCTGATATGCCGCTCCTGCGATTGCTAGAATCCAGATATCCAATACCATTCCATTTCATTCTTTCCAATGCCTGGTCCCGATCAACTCGAGCGATCCGTATCTATAATTAAAAGATACAACTTTAATCGTCTAAACAATAATTACTCGACGAACTGCGCATCAAACCCTATCGTCTACCCATACGATAGCCCACACATAAATAAAATAGTTAAACACAAGACACTTAACACACGTACGCATGTAATTCACATAACACGTACACATATTACTCATGTATCACATAATTCATATAACATATGACTTAGTTCGTTAAAACATTTGACTCGGCACTTTTAGAATCGAAATCGGGTAAAAAATATGGTTTATTGATCAATAATCAACTCAGAATGATTTATAAAACGAGCGACCTTTAGATATAAAAGAATTTGGGTCTCGAAAGTATTTTTAATGAAAGCAGAATATTTTTCTGAGTCTAGACACGTTCGTTTCGTATTAAATAGACAATCAGTCTATTTTCTATGAATAAAATAAGACTAATTCAATTAATAATAATATTAATTTAATTATTTAATACCTTTATATAATTTTAAAAGCTCAAAATAATTTTAAAATATTATTTGGCTCAATTATAAATAATTACACTTCATTCAACTATTTATAAATAAAATTAATTGATTCAATGAATTAATCAATTAATTAAATGAATACATAATTAATCAAAACAAATTATAAATAATTAAATCAATTATGATTTTTGAAAATAATAAAATATAATAATTAAAATTGAAATAAATATTTTAGAATTTTTTTTGAAATAACGTTTTTGTAAAACAGACTTTTCCCGGGGTTAGAAACCCTCAAAATCAATTCGAACAATACAATCCAACTATACTCTAATAAAATCAATAAATTTAAAACATACCATAATATATATTTGCACATATAAACACGTTAGAAACGAAAAACATGGTCAAAAGTGACTTCTATAACAACTTCTAAAAATTATGAAATAAATATATAAACACTAACATGATATATAATATACCCAAGCACAAAAATGGAATCTTGAGATCCTTACCCAAAATAAATTCTGATCACCCTAAGAGATTATCTAATGTCCGAAAAATCTCTCCAGAAAAATCCGAAATTAATCGCCAAAGACATATACACGCTGAGATGCCAAGCGGAGTAATCAACACCGTCAAACTCCTTTTCTACGCCCCGAAAATAAATTAAAACGGAAAATATGCTCTACAAATATTCTTCTCAAAATCTCATAATATATATACCCATGCATAGGTATCGAAGCGCTAATCGTTAATATATATTACTATTGAAATTTGGACGGACGGTTTGTAAGATATTAATTTTTGAAAATTAATAGTAAATAAATATACAGAGAATAGAGAGGGACAGGGGAGGGGAGGAGAGAAACAGAAGGGGGGCGCTGTGGGGAAAAGGAAAGGGGGGAAGTAATCGATACGAGGGTGAAGGAAAAACACAGGGTTTTTCGTGTGTTTCGTTTCTCTGTTTTTGTTATTCTTTTTTTTATATAAACTGACACTTAACAAAATGAAGTATAAGCGTCTGCCACGCTTCGCCCAACTCCCTGAGGATCAAACGCGTGTATTACATTCTACTAGAAGCCCGATTCCGTTCCGTGTTTCGCATTTTAACGAACAAAATTGCGGATAAATAAAATTCCAAAAATTACCAAAATAATTTTAAAATCCTCAGAATAATTAAAAACTAGTAAAATAAAATTTTCATAATTGTTAAATCATATTTGACTCGCAACTCATACCCGCATTTAGCGATTTAAGGAACAAACTTGCGAGTGAAACTAACTCAAAAAATTACTGAAATACTTCTAAAATTCTCAGAATATTTAAAAACTAATAAAATAAAATTTTCATAATTTTTAAAATATTTTTGAATTGTGCATTAGATCCGCATTTTACGATTTAACGAACAAACATGCGGTTGAATTTAATCCTAGAAATTTACAAAATAATTTTAAAATTCTCAAAATATTGAAAACTTATGAAAATATGAGTTTCATGATTTTTGAAACATTCTGAAATTTAATACTAAATTTACACTTATATATCGGATCCAAAATTAGATTACTTAGCCCCTAAGTAACTATAAAAATGATACAATTGAATACCAGATTTGGATAATTATCAAAACCGAGCTTTTTATAAAACACCCTATGAGAAAATAATGTAAAAATATCCCGTCTCTCGAGAATACGGGTTTTATTGATCTACCGAAATGATTATCGTATCGAAAATTTTGCGCCGGGACTCGTACGGGTAAAACCGTACTCCAGATCGAAAAAGTTAAAATACGGAAAATGCTCAGAATAATCAAATTCGGTTAGGAAAGATTTCTCCGAAGAGTTACGGGTTGTAAAAACGCAAAAACGATTGAAGTTGGACGATTCCCGACTTTATAAAATAGTTTTATAATTACTCAAAAATAATTATTAAATCTAAAAATTCTTATAAAATTATATAACAATCCAACAATTATCAGAAAAATACCATAATTATCTATACTTTATTCAGGACATAATAAAAATCAAAATACTGACACTTTATCACATATAAACACCCAAATGTAAATATCAATTAGATAATTCACCAAAATTCCCATAATAATCATATAATAATTATTTATTAATAAAAATAATTGCATGATATTTCCCGGATATTACCAAACAATTTCAATTTACTGATATCAATATAATCGGCTTTCATATAACTTTTAAAAATAACATTTAAGTAAATATTTCAGAAATTAACAAGAATCGATACAACACTTAAAAATTAGCACATTACCATTTAATAACACGGACTCGTCAAACAGGAATAAAATATCCACCATTTTACTCCTTCCAAATCAGAAAATCACATAAACATATTAAAATAATAATAATAATAATAATTCTGAAAAATACGGGATATCACATTCATTATGTTTAACTTTATTACATGCTTTTTCATGTTCATTTATGCAAACTAACTCAACTTCTAAGAACTCATTTCTTTCTTTAAGCTTCTTATTATCAGCAATCAAACTATCACATTCAATAGTCTTACATTTAAAAGTAACATGCAAAGAGTACAAGAAAGTTTTCAGTTCAGACATATTATCAATATCAACAGGAAATATAACTGAAGGTATGTAATAACCCCAATTTTTGGAATTTTTGAAACCCTTATGAATAGTGTTTTGCTGATTGAGTTTTCTCACGATAATAGATCTTATGTCAGGTATCGAGATGTCGCCTTATGAGATCCTTGAGGGAAGACAATGTCGATCTACCTTATGTTAGGATGAAGTTGTAGAGCGCAAGATGCTCGGACCAGCAGTGGTCCAAAGGACCAAGGATATGATAGATCTAATCAGAGGACGGCTGGTAGTAGCCCAAGATGGACATGAGGAATATGTTAATTTGACATGAAAGGACAAAGAATAGGAAATAGGGGACCTAGTAATGTTAAAGGTATCCCTTGGAAAGGATTGATGAGGTTCAAAAAGAAAGGAAAGCTAAGCCTACAAATTGTTAGACCCTTTGAGGTATTAAGACGTATTGGGAAGTTAGCATATGAGCTAGCCCTACCCCCGAACATGTAGTAAGTTCATAATGTGTTCCACATATCAATGTTAAGCAAGTGTAATTCGGATGCCAGACAAATAGGGGCATATGAGTGCATAGACATGCAACCAGACGTAACCTACATGGAGCAACCAGAAAGGGTTATAGATCAAAAATGGACAAATGCTTAGGAGAAGAGTTATCAAACTAGTCAGAGTTTGATGGTAGAACCACAATGTGGGAAAATTACGTAAGAGTTAGAAAGTGCAATGCTAAGAAAGTATCCCTATTCATTTTCTATCTGATTCCGGGACGGAATCCTTTTAAGGAGGGGTGACTGTTACAACCCCAATTTTTGGAATTTTTGAAACCCTTATGAATAGTGTTTTGCTGAATAAGAAAACTTTTCATGCCACACTATGTAAGGGTTCTTTTATTGATCTTCTGGTATATTATTAGTACTCTATGTGGTATATAAGTGTATGTAAAGATCGTCAGAATCCAAATCCGAACACTTTGATTTTTCCCGGAAATCCACTAGATACAGAAAGAATTGAGTATAAGGTAACAAAATAAAAAGTATTTAAATTAAAGGATTATAAGAGATGATTATAAAAGGAATATAATGTATTGAGAAAGGTTAAGGAAACGTAAGTAATAAGATCTCGGGTATGATCCCTCAAACGAGAAACGAGAACGAAAGTTAAGCGAACCGTATAACAGATCATCGGTCATTAGGCAAACAATTAGGAGTTAATCAAGGAGGTTAGGGATGATGAGGTCATCAAACCAATTAGAAGAGGGCAAGTAAGGGGTGATGACATAGCAAAGGTGACATAAGCATGACATAGGGGGTAGGAGGTGTGGTTGGTTTTTAACCACACAATTTTCAAGGTTAATAAGGTAATTAACCAAAATCAAATCAAAAGCAACCAAGCTAAGCTAAACAAATCACAAACACAAAAATCATTTCCTTTCTTCTTCAACATTTGCTCTCGGCTTTCTTTCATTTCAAGAAGAAGAAATTTCAAAGTTCAAGTTCCAAGCTTCCTTAATTAGTAAGGTAATTATCTAGTACTCCTTATGCATAGATATGGCTATCCTATAAGTTTAAGCCTCCAATTCATTCTCAATCTCTTCCAAGAAATCAATGAAGAAGATAATGAATAGTGATTTCAAGATTTTTAACTTGATTTTTCTTGTTTTTCCTTTAAGATCCAAGCATCCCTAAGACATCTCAAGGCTTCTTAAAGCTTCCTAGCTACTCACATCACTTCAAGGAAGATATAACATCTCCAAACCCTAGCTTTACTTTGTATATTAGGATGATTTTGATTGTTATGGTAAAAGAGTAGCTTGATGCTTGCATGTTTAGAGTTTGGGTTGGAGTTGTAGTAAATTGGATGTTGAAATCTTATTGATTAGTTAAAGGACTTAAGTATAGTTTTAAATTCATGTTTGAGAATAACATAAATTGGAGAACTTGAGGTATTGGGGCTGTTGTAGTATGGTATGGATGGATTTTGGTTGTATGAATGAATTGGGGTTGCTTGGTGGTTGATTTGGAATGGTATAAATTTGGGAAATCGCGTAAACATAGTCGTCGTAATGTCTGATTTACTTTAGGCTGTTTTGTTCTTAACATTAGGACCCGAGAACTCCCTGCTAGGTTTTGACCATTGCCATGATTAGATAGTTCATGTTACGAGCTTCGTTTTGATATGTGGTTCGTTTGATTCCGATGTACGGTTTAGGAGAAACGGCCGTTTTAAGTAACGACGTTTCGCGAACGAACCATTACCCCTCGCCTTACTTTGAAACATATGTAAAGTGGATTAGGCAGTTGGTAAGGTACTCGCGAAAGAATCGCCTTAAAACCCTTAATGGTTAATTTATTAAAAATGGTGGAGCCGAGGGTACTCGAGCGACTTAAGAGAATCAGTAAGCGCAAAGCGAGCGTTAGAGTCTAATTTGGTTAAAGTATAGATTTACAAGTGACTTTGGTTTAATTCCAACTTATATGTTGTTTATAGGTTACCAGACTCGCCCCGAGCCATTTATAACCCCCAGTCGCTCAGGCAAGTTTTCTACCCGTATAACTGTTTTTGTGATGTATATGTGTATATGCATGATCTTGTGATAAATGCATATTTGTTATTAGCAAATTCTTGCGATATATTGTAGCATGTGATATGGTATATATGCATGCCTTTTTCGTATTCTTGATTTATATATCTGTTGGTTCAAATGCTTATTAGTTGCATAATACCTATGCTAGAGATAAGCAGTAGTTGCGTATACCCTGAGTACAGGGGACCCAAAGGTGAACCCTTTTCTAAAAACCGGGAGTAGATGTTCCCGAGTATATGATATATATATATATATATTTATATATATATATATATATTGATATAGTTTTCAAAATTATTAATCGAATAAGGTTTATTCGATAAGTTTATATTATTTAATGAATATTACTTGAATATTCATTCGAGGACTTATGACTCAGTTTATATTATTTAATGAATATTATTTGAATATTCATTTGAGGACCTATGACTCCGATTATTTATTAAATAATATCCTTTATTTTATTAAAGAATAATGTTTCGATAATCAAACTCATTTTCGATTATTCAAATAAAGATCGTACTTTCGTATAAGTATATCTTTGGTTATTTATTATTCATTTCAAGTATGAGTTTTAAAACTTTTACTTCAATTATTTTTATAAGGATTATTCTTATGGGAATATTATTTAAATAATAATATTCAGATATTTTCTAATGTATCGGGACTGATTTATTTCATTAAATCAGCATTACTCCAAACATTCTTAAAAATGTTTTCGATTCTTCAAAATGATTTTAAAAGTTAGAGCGGATCCCAAAAACTCGTTTCCAGATTTAAGATCTTCCTTTCGAAGGAGACTTGAATATTCGCTCAAAAATCTTAGGGATCCGGCTCTGTGGTGTATTTTATATTCGCAACGAGGTTGTTATTTTGAGAAAACAATTTGATTACTTGCCCAATGTTCGGGAAGTAAGTCCATCTAATTTAGTCGGCATAAGCGACAGGCCGGGGTACGGTCTATGAAGGTGTAAGAGGCTGGGTGACAGTCCATCCACGCGTGAGTGGCCGGGTAACGGTCTAGCACGAGGTCCTAATGCATCCTGGGTGATGACCGGCAAGGAATTCATCCATCTACAGTAGAAAAGGTTACTTATTGGTATCTTTGCCTGATCAGCAAGATATCGGGTTTATGCCAAAATTCTTTTCTTTCTAAAATTCATTCGATATTGCAACTCTGTTCATACTTTACATGACAGAGGTTTTCAGGAAATGTATGATATATATATATATGGATATATATATATCGGGACTTAATGAAGTATCTCGTAACTTCATTTCATTCAATAATATTTCAAAGATTGAATCTATTCAAGTCTTATCTTGTATTCTCATCTATGTGATGAACTTTTGAAACTAATTATAACTTGAACGGTGGTAGTTCAAGTAGTATTCGGAAAAGAGATAAGTATATTGGAGTATTTTGTAACTTCATCTTTTAAACTTATATCTAGTTAATGATTATCTTATGCATGACAAAGATTTTCAGAAAAACGTTGAGACAAGGTTGGATATATGAGATCACCTTGCAACGATATTTTTATATAGTTATAAACTGGAACTCTGTGTATATTATACATGTCAGAGGATTTCAAAGATTGTGAAAAGTATATATGTATATATACTGAATATTTTGCGACTTGGTTAAGATATCAACTTGGTTTATTTCTTCTTGACCAAGACTTTCATGAGTACTATGAGAATGCTCATATATTGTAAATCATTATACATATTATTTTGGTGGGCTTGTTGCTCACCCTTGCTTTCTTCTTTCATCACACAACATCAGCTAGACAAGATGAACAGGACCAAGCTTCCAATTCGCAAGCGGTTAGAAAATGTTCCGCAGTTTTCTGGAAGCGTTGATGTCGTCGTAGCTGAGGTAGGAGCTACCAATAGGCTAGGTTTTCAACTATTGATGAACCTGATTTATGTATATTTATGAATTGTAATAATGGCAAAGAAATGTAAATTTATTCAGAAACCCTTTTAAGGTGTATTGGCATATAATTGTGGAATAAAATGACTTGTGATTATTTTTGGATATTCATCTCTGAGACTATAACTTGTGGTGTGTGTGTTTATGGTGGGGTCACAGTATAGAATAGTTGATTATTTATTAAGATTCGGTGTTATTAAGGGAAATGGAACTCGTGACAACCCGGATCCCCGACCCCGGATTTGGGGGTGTTACAGAAATGGTATCAGAGCGAAGCGTTATAAACCTCAGAGATGATGTGACGTTAAGATAATAAGAACTCTTTCCAAGTTCATAGTCGGACTACCTAACGTAGTACTGACAGTTAAAACCCTTATGGGAACCCTTATAAATATAGTGATAGTAACATAGTTCGTTCTCGTATAGGGCAGCGGGGCACCGGACCCTGGGGTTCAGGAGCATCAGCATGAGGATTTTTTATTACATGTTGGAGATCAAATTGTGAATCTGATAGAGTACCCTAACGAGGGACCGGATGAGATTCATATTGAGAATGTTGCGGTTGAGGATGTTATCCAAGAAGGGATTGTTGCCGAGGAGGATCTCGTGGAGGATCCTGACGAGAATGAAGAGAGGACCGCTGAGGAATTGATGACCGTAGTCAGGGCGACTACCAGAGCAAGAGTGGCCGCAAGGGTGGCACTAGAGAATGAAGAGTTACCAAGGGCACAAAGGTTAATGAGGGCAGAAGGAGTGGGGCCTTCCACGGCACCAATTATACCAGTATCAGACCCTCTTCCTGAGGCTCCTGAAGACATCCATGAGGTTCCACCAATTCCTATTCCCTCCCCTGTACAGAGCCCAGCACCTACTGAGGAAATGCCACATTTATCTCCTGCACCATTATCACCTGATACCGTGCTTGGTTATCCATTTGGATCCCCTGGGCTTGCACCACCTGCACCCCATGGACTGCTAGATGCAACCACTCAGGCTTCTCTTATCGCCGATTATTACATGACTTTGGGTGGCCTGTCCGAGGCCCGTAATGTTAGGAGTGATCTGTTGGATCGACTTACTGCACCAAGGATTGAGGGCGGGGTACTTCCGGCAGGATTAGCTCATATCATGGAAAGGATTGAGGCTACCACCCGTGTTACAGCTAGAGGCCATCTTGAGGGTCAGATTGATCCAGCTCTACTTGCCACTATCTTAGACCTCATCACCTCTGTGATGGAGCAGGTTAGGGATGTTGTGCGTGCCCGCATTTCTTGATCCACGGTAGTGTGCAGAGCCAGAGCGATCAGACAAGGGTTTCATGTAGCACCGCTTTTGGAGGATTAGCCTAAGTTATGAATGATTAGTTTTAATGACGAGATGATTATCTATGGTAGTACTTTTGGGATATAAGCGATCAGATCAAATGATGTAATTCTCTTTAATGTGTTCAGTAGTTGTACCCTCGAACAAATGGTTATGTATATATTCGTTAATTTCATTTCAGATCAGTTGTTTGTGATAAGTTCATATTGTTAATTGCACTATTAACACTTAAGAGAGTGTCATGAAGTTTATAGAACTTGAGAATTCATAATTTGCAATCATGCAAGGACAGAACGAGGGAAAGACTTAAGCAAAGTAAGTAAAATAAATATCCAGAGATTCTTAAAATTTTTCCGAGTATTATGCCCCCATGAGGAATAAGATTAGGGGCAAACCTTGAATGTGATAATTAGGGAGGTCGTAATTAAGATATAAGGAACCCAGAATATAATGAAGTGGAAAATGAAGATTTTAAATTAAAGATGACCCCAATTATGGGGAGTGGGAAGAAACATTTAGACTGAGAAAATAGAAGTCGAGCAAGATAGGAAGAACCAGGATGGTACTCCTATTGGGCAATCCATGGACCTGCCTAAAAAAAAACTTATACTTTTACCCTAACCACCACCTTGAGGAAACAATGTTGTGTGAAATTCTTCAGGACCTTTAAGTCGCTAAGCTCTCAGAGTTCCAAGGGAATAGCTGACCCAGCCGAGGCAAGAGCCTGGCTAAAGGAAATACATGAATCATTTGAGATTCTAAATGATTGACGAATCAGAAAATAGTGTTTTTGTCACTTACCCTCCTAAGAGAGAGACCACCCACTGGTGAAAGACCAAGAAAGGCACGGAGCAAGAGATTATGATAAATTGATTACAGTTCAGTCAATTGTTTTTAGGAAAGTACTTCCCAAGGTTATGGAGATAGTGTAAAAGCTTTAGAGCCAGAACAAGGCGGACGAGTATGATGAGTTATGAATCTAAGTTGTAAAAGTTGTCAAGATTCGTTCTGAGGACACGAATCCAGAATGACGGGATGTTTGAAATCAATGCTTATGTTGTGTTAGTTCAAGAAATAATGATAAGAGAAAGGAAAATAAAAAAGAAACTGAGGTGGAAATGAATATAAAGGCAGTAGAGTTTGAGGAATAATAAGGAATTTGGGTATGAGGAAACCCTAAAGACTCGTAGCAATAGAAATAGAAAAGTAAGTAATCATCAGGATGAGGGTGATTCACCATGAGTTAAATTAATGGTTGAAGGCATAAGAGATACATATATGTTGTACCCCCTTCAATTTGGAAGGATTCGGGAAACCTTGAGATAGTTCGAAGGATAAATAATGAGACGCGGATAGACCGAGGAGACAAGAAAGTAAGAAATTAGGAAAATTGGATGAAGGAAGTGACCTTCAAGAATGTGGAGTGTGAGACCGGTGGCTTGATACCCAGGAAGGAAGATGCCAGGAATGAGAGATATCCCAACATTGAGATGACTGTTGAGATAGACAACAAAAGTAAATTCGGAATTATTAAGAAGAAGTTCACGTTGAACACGACCAACATCTTCTAGAACATCCCTGTTATCATTACTGAATCAGGCAAGAAAAGCGGATAACCGTTCTTATCTTTTGAAGGCCATATTGATTGACCTCATTTTGAGTACATATGTTATTGTAAAATTAGGCATATACTATCGAGGTGGGAATGATTGAATAAGATACCCTTATCAGGGATATATGACTTGATTTATCCATGGAAGGATGCATGTACCTTGTTAAAGGTAGAATTAAGGATAGAACATCGGTAACTTAAAACGAATCCTACGGGAATGCTTAAAGGTTGGCATTTCACCCTTAATAGGGACATCATGAGTTTTGACAAGTATGAATTGGAAAGGATCAAGGTAACAACAACCTTTAAAGATTAGTAAAGAAATTTTTCAGAAGTACATAGACAATGGTTCTAGTATTAGTAAATGGTATTTTGATATGCCCTGTATCTAGGGAATACAGGAGGAAAGATTCAAGGATAACCTTAGAGGTTTTACAAGGAGAAAGGTAATATTCAAAATTCTAAAGAATAGAAATATTGATAAAGGAAATATGATGTAATTATAATGATGCCAAGTGGGGCACGTGTTAAACCACGAGAAAGTATGGATCGAACCAGTAAAGGTCGAAATTGTTCAGGGAAATTAGGACCTAAGATAAAAGATGTTTTAAGTAGGATTGAGAGTCAGTCGTGACAGTGATTAACCTCTAAAGACTGAGGCAATAACTTATGGAAAAATGGTGATATTTTTTTTACTCATCAGATTTTAAGGAAAACATCTTCACATAAGCAGTGATTGAAATGAGGTAAAAAATTTATTTGGAGGTGGTTAAAATGACATTGACTGTAAGGAAATTTTACTATCAGGAAAGGCCAAAGAGGTGGCCGACACTTTAAAGGTAAGAGGATAATTATAGGCGCTTGTGCCAAAGGAATACAGTGATGATGGTTAAAGCTGTGAAGGTTGTATTATGGTTTGGAAGATTGACATTCCTTCTGATGACTGTGCAATACCCAACCGTAATAGTAGTTGGTAAAGGTTTAATTCGTGTAATCGCCATGAGCGGGCTATCTATCTCAGAAGGTACTATCTTGAGATGAGCCAGGACCATGTTTCAAAAAGGACTAGACGAACCTTTGAGTTAAGTCTTCTATTGAAGGCATATGATTAAGAATGGTATTAACCTGCTATCGTTGCTTTGATTGAAACTCTTTTGTAATTTTATCTGCTTCATGTCATGATAGTACGTCAGGATCTGGAGTGTTCTTCATGAATTATGAATGGTAACTATGTTAACTCCTTAGAAGAATTTGATACGACAGGTATGGACTCCGTATGGTTAGCTATTAAGATTCCAAGGAAAATGAATGACGACAGTAGGTCAGTGGTGGACCATAGTAATGCAACAACGATTCTTTGAATAATGAGCCGATTACAACCGTGAGAGTTATAGTGTAATGGATGTTGAGATTGGGTACCCCTAATCGGGTTGTGGTGATGTATAAGTTATCGTTAAATAGACTGGTTAAGTAGATTATCTACCTATTGAATATTTATTTCTTCTTATCAATAGAGAGTCGTATTACTATACGAGGAAGGTTGCGATGCAAGCATAGAATTCTAGTAACGATGGTGTCTAGAATGAGATCCCAGATTCGATTTTCGATGTCGAGGGAGTTTCAAAGGTGATTATGTATAAGCTCGAGGAAGAGCATGGGTCCATAGAATGATGGATGGAATAGCAAAAATATTCAGACACGTGAAATACAATGTTGTAATACTTGATGTTGATATAAATACATATATGTTTTGTTCTCCTATGACAAACCTCTATAGTTCAGAGGTAGATTCCAAGCCAGATATTTTATGGCAATATTTTTTTACATATATACAATTCTCTTCAGTTCGTTCTTTTCTCTTTTTTCATTTCATGTAAGCTGAGAAGAACAACCCTTCCAGAAGGGGAGGTATTGCCGAATGACTATCTATCTGTGTGATAGAAGCCTAGTAGGATACCACATGTCGTTTAATTGCTTGTCAAGTGCTAAAGGCTGGCCACCTTCTGTACTAACTATGCAATAGAACAAGTGTTCATGATCATAGTGACCTCTCAACAAATTCCTTTACTTCTATATGATGGATCAAGCTTTCGAAGATGGAAGCAGCTAAAGGAAGTAGTATCAGTACGATGGTATTCCGATTCTAACGCGTTAGTGATACTAAGGTTGACGTGGTTATTAAAAGGTTATAGAACGCTAACGAGCAAAAGTATAACCAGTATAATATTAGGAACGGAAGGTAGTAGCGATTACGAACTGGAAAAGAATGGGTATTGAGAAGCAAAAGCTCTAATGCTAAAAGCTATAATGAGAGTCTGTGCAATAGACTTGAGAGAATTTGGAATGATCACTTAACGCGGATTGAGTTTTCTCACGATAATAGATCTTATGTCAGGTATCGAGATGTCGCCTTATGAGATCCTTGAGGAAAGACAATGTCGATCTACCTTATGTTAGGATGAAGTTGTAGAGCGCAAGATGCTCGGACCAGCAGTGGTCCAAAGGACCAAGCATATGATAGATCTAATCAGAGGACGGCTGGTAGTAGCCCAAGATGGACATGAGGAATATGTTAATTTGACACGAAAGGACAAAGAATAGGAAATAGGGGACCTAGTAATGTTAAAGGTATCCCTTGGAAAGGATTGATGAGGTTCAAAATGAAAGGAAAGCTAAGCCTACGAATTGTTGGACCCTTTGAGGTATTAAGACGTATTGGGAAGTTAGCATATGAGCTAGCCCTACCCCCAAACATGTAGTAAGTTCATAACGTGTTCCACATATCAATGTTAAGGAAGTATAATTCGGATGCCATAAAAATACGGGCATATGAGTGCATAAACATGCAACCAGACGTAACCTACATGGAGCAACCAGAAAGGGTTATAGATCAAAAATGGACAAATGCTTAGGAGAAGAGTTATCAAACTAGTCAGAGTTTGATGGTAGAACTACAATGTGGGAAAATTACGTAAGATTTAGAAAGTGCAATGCTAAGAAAGTATCCCTACTCATTTTCTATCTGATTCGGGGATGAAATCCTTTTAAGGAGGGGAGACTGTAATAACCCCAATTTTTGGAATTTTTGAAACCCTTATGAATAGTGGGGTTTTGCTGAATAAGAAAACTTTTCATGCCACACTATGTAGGGGTTCTTTTATTGATCTTCTGGGATATTATTAGTACTCTATGTGGTATATAAGTGTATGTAAAGATCGTCGGAATCCAAATCCGAACACTTTGATTTTTCCCGGAAATCCACTAGATACAGAAAGAATCGAGTATAAGGTAACAGGATAAAAAGGATTTAAATTAAAGGATTATAAGAGAGGATTATAAAAGGAATATAATGTATTGAGAAAGGTTAAGGAAACCCAAGTAATAAGATCCCGGGTATGATCCCTCAAACGAGAAACGAGAACGAAAGTTAAGCGAACCGTATAACAGATCAGCGGTCATTAGGCAAACAATTAGGAGTTAATCAAGAAGGTTAGGGATGATGAGGTCATCAAACCAATTAGAAGAGGGCAAGTAAGGGTGATGACATAGCAAAGGTGACATAAGCATGACATAGGGGGGGAGGAGGTGTGGTTGGTTTTTAACCACACAATTTTCAAGGTTAATAAGGTAATTAACCAAAATCAAATCAAAAGTAACCAAGCTAAGCTAAACATATCACAAACACAAAAATCATTTCCTTTCTTCTTCAACATTTGCTCTCGGCATTTCTTCATTTCAAGAAGAAGAAATTTCAAAGTTCAAGTTCCAAGCTTCCTTAATTAGTAAGGTAATTATCTAGTACTCCTTATGCATAGATATGGCTATCCTATAAGTTTAAGCCTCCAATTCATTCTCAATCTCTTCCAAGAAATCAATGAAGAAGATAATGAATAGTGATTTCAAGATTTTTAACTTGATTTTTCTTGTTTTTCCTTTAAGATCCAAGCATCCCTAAGACATCTCAAGGCTTCTTAAGGCTTCCTAGCTACTCACATCACTTCAAGGAAGGTATAACATCTCTAAACCCTAGCTTTACTTTGTATATTAGGATGATTTTGATTGTTATGGTAAAAGAGTAGCTTGATGCTTGCATGTTTAGAGTTTGGGTTGGAGTTGTAGTAAATTGGATGTTGAAATCTTATTGATTAGTTAAAGGACTTAAGTATAGTTTTAAATTCATGTTTGAGAATACCATAAATTGGAGAACTTGAGGTGTTGGGGCTGTTGTAGTATGGTATGGATGAATTTTGGTTGTATGAATGAATTGGGGTTGCTTGGTGGTTGATTTGGAATGGTATAAATTTGGGAAATCGCGTAAACATAGCCGTCGTAATGTCCGATTTACTTTAGGCTGTTTTGATCTTAACATTAGGACCCGAGAACTCCCTTCTAGGTTTTGACCATTGCCATGATTAGATATTTCATGTTACGAGCTTCGTTTTGATATGTGGTTCATTTGATTCCGATGTACGGTTTAGGAGAAACGGCCGTTTTAAGTAACGACGTTTCGCGAACGAACCATTACCCCTCGCCTTACTTTGAAACATAGGTTAAAGACCTTAAAGGACAAATTGGGGTATGAAACATTTATTTAAAGTGGATGAGGTAGTTGGTAAGGTACTCGCGAAAGAATCGCCTTAAAACCCTTAATGGTAATTTATTAAAAATGGTGGAGCCGAGGGTACTCGAGCGACTTAAGAGAATCAGTAAGCGCAAAGCGAGCGTTAGAGTCTAATTTGGTTAAAGTATAGATTTACAAGTGACTATGGTTTAATTCCAACTTATATATTGTTTATAGGTTACCAGACTCGCCCCAAGCCATTTATAACCCCCAGTCGGTCAGGCAAGTTTTCTACCTGTATAACTGTTGTTGTGATGTATATGTGTATATGCATGATCTTGTGATAAATGCATATTTGTTATTAGCAAATTCTTGCGATATATTGTAGCATGTGATATGGTATATATGCATGCATGTTTCGTATTCTTGATTTATATATCTGTTGGTTCAAATGCTTATTAGTTGCATAATACCTATGCTAGAGATAAGCAGTAGTTGCGTATACCCTGAGTATAGGGGACCCAAAGGTGAACCCTTTTCTAAAAACCGGGAGTAGATGTTCCCGAGTATATGATATATATATATATATTTATATATATATATATTGATATAGTTTTCAAAACTATTAATCGAATAAGGTTTATTCGATAAGTTTATATTATTTAATGAATATTACTTGAATATTCATTCGAGGACTTATGACTCAGTTTATATTATTTAATAAATATTATTTGAATATTCATTTGAGGACCTATGACTCCGATTATTTATTAAATAATATCCTTTATTTTATTAAAGAATAATGTTTCGATAATCAAACTCATTTTCGATTATTCAAATAAAGATCGTACTTTCGTATAAGTATATCTTTGGTTATTTATTATTCATTTCAAGTATGAGTTTTAAAACTTTTACTTCAATTATTTTTATAAGGATTATCCTTATGGGAATATTATTTAAATAATAATATTCAGATATTTTCTAATATATCGGGACTGATTTATTTCATTAAATCAGCATTACTCCAAACATTCTTAAAAATGTTTTCGAGTCTTCAAAATGATTTTAAAAGTTAGAGCGGATCCCAAAAACTCATTTCCAGATTTAAGATCTTCCTTTCGAATGAGACTTGAATATTCGCTCAAAAATCTTAGGGATCCGGCTCTGTGGTGTATTTTATATTCGTAACGAGGTTGCTATTTTGAGAACACAATTTGACTACTTGCCTAATGTTCAGGAAGTAAGTCCATCTAATTGAGTCGGCATAAGCGATAGGCCGGGGTACAGTCTATGAAGGTGTAAGAGGCTGGGTGACAGTCCATCCATGCGTGAGTGGCCGGGTAACGGTCTAGCGCGAGGTCCTAATGCGGCCTGGTGATGATCGGCGAGGAATTCATCCATCTACAGTAGAAAAGGTTACTTATTGGTATCTTTGCCTGATCAGCAAGATATCGGGTTTATGTCAAAATTCGTTTCTTTCCAAAATTCATTCGATATTGCAACTCTGTTCATACTTTACATGACAGAGGTTTTCAGGAAATGTATGAGAGATATATATATATGGATATATATATATATATATATATATATCGGGACTTAATGAAGTATCTCGTAACTTCATTTCATTCAATAATATTTCAAAGATTGAATCTATTCAAGTCTTATCTTGTATTCTCATCTATGTGATGAACTTTTGAAACTAATTATAACTTGAACGGTGGTAGTTCAAGTAGTATTCGGAAAAGATATAAGTATATTGGAGTATCTTGTAACTTCATCTTTTAAACTTATATCTAGTTAATGATTATCTTATGCATGACAAAGATTTTCAGAAAAACGTTGAGACAAGGTTGGATATATGAGATCACCTTGCAACAATATTTTTATACAGTTATAAACTGGAACTCTGTGTATATTATACATGTCAGAGGATTTCAAAGATTGTGAAAAGTATATATGTATATATACTGAATATTTTGCGACTTGGTCGCGTTAAGATATCAACTTGGTTTATTTCTTCTTGACCAAGACTTTCATGAGTACTATGAGAATGCTCATATATTGTAAATCATTATACATATTATTTTGGTGGGCTTGTTGCTCACCCTTGCTTTCTTCTTTCATCACACAACATCAGCTAGACAAGATGAACAGGACCAAGCTTCCAATTCGCAAGCGGTTAGAAAATGTTCCGCAGTTTTCTGGAAGCGTTGATGCCGCCGTAGCTGAGGTAGGAGCTACCAATAGGCTAGGTTTTCAACTATTGATGAACCAGATTTATGTATATTTATGAATTATAATAATGGAAAAGAAATGTAAATTTATTCAGAAACCCTTTTAAGGTGTATTGGCATATAATTGTGGAATAAAACGACTTGTGATTATTTTTGGATATTCATCTCTGAGACTATAACCTGTGGTGTGTGTGTTTATGGTGGGGTCACAGTACATAATAGTTGATTATTTATTAAGATTGGGTATTATTAAGGGAAATGGAACTCGTGACAACCCGGATCCCCGACCCCGGATTTGGGGGTGTTACAAGGTACCTTATCAGTTCCTGAGGCATTCTCTCCATGAGCTGCCATGAGTGCATAACATTCACCATCATTGTCAGTTTCTGATGAATCCATCCACTCTCTATTGGAGTTTGTTGTGACCAAAGCTTTTCCAGTGGTCTTGGGGAACTCACTAGCCAGATGTCCCCTTTCATTACAGTGATAAAATGTCACCTTGGTCTTATCAAACTTCCTTTCGTTGTTGTTCTGACCATCATTCTTTCTGAACCTGT
The DNA here is from genome assembly GCF_009905375.1 of Apium graveolens. Lineage (NCBI taxonomy): Eukaryota > Viridiplantae > Streptophyta > Magnoliopsida > Apiales > Apiaceae > Apium > Apium graveolens. The sequence continues at coordinate 168,829,029 of NC_133651.1, forward strand.
CTTTTCCTTGACTAGAGAACCTTCTATTCAAACTACCTTTCCTCTGAGGTTTTCCAAACCTCATTCTTCTGAAACCTTTCACCAGCATTGCAGCATTGTAACATTCTCAACCACTTAAGGATCGTCCATATCGATCTTAGAATCCTTGTCAGTATCTGTGTTATGATCTGATACATTATCAGTATCTAACTCTTCCACAATGTTCCTTCTCCTTGACCTCTCACTTATCTTTTCCTTGCCTTTGTGAGTCTCAATATTAAGAGCCACATCATTCATCTTCTGACCTTTTCTATTCTTCCTTTGCTGGATCTCCAAGTCATGAGTCTTCAACATTCCTTACACTTCATCAAGAGTCAGAGAATCAAGATTATATCGATTCCTGATTATTGAGGCCTGTGTATCCCAATCTTCTGGAAGAGCTCTCAGAAACTTGGTTTTTAAGTCTTCCCTTTAATATTATTTTCCAACCAATGATAGATCATTCAGTAGTGTCATAAATCAATCATATATGTTAGTAATTGACTCATCATCCTTGGCATCAAATTGCTCATATTCTTGCACAAGAACAACTCTTCTATTTTTCTTTATTGCCATCATACCTTGACACTGTGTTTCCAAGGCATCCCATTTTTCCTTCGTAGTCTTGCAGGCTATAACTCTGTTTGACATCACATTGCCCAAACTGTTGTGCAGAGTATTCCGGACTTTAACATTTTTAAGCATAACAACTTTTTCAGCATCTGACCACTTTGATTTTTCCTTCATGGCATAGTGTTCAGGAGCATCTGCAGACATAGCCACATTTTTCATAGGATATGGAGGTCATGTTTTGATGATATCAACATATGCATCATCAATGGCTTCGTGGAACATCAACATCTTTACTCAGGATATGGAGGTCATGTTTTGATGATATCAATATTGCATCATCAATGGTCATGTAGAGTAATAAGCTTTTTTCAGGATGGGAACTTTCATGCTTTCATACTTACTTCCAGACATCTTGACCTTTGCAAATTAACAGTTAATTTGACCGCTTTGATACCACTTGTTTCCCAGTAAAGTAATTGTTTAAGGGGGTTGGATACAATTATTAAACAAATCGATGTATTATAAAAGTAAAGTGAGAACAGATGAATCAAATAACGGTTTATTTTGATCTTTAATAAACTGTTACAAAACTCTCAAGAACAATATTCTTAAGGTTATACGAATACTTGAGTTGTGCACACTATATTGTGATAACCTATTATGTGTTTATATAACACACAGCTACAAATCAGCCCTCTATCAATTACAAGACATGTTATAATATAACTCTAATACTTTATATATCTAAATCAACTACGATCCTATAAATCAGCATCTTCTGATTTATCTCGCAGTCATGACTTATCATCCAAGTCATTCCTCAACTGATAGCTTTGATCAACGAATAAATGATTTAGCTTCAACGGATAATCATTTATGTATATCAACGGATGATATCGAAGCTTTCAACGGATAATCATATTAAAGCAGTTGATCATATCCAGATTGTGACATAGATCCTGATCTTCAACTTAGCCAATTCTCAACATTTACACATGAACTTATAACAATTTTCAAAACTAACAACCAATCAGCCATATCACCGAAAAATTAAAAAATACGAACGTCAAAACTGTTAAACTCGAATTCATCAAAATCAGACTCAAACATCAATAATATATACATGAAACGCTTGAAAATTGACAGATAAAGCTCATCATACCAACCAAAATGATAACCAGTTAGCAAAAATAAAACCCCCAAATTCGAGATATGAACCCTAAAAATGATTTTGAAAAATTACAATTCGTTGAATCATTTTAATGGTAGTAATGGATAGAGGATTGAATCACTAAAAATTTGGTTACATATACGTCAAATCCTGAGACTCCTATCATCTCCAAATTAGGGTTTAATCTTCAAGAACTCCAAGAACATACTTTAGAGCATTTTATGTTTTTTCTAAAAAAATAATTAAAAAAAGTAAATCTGATTTTTAATAATTAAATAATAATTAAAATCTATTTATACGTATAAAAATAATATCCCCAAATTTATTTAGGGCCTAATTATATCATTTAATAAAAATAATTAGCCAAAAATTAATAATTAACATGGACTAATTTTTTAATCCAATAAATACAAAATTTATGTCAAAATTCCCCAAAAATTACGATTAATCCAAATATGCAAAAATATTGAATATTTAACAATCCCAAAATTTTATAAAAATAAAAATACAATTTTTGTGGTCTTTGATTTCCCAGTAGGGGACCGGAAAAATCATTTTTCACGAAACGAAATATTTTCTAAATTAACTAGATATTCAGAAAACCAATATGGTAAGTACCATATTATGGAAAATAAGGTCAAACTCCCTACACGCAATAACGGCTTTTAAAATTGATTTTCGATAGCATAATATTGAATATAAACACATTTAACACGTAATAAAATAGCCGAAAAATATCTCGAACCACACTACATATAGCACATAACATATAACCTTTTTATAATCAATCATAATTTATATTATGATAAATCAAATAATATTCATTTAATATAACACAAAACAGTCGTAACTTTCCGGTTGTTATATCCTTCCCCCCTTAAAAGGACTTTGTCCTCAGAATCACGCTTAGGATTAGATAATGATACTTTTCAAGTATCTTACTTTCAATTTCTTAGGTTGACCTTTCAACCTTACCATTTCTTCATAAACTTTAGCTCATAACATCATCTTTGTAACATCCTCAAATCCGAGGTCAGGATTGGGTGTCCCCATACAACTTCAAACAATATAAACCTGTATACTAAAATAAATATACAAATAACCCCTCAATTCCGGATCGTTTACAGGTTATAGTATGAAACAAGAATCTAAACATCTAAATTTTGTAATAACTAACTCAAATATTATTACCTTTTTACTATCTTCCTCGTCTTATTTACTCTGACATCTCCAGCTTCCTACAGTTGGGATCTCTTCAAATTTTGTTGTCTATTAAGAGCTATTCACTTTTATCCTCATGTGATACTGAAATAAATAAGAATTTACAATCAAGAGTGAGAAAAAATTCCAAGCAAGTATTATAATAGGTTTCCAAGTATCAATATCAAAAGAAACTCCCGGAAACAATCTTTAAATGATTTTATAAACATTTTTATTTCTTAAACAATTGAGCGAATAAAATATTGGCCCTTATTAGACTTCAATCATAGATAAATAAAATCAACGAACAGTTCCATGAATCATAAAACTTTTCAAGAAAGAACGTCGTTAATGGTGATCAACAATAAATTAGACTGGATATTAGAATCAACACTACTCTATAACCTCCTGATCAATCAGGTATAGTACGAACCTATGCCCATCAGCATACACCCACGTCTTATCGGGTACCCAGGCACTATGGCCTCAATAAGTAAAGGGTTCGGTCCATCCCTGACCCTTAAGGTCCAGTCCATCCCTGGCCCTTGTTGTAACCATCCAGTCCATAGAGTATTTTGATGTTACATTATTTTTATTTCAAAATATTATGATTCAGGGTTCGCAAATAACCAAAAACAATAGGTATTTGCTCAAGAGATCATAAATGATAATAACATAATAAGAAAAATGGATACTTGCATAATCAAGAGTTATTGCAGTGAAATGTAAAACATTTAACTATTCTGAATTTAGAATAGGGAAGAAATACTTGCCTCAATTGATCCATTTTTCACTTTCAATTACCATGCTATGTTCACCTCTATTCTGTACCCACTCATCTCGTTTACCACACATAACCATGATTTACTTTTACTATAATTTCCTGGATTTGAATGCCTTGAACTAGGTGTATCTATCATAAAAGATATTATTTCAATTAACCGACAATATATAATTGTCTATTCTACATTTATCCTTATTGTCTACCCCCTGATAACAACAAATAAGGATCACATTTAATCATATGAAGTTCGAAAGACACGTGGACTCACAATTGACATAACACGTAAACACATAAGGCACGTATCACATATTTCATATCACATATAACTCAGTGCGTCAAAACATTCGACTCGACGCATTTAAATTGAAATTGAGTCGAAATACGACTTTTCGATATTTACGTGACTCCGAAACATTTACAAAATTAAATAACCTTTCAAAATGAAAGATTTTATGTCTTAAAATTATTTTTAATAGAAGCAGAATATTTTTCTGAGTCTAGACGCGTTCATTTCGTATTAAACAGATGAACAGTATATTTATTATGAATAAAATAAGAATAATTCAATTAATAATAATATTAATTGAATTTTAAATACCTTTATATAATTTCTGAAAGCTCAAAATGATTTTTAAATCATTATTTGTCTTAATTATAAAAAAATATATTATTTTTAACTATTTATAGATAAATTAATTAATTAAATACATTAATTAATTAGTTAAATCCATAAATAATTAATTAAAATAAATTATAAATAATTAAATCAAATTTATATTTTTTAAAATAATAAACAAAATAATTTTATGGAATTAAAATAATTTAGTTAATTATTTAAAATAATTAACTAAATTAATTTTGAATTTTACAATCAATTTTTGAAATAAATAATAGGTTTTTGATTTAATTTTAAAACCAAAAATCCAAAAACACATTTTCAGAATTCGAATTGGGCAAAGCAAGATCAAACCTGAGATAAAAATCCGGGTCAGCAACCGGATCGAGGAAGAAAAGCTGACCAGCCGGATTCCCCCCAAAATCCAGTGAATTGCCAATTTTCCGGCCAGGTTCGATCGAGGCCAAAATAACGTGGTTTATGCCCGGGTTTTTGCTGCAAATCAATACTACAAAACAACATAATCAATCAGGAATCGAAAACTACCAGAAACATCAATCCGTTCGTAGATTCTGACAAATTCACGGTGAAACCTGACTATAACCGGTGATTTTCCAACGATTAAAAAACGATAATCAAATACAATGATTCCTATACGAAAATAAATCTTATAACACCTACAACTAACTACTACAATCCAAATCATCACACAAACCCTAAGCCATCCGGAAAATCGAATCAAAATTTCAAAAACTTCATTAACTCGATTAGACTGTTCCCGGGGTTAAACAATTACAATCCACACACCAACCGATTGCAAATTCAGTTATAAGGCTTATTTAAACATCAAAATCATCAAACGATTTAGGAATCAAAAATCCCTAAATTAGGTCAAGAACCCTAAAATTGAATTTTAAAATTCATACCTCGGGAAATTCATACACGAAACTGATAAAAGCCAACTCTCATTGTACTAATACCATTCTACCAAACATCCACAATTAAGATAGAAGTTGAAGAGGCATCAATTATGTTGAGTTCCTATATGTCTACAAAAATTAACAACATAGTGATTTAAGCACAAGTTATTCCTTTTGATTACACAAGGCGAATAAAACGGTTAGAGTTACCCACTAATCATGCACATCATACATGAACTTATGCTAGCATGGCAGGGTCGAGAGGTGGTGAATTCGGAGCCGCTGGGGGTGCCTCCTCGGTCTACCTAGGCTCGGAAGTATGGGTCTCTGAGCTGTCATCATAGGGGATCCAAGATAGTGGTGGAGGGGTAGGAGATCTGACCACCGGGAGTGTGGGTAAAGGGGTACCAGTGTACACTACCATAGCTCCGACACGCTCCTCAGCTACTGGGACCTCATCCGGGTCCTCCTCATCTGAAATAGCAATGACCTCTGTCTCTGACTCATCTGAGGGGTCCTCCTCATCCTCCTCCATCTCAGGCTCCTCCTGATCCTCGACATCTAGCAGTGCCTCATCATGCTCACGCTCGAACATCTCAGGGTCCTCTATCTCATGTGCCTACACATTAAACGAGCTAAGTTACTATCATGATCCTTATAAGGGTTCCCGTAAGGGTTTTAACTATCAGCGCTACTTTAAGTAGTCCGACCATGAACTTGGCAAGAGTTCTTATTATCTTTGTGAGTTTATTATTATATCGTCGCATCATCTCTGAGGTTTATAACGCTTGGCTCTGATACCATTTCTGTAACGCCCCCAGATCCGGGGTCAGGGATCCGGGTCGTCACGGTCTTTCTTTCCATAATATCACTTCACTTAATTAATAATAAATAACCTCATGCTGTGACCCCACACTAACACACACCACAACCCGTTATAGTCTCAGAGATGAAATTGAAATAAGTACAAGTCCTTGAATCCATAATTTAAAAGTTATTACAACCCAAAATGATTACTTGATAAATTTACAGTTAATTGCCATTATCCGCCACAAGTTATAATTATACAATATTTGGTTCCCAAAAGTAGAATGCCTGATCTACCAATAGGTCTACCTCTGCAGCTATAGCAGCTACAACATCAACGGGAAGATGCGGGACGCTTCCCACGCGCTTGCGCTGGGTCTGCTTGAGTCTGGCCATCTTTCCTAACTGTTGTTGTGTGATGAAGAAATGAAGCAAGAGTGAGCATTACAGCTCGCAAGATAATATATAGTGTAAACAATAATGCAAGTATCTAACTGGATAACTTACTAGAATCCTTTATCAAGTGTAAGGTAATTACTTACTGGATATAAGCTTAAAGGAAGATGAATTTACCAATTACTTCACTATACTTATACCATTTTTAGAAATCTACTTGAACTAATACTGTTCAAAGTATAATAAGTTTTAAAAGGTCATCCCATAGATGAGACCACAAGTTAAAACTTGAATATATTCAATTTTTGAGATATTTTTAAAGGAAATGAAGTTACGAGATACTTCATTCAATGGAAACACCATTAAAACTGTTTGACTTTGTCAAAGCTTCGGCAACCACCCATTCGTAGCCTTTCGATCGAAATGCTCTGGGTAGTGTTGCAGAATTGTCCAACTGGATGATGAACTCATTACGGGAGTTTGCCGCGCCAGGAAGACCACTTACGATGATCAGTCATAGTAGTGCAACCCCACCATTTTCTACATGTAGAGGAGAACCTGTTGGATTTACTTGTCAACCGAACACTGGACTCCTAAGGAATGTACCGTCTTAGCGGAACTTCCAGGCCATTTGGGCCAATATAATAAGGCTGGGCTGGCGCCACTCGACCACTTTCGCCACTCCTAGTTCAGATGAAATCCATGACTCTGAAACGTAAATCTCGTCCCCCCTTTCCCCAAGTAGAAACTTGTTGATACGGCTCCACCAAGAAGTCGTATCTAGTTGGAAAGGAAAACTCACCAATATTTCCCAGGCGATGCCTGTTAATGGATTAACTTGTTCCAAGAATTTTACTTCCCGAGTGTTGGGTAAGTAATCAAAAACTCTTTTATCAAAACAGCAACCTTGTTGCGAATATAAACTATACCACAGAGCCGGATCCCTCAGGTTTTGAGTGAATATTTAAATCCCCTTTAAAAGGAAGATCTTAAATATAAAATGAGTTTTGGGATCCGCCCTAACCTTTAAAAATCATTTTGAAGACTCGAAAATACTTTAAAGAGTGTTTGGAGTAATGCTGATTTAATGAAATAAATCAGTCCCAATATATTAGAAAATATCTGAATATTATTATTTAAATAATATTCTCATAAAGAATAATCTTTATAAAAATAATTGAAGTAGAAGTCTTAAAACTTATACTTGCAATGAATAGTAAATAACCAAAGATATACTTATACGAAAGTAATATCTTTATTTGAATAATCAAAAGTAAGTTTGATTGTCGACACATTATTCTTTAATAAAATAAAGAATATTATTCAGTAAATAATCGGAGTCATAGGTCCTCAAATGAATATTCAAATAATATTCATTAAATAATATAAACTGAGTCATAAGTCCTCGAATGAATATTCAAGTAATATTCATTAAATAATATAAACTGAGTCATAAGTCCTCGAATGAATATTCAAGTAATATTCATTAAATAATATAAACTGAGTCATAAGTCCTCGAATGAATATTCAAGTAATATTCATTAAATAATATAAATTTATTGAATAAACCTTATTCGATTAATAGTTTTGAAAACTATATCAATATATATATATATAAATATATATATATCATATATTCGGGAACATCTACTCCCGGTTTTAGAAAAGGGTTCACCTTTGGGTCCCCTATCCTCAGGGTATACGCAACTACTGCTTATCTCTAGCATAGGTATTATGCAACTATAAGCATTTGAACCAACAGATATATATCAAGATTATGAAACAGACATGCATATATACCATATCACATGCTCCAATATATCGCAAGAATTTGCTAATAACAATCATGCATCTATCACAAGATAATGCATATACACATATACATCACAACAACAGTTATACGGGTAGAAAACTTGCCTGAGCGACTGGGGGTTACAAATGGCTTGGGACGAGTCTGGTAACCTATAAACAACATATAAGTTGGAATTAAACCAAATTCACTTATAAATCTCTACTTTAACCAATTTAGACTCTAATGCTCGCTTTGCGCTTACTCATTCTCTTAAGTCGCTCGAGTACCCTCGGCTCCACCATTTTTAATAAATTAACCATTATGAGTTTTAAGGCGATTCTTTCGCGAGTGTCTTACCAACTTCCTATTACACTTTACACAAATATTTCATACTCCAATTAGTCCTTCAAGGTCTTTAACCTATGTTTCAAAGTAAGGCGAGGGGTAATGGTTCGTTCGCGAAACGTCGTTACTTAAAACGGTCGTTTCTCCTAAACCGTACATCGGAATCAAACGAACCACATATCAAAACGAAGCTCATAACATGAAATATCTAATCATGGCAATGGTCAATAACTACCAGTGAGTTTACGGGTCCTAATGTTAAGAGCAAAAACAGTCTAAAGTAAATCGGACATTACGACGGCTATGTTTACGCGATTACCAATTTTATTCTACTCCAAACCAACCCACAATCAACCCACAATCACAACCCAATCAAAACTCCATCCATACTTCACCATAACAGCCCCAACAACTCAACATTATCAATTTATACTATTCTCAAACATGAATTTAAACTATACTTAAGTTCATTAATCAATACTCCAAGAATTACAACTCCAAAACATTACAACACCAACTATCCTCTACATTCACAACAAACAAGCCTCTCATGAACTATAAAAAAATAACTAAACCTAATACTCAAGTAAAGTGAGGGTTTGGAGGGTTTATACCTTCCTTGGATAGTGGAGAATCAAGTAATTAGCTTGGAATCACCCTTAAAAGTCCTTATCCAAGCTTAATCTAAACAAAAACTCAAGAACAAAAATTTTAGTTCTTGAAAAACACTATTCACCATCTTCTTCCATGATTTTTAGGAAGAAATTGTGAATGATTTAGGAGCTCAAACTTATAGGATAGCTATATCTATGCATAAGGAGTCTTGGATAATTACTTTGCTAATTAACAAAGCTTGGAACTAAGATTTTGAATTTCTTGCTTTGAAGAAGAAGAAAAAGCCGAGAGCTTTTTGGATGAAGAAATGAAATAATTTTGTGTTTTGGTGAAATGATTTGTTGGTTGGTTAATTTTGATTTGTTTTGTTTTGTTTTCTTACCTTTTACCATGGTAACTTTTGTGTGGTTCTAATTCAACCAACAACACACTTTGCTTGGTCATGCTTATGTCACCATGTGATGTCACCCTCCCACCTTTGTCCACTTCTTATTAGTTTGATGACATCATCCCCACTAATCTCTTTGATTAGCTTTTAATTATTTGGCTAATGACCGCTGATCTGTTATACGGTTCGCTTAACTTTCGTTTTCGTTTATCGTTTGAGGGATCATACCCGGGATCTTATTACTTCGGTTCCCTTAACCTTTCTCAATACATTATATTCCTTTTTTTATCCTCTCTTAAAATCCTTGAATTTAAATCCTTTTTATCCTGTTACCTTATACTCAATTCTTTCGATATCTGGTGGATTTTCGGGAAAAATCAAAAGGTTCAAATTTGGATTCTGACGATCTTTATATACAATTATATATCATATAGAGTACCAATAAAATCTCAGAATATCCATAAAAGAACCCCTACATAGTGTGGCATGAAAAGTTTTCTTATTCAGCAATATCAGCAAAAATACTATTCATAAGGGTTATAAAAAAAGTTCAAAATTTTGGGGATATTACAGTCTCCCCTCCTTAAAAGGATTCCGTCGCGGAATCAAATAGAAAACAAATGGGGGTACTTTTCTAGCATTGCGCTCTCTAGTTCCCAAGTTGATTCTTCCACATTATGATTCTGCCATAGCACTCTGACTAGCTTGATCATTTTATTCCGAAGCACCTGCTCCTTCTTATCCATAATCTTTACTGGTTTCTCCACGTAAGTCAGATCTGGTTGCATATCCACATGCTCGTACTCCACTATGTGTCTGGCATCCCGATGATACTTCCTTAGCATTGACACATGGAACACATTATGAACTTGTTGTAGGTTCGGGGGTAAGGCTAGCTCGTAAGCCAACTTCCCAATCCGTCTTAGTATCTCAAAAGGTCCAATGTATCTTGGGCTTAGTTTTCCTTTCTTTCTGAATCTCATTAACCCTTTCCAAGGGGATACTTTTAGTAATACTAAGTCCCCTACTCCATACTCCTTGTCCTTTCGGGCTAGGTCTGCATATTTCTTCTGTCTGTCTTGGGCTGCTACCAGCCTTCCTCTGATGAGATCCACTATGTCTTTGGTCCTTTGGACCACTTCGGGTCCGAGCATCTTCCGCCTCCTACTTCATCCCAGTATAAGGGAGATCGACACCTTCTTCCGTACAGGGCCTCATAAGGCGGCATTCCAATGCTAGCATGAAAGCTATTGTTATAAGAAAACTCGATCAACGGCAAGTGATCATCCCAACTTCCTTTAAAGTCTATTGCACAGACTCTCAACATATCCTCTAGTGTCTGGATAGTCCTTTCACTCTACCCATCCTTCTGGGGATGGTACGCGGTACTCATATTTAACTTGGTCCCCGCACATTCTTGAAAGCTCCTCCAAAATCTGGAGTTGAACCTGGGGTCTCGGTCTGAGATAATGGACGCTGGGACTCCATGTCGCGTCACTATTTCCTTAAGGTAAATGTCCACCAGTCCATTGACTGTGTATCTCTCATTGATAGGAATGAAATGAGCTGACTTTGTCAGTCGGTCTATAATCACCCATATGGCATCATGGTTGGCTCTCGTCCTTGGTAAACCGACAATAAAATCCATGGCTATCTGTTCCCATTTCCATTCGGGAATCTCTAGGGGTCGTAAAAGTCCACTGGGTCTTTGGTGCTCTGCCTTTACTCTTTGGCAAGTCAAACATTTTCTTACCCATTCTGCTACGTCCCTCTTCATGTTGGGCCACCAGTAATATTCCTTCAAATCCCTATACATCTTGGTACTTCCCGGGTGAATGGAATACCTTGAACTATGGCTTTCATCCAAAATCTCATCTTTAAGCTCTTGAACGTTCGGAACCCAAATCCGGTAGGAGTACCTCATTATCCCGTTATCATCTTTCTCAGTATGGATCTCTTCTCCAGTCATTGACTCTTTGCCCTCATTTATTATTTTCTCTTGGCACAATCTGATCTTTTCCAATAACTCTGGCTGCATCGAGATCTCAAACAGCTTTTCAGTTCCGGTTCCGGTTACCTTTACTTCTATTTCCATTCTCTCGAAATCCTTTATCAATTCTTCCGAAGTCATTATCATTCTGAGTCTTTCCTTCCTACTAAGGGCATCAGCCACCACATTGGCTTTCCCCGGATGATAGAGAATCTCACAATCATAGTCCTTGATTAGCTCTAACCATCTCCTCTGGCGCATGTTGAGCTCTTTCTGCGTAAATATGTACTTGAGGCTCTTATGGTCTATGAAAATCTCGCACTTCTCTCCATACAAGTAGTGCCTCCAAATTTTTAGGGCAAAAACTATTGCCGCGAGCTCAAGGTCATGAGTAGGATATCTAATCTCGTATTCCTTCAGTTGTCTCGATGCATATGCAATCACCTTACCGTGCTGCATAAGCACACACCCTAATCCTTTGTGTGACGCGTCACTATATATCACAAAATCTCCTTTTCCGTCGGGCAATGCCAACACCGGGGCCGTTACCAACCTTTTCTTTAATTCCTGAAAACTGTTCTCGCATTTCTCCGTCCATTCAAACTTCTCTGTCTTACGAGTAAGTCGTGTCAAAGGGGCTGCGATCTTTGCAAAGTCCTGTACAAATCTACGATAGTAGCCGGCCAATCCTATGAAACTCCTTACCTCTGTGGGTGTGGTTGGCCTTTTCCAATTTGAGACCGCCTCTATCTTGGAGGGGTCGACCAATACTCCTTCTTTATTGATCACATGTCCTAAAAACTGTACTTCATTCTTCCAGAATTCACACTTCGAGAATTTGGCATATAATTGTTCCTCTCTGAGTATTCCTAGAGCTATCCTCAAATGCTCTGCATGTTCTGCCTCAGTCCTTGAGTAGATTAAAATATCATCGATAAAAACTATCACACACTTGTCCAAGTACTTCTTAAATACTCTGTTCATTAAATCCATGAAAGCTGCTGGGGCGTTGGTTAATCCAAAGGACATTACCAAAAACTCATAGTGCCCATACCTGGTTCGGAACGCTGTCTTGGGAATATCTTCGGGTTTAATCTTTAGTTGGTGATATCCAGTTCTCAGGTCAATCTTGGAAAAATAAACAGCATCCTTTAGCTGGTCGAACAGATCGTCTATTCTAGGTAACGGGTACCTGTTCTTTATGGTTAGCTTGTTCAACTCTCGATAGTCGATGCACAGCCTCATGCTCCCATCCTTCTTCTTAACAAATAACACTGGTGCTCCCCACGGAGACACACTGGGTCTTATCATACCCTTATCCAAAAGTTCCTGCAATTGGGTAGCTAATTCCTTCATTTCTAATGGGGCTAACTGGTAAGGTGCTTTTGAAACTGGCGCCGTCCCTGGGGCCAGCTCAATAGCAAATTCAATCACTCTATCGGGTGGTAATCCCGGAAGGTCTTATGGGAATACGTCTTCAAATTCGTTGACTACCGGAATATCTTGTAAGTTGGGCACCTCCTTCTGCGTGTCCATCACATAGGCTAGGTAAGCCTCATTTCCTTTTCGTAGCATCCTTTTGGCCTGGGCCATAGTCAAAAATTTCTACGTCTGCCTCTTTCCTCTAAATATAACTTCTTTCTTTCTTGGGATATTTAACTTAACTTTCTTCCCCTTACAGTCTATCTGAGCATCATTGCTAGATAGCCAGTCCATTCCCAAAATTACATCAAACTCCCCTAATTTAAAAGGAATCAGATCAACACTAAAAGATTGCTCCCCTATGCCTAACTCACAGGCGGGGTGAATCTGGTTAACAGGAATAATTTCATGATTGGCTATTTCTACTTGTAAGGGATCTATCAAGGGTTCAGCCTTAAGTCTTAACTTACACGCAAGGTCCTTTGATATAAAAGATTTAGTTGCTCCCGAATCAAATAAAACATTTGCACTGACTAAATTTAGAGAAAGGGTACCTGTTATCACATCTGAGTCTTTCATAGCATCCTGGACTGTCATGTTGAAAGTCCTCGTAGTAGGTGGCTTATTGGAGGCAGCCCTGCTGGCTCCTGAAGCTGCTGGTTTGTTCATTGGGCATTCCCTCTTCCAATGACCCGGGCGTCCACACTAATGACAAGTGGTGGTTGGAATGACAGCAGGGGTTGATGAAGGGCACTTAGTTGAATAGTGACCCTCTCGACCGCACTTAAAGCAGGTTACTGGCTTTCCTTTACACTCCCCAGTATGCATCCTTCCACAAGTGTTACAGGCTGGCAATGGGGGTCGAGACTGGTTGGAATAGGACATTCTTGACTTCTGGCCGCTCTGGCTCACATTCACGCTTATTGGCCGCTTAAACCCAGTGTTCCGTTCCGGTAGGGACACTGCTCCTCGATTAACTCTAGTTGGGAAGCTCCTTCCTGCGGAACCTCCACCCATGCTCATACATTTCCTCTTTATTCCCTTCTTCTCTCTTTCCTTTTTCTTCTGTTCACTTCCGGCTTCTACAATTGTTGCCTTTTGCACCAGAGTGGCATAATCAGTAAGCTCAAGGATTGCCACCCTATTCTGAATCCACGGTTTCAGTCCCTGCTGAAACCTCCTAGCTTTCTTTTCCTCGGTGCTCACAAACTCCGGCACGAACCTTGATAACTCAGTAAATTTTTCTTCGTACTTTGCTATAGATAAGTTATTCTGCTTTAGCTCCAGGAACTTGAGCTCCATCTGGTTCTCCATAAATCTCGGGAAATACTTTCCCAAAAACAACTGACTGAACCTCTCCCAGGTTATAATAGTATATGTCTCCATGTTTTTCTTGGCCTCCCACCAATAGTTGGCCTCTCCTTTCAGAAGGTAGGTAGCAAATACAGTCTTCTGTGCCTCATCGGTACTCAGAATCTCAAAGGATTTCTCCATTTCCTTTAACCATGCCCTTGCCTCAACTGGGTCGGCTGATCCGTGGAACTCAGGGGGCTTAAGGGACTTGAAAGCCCTGAAAGAGTTTGCCACATCATTGTTATTTCCTTGAGGGGGTGGGTTGGGTTGACGTTCCAAGTTCTACCTTAGTAGTTGCATGAACTGTCCCATGGGATCCATGCCCGGGTTTGGTACTGGTTGCTCAACCTCAGTTTCTCCTTCTTCAGCCTCTATCTCAAATCCCTCAACATCATATGTTTCCTCCTCCTCTTCATACAGGGAGTCATCCTGTTCAACATAATCCTCATCTTCCTCTTCACTGTGTTCTTGGTTCCTATCGTCCTGGTTATGGCTTCCCTGGTCCTCAGATCTAGGGTTCGCCCTAGTTCCAATCTTTCTTGGTGGCATGATATTGATAAAAAAATTTGGGAAAGAACAATGTTAGGTCACAATCATACACAACATTGTGCCTTACACAGTTTCTATAATGGGGAGAATGTATCACGTAATTCTATTATATTATGACAGTTCTAATAAGAAGTGCAGTAATAATAATGATAAAAATAGTGATCTCGTCACTAAGGAACTGAACTAAAAGGAAACAAATATATACATAATGCGAGAAATACATAGTTTGATCTGGTCAAAAGTACAACAGTGCTACAACCATCTATCCCAAAAGTGATACACAATAGTCTATCTGTCTAGTCAGAAAAAGGGATGCTATATACCAGTCAACTATCCCGAAAAATTGGCTCTTACTAAGGCCTCGACTAACTAGACAACTAGACTATCCCATCGTCAGTCCTGAATCATACACCGGAGCGGGTCAGCTCCCATACCCTTTCCATCGCACGACGGAAGATATAGTCGGCCTGCCACCTGGAGATCCTACCATGCCTGTCCCCCTGGAGCGATCTGAGTCTCGCTCGGGATGTGATCTCTATCCCCGTCAGCTCCCTCCTCAAGGATCGAGGTATAGTAGCCCTAGTCTCATAAGCTTGGGTATGCCTACCCGCCCTCTCCGCATCCAACTCCCTCCTGACCTCATCCAGCCGGGCCTCAGCAACAACCACTCGGGTCCTCAGTACATCCTGAACATAGCCGTGGGCTAACAAAGACTGCCTATGGGCAGGGTCGAGAGGTGGTGAATCCGGAGCCGCTGGGGGTGCCTCCTCGGTCTCCCTAGGCTCGGAAGTATGGGTCTCTGAGCTGTCATCATAGGGGATCCAAGATAGTGGTGGAGGGGTAGGAGCTCTGACCACCGGGAGTGTGGGTAAAGGGGTACCAGTGTACACTACCATAGCTCCGACACGCTCCTCAGCTACTGGGACCTCATCCGGGTCCTCCTCATCTGAAATAGCAATGACCTCTGTCTCTGACTCCTCTGAGGGGTCCTCCTCATCCTCCTCCATCTCAGGCTCCTCCTGATCCTCGACATCTAGCAGTGCCTCATCATGCTCACGCTCGAACATCTCAGGGTCCTCTATCTCATGTGCCTACACATTAAACGAGCTAAGTTACTATCATGATCCTTATAAGGGTTCCCGTAAGGGTTTTAACTGTCAGCGCTACTTTAAGTAGTCCGACCATGAACTTGGCAAGAGTTCTTATTATCTTTGTGAGTTTATTATTATATCGTCGCATCATCTCTGAGGTTTATAACGCTTGGCTCTGATACCATTTCTGTAACGCCCCCAGATCCGGGGCAGGGATCCGGGTTGTCACGGTCTTTCTTTCCACAATATCACTTCACTTAATTAATAATAAATAACCTCATGCTGTGACCCCACACTAACACATACCACAACCCGTTATAGTCTCAGAGATGAAATTGAAATAAGTACAAGTCCTTGAATCCACAATTTAAAAGTTATTACAACCCAAAATGATTACTTGATAAATTTACAGTTAATTACCATTATCCGCCACAAGTTATAATTATACAATATTTGGTTCCCAAAAGTAGAATGCCTGATCTACCAATAGGTCTACCTCTGCAGCTATAGCAGCTACAACATCAACGTGAAGACACGGGACGCTTCCCACGCGCTTGCGCTGGGTCTGCTTGAGTCTGGCCATCTTTCCTAACTGTTGTTGTGTGATGAAGAAATGAAGCAAGAGTGAGCATTACAGCTCGCAAGATAATATATAGTGTAAATAATAATGCAAGTATCTAACTGGATAACTTACTAGAATCCTTTATCAAGTGTAAGGTAATTACTTACTGGATATAAGCTTAAAGGAAGATGAATTTACTAATTACTTCACTATACTTATACCATTTTTAGAAATCTACTTGAACTACTACTGTTCAAAGTATAATAAGTTTCAAAACGTCATCCCATAGATGAGACCACAAGTTAAAACTTGAATAGATTCAATCTTTGAGATATTTTTAAAGGAAATGAAGTTACGAGATACTTCATTCAATGGAAACACCATTAAAACTGTTTGACTTTGTCAAAGCTTCGGCAACCACCCATTCGTAGCCTTTCGATCGAAATGCTCTGGGTAGTGTTGCAGAATTGTCCAACTGGATGATGAACTCATTATGGGAGTTTGCCGCGCCAGAAAGACCACTTACGATGATCAGTCGTAGTAGTGCAACCCCACGATTTTCTACATGTAGAGGAGAACCTGTCGGATTTACTTCTCAACCGAACACTGGACTCCTAAGGAATGTACCGTCTTAGCGGAACTTCCAGGCCATTTGGGCCAATATAATAAGGCTGGGCCGGCGCCACTCGACCACTTACGCCACTCCTAGTTTAGATGAAATCCATGACTCTGAAACGTAAAGCTCGTCCCCCCTTTCCCCAAGTAGAAACTTGTTGATACGTCTCCACCAAGAAGTCGTATCTAGTTGGAAAGGAAAACTCACCAATATTTCCCAGGCGATGCCTGTTAATGGATTAACTTGTTCCAAGAATTTTACTTCCCGAGTGTTGGGTAAGTAATCAAAAACTCTTTTATCAAAACAGCAACCTTGTTGCGAATATAAACTACACCACAGAGCCGGATCCCTCTGGTTTTGAGCGAATATTTAAATCCCCTTTAAAAGGAAGATCTTAAATATAAAAATGAGTTTTGGGATCCGCCCTAACCTTTAAAAATCATTTTGAAGACTCGAAAACACTTTAAAGAGTGTTTGGAGTAATGCTGATTTAATGAAATAAATCAGTCCCAATATATTAGAAAATATCTGAATATTATTATTTAAATAATATTCTCATAAAGAATAATCTTTATAAAAATAATTGAAGTAGAAGTTTTAAAACTTATACTTGCAATGAATAGTAGATAACCAAAGATATACTTATATGAAATAATATCTTTATTTGAATAATCAAAAGTAAGTTTGATTATCGACACATTATTCTTTAATAAAATAAAGAATATTATTCACTAAATAATCGGAGTCATAGTTCCTCAAATGAATATTCAAATAATATTCATTAAATAATATAAATTGAGTCATAAGTCCTCGAATGAATATTCAAGTAATATTCATTAAATAATATAAACTGAGTCATAAGTCCTCGAATAAATATTCAAGTAATATTCATTAAATAAAATAAACTTATCGAATAAACCTTATTCGATTAATAGTTTTGAAAACTATATCAATATATATATATAAATATATATATATATATATCATATATTCGGGAACATCTACTCCCGGTTTTAGAAAAGGGTTCACCTTTGGGTCCCCTATCCTCAGGGTATACGCAACTACTGCTTATCTCTAGCATAGGTATTATGCAACTATAAGCATTTGAACCAACAAATATATATCAAGATTATGAAACAGACATGCATATATACCATATCACATGCTCCAATATATCGCAAGAATTTGCTAATAACAATCATGCATCTATCACAAGATAATGCATATACACATATACATCACAACAACAGTTATACGGGTAGAAAACTTGCCTGAGCGACTGGGGGTTATAAATGGCTTGGGACGAGTCTGGTAACCTATAAACAACATATAAGTTGGAATTAAACCAAAGTAACTTATAAATCTATACTTTAACCAATTTAAACTCTAACGCTCGCTTTGCGCTTACTGATTCTCTTAAGTCGCTCGAGTACCCTCGGCTCCACCATTTTTAATAAATTAACTATTACGAGTTTTAAGGCGATTCTTCCGCGAGTGTCTTACCAACTGCCTATTACACTTTACACAAATGTTTCATACTCCAATTAGTCTTTCAAGGTCTTTAACCTATTTTTCAAAGTAAGGCGAGGGGTAATGGTTCGTTCGCGAAACACCGTTACTTAAAACGGTCGTTTCTCCTAAACCGTACATCGGAATCAAACGAACCACATATCATAACGAAGCTCGTAACATGAACTATCTAATCATGGCAATGGTCAATACCTAGCAGTGAGTTCACGGGTCCTAATGTCAAGAGCAAAAACAGTCTAAAGTAAAACGGACATTACGACGGCTATGTTTACGCGATTACCAATTTTATTCTACTCCAAACCAACCCACAATCAACCCACAATCACAACCCAATCAAAAATCCATCCATACTTCACCATAACACCCCCAACAACTCAACATTATCAATTTATACTATTCTCAAACATGAATTTAAACTATACTTAAGTTCATTAATCAATATTCCAAGAAGTACAACTTCAGAACATTACAACACCAACTATCCTCTACATTCACAACAAACAAGCCTCTCATGAACTATAACAACATAACTAAACCTAATACTCAAGTAAAGTTAGGGTTTGGAGGGGTTATACCTTCCTTGGAGAGTGGAGAATCAAGTAATTAGCTTGGAATCACCCTTAAAAGTCCTTATCCAAGCTTAATCTAAACAAAAACTCAAGAACAAAAATTTTAGTTCTTGAAAAAGACTATTCACCATCTTCTTCCATGATTTTTAGGAAGAGATTGTGAATTATTTAGGAGCTCAAATTTATTGGATAGCTATATCTATGCATAAGGAGTCTTGGATAATTACCTTGCTAATTAACAAAGCTTGGAACTAAGATTTTGAATTTCTTGCTTTGAAGAAGATGAAAAAGCCGAGAGCTTTTTGGATGAAGAAATGAAATAATTTTGTGTTTTGGTGAAATGATTTGTTGGTTGGTTGATTTTGATTTGTTTTGTTTTGTTTTCTTACCTTTTACCATGGTAACTTTTGTGTGGTTCTAATTCAACCAACAACACACTTTGCTTGGTCATGCTTATGTCACCATGTGATGTCACCCTCCCACCTTTGTCCTCTTCTTATTAGTTTGATGACATCATCCCCACTTTGATTAGCTTTTAATTATTTGGCTAATGACCGCTGATTTGTTATACGGTTCGCTTAACTTTCGTTTTCATTTATCGTTTGAGGGATCATACCCGGGATCTTATTACATAGGTTCCCTTAACCTTTGTCAATACATTATATTCCTTTTTTTGATCCTCTCTTAAAATCCTTGAATTTAAATCCTTTTTATCCTGTTACCTTATACTCAATTCTTTCGATATCTGGTGGATTTTCGGGAAAAATCAAAAGGTTCAAATTTGGATTCTGATGATCTTTAGATACACTTATATATCATATAGAGTACCAATAAAATCTCAGAATATCCATAAAAGAACTCCTACATAGTGTGGCATGAAAAGTATAACACCCTCCAAATCCGGGGTATAGATTTGGGGCATTATTAACAACAATTACCAACTATACCTGCACAAGCGGAATATTAATATAATAATTACCCCGAACTATCACTACTCAGGATCTTTTAAGGGTTGAGTTTGGAAACAAGAATCATGCACTACACTTTATTACAAACCCAACTAAATAAAACCTGTCTCAAGAACTCTCTTTATTACAAAACTTTATTCTATCTACAGTTTCACTACGCAATCTTTTATTCAAACTACACAAAACTTTTATTCAACCCAACATTACTACTTATCCTGCTACACCTGATCTGGCAATTCAAAGCTCTCTTCGGGAATAGGAAGGAACACTCTTGGTATAAGAGGGTCCCGCTGCTTGACTCGCTTCTTGACTATGCGGGTTCTGATGGGTTTCATTCTCTACCTTAACTGTAAAACAATAGGAGTGACAATAAAAGAAATGAGCCAAAATTGCTCAACAAGCCTGCAACAATATATATATATATATTATAAAGAGAGAGAAATAAATGAACCAATAAGCTGCTGGTTTGAACAACCATCTGTATCTGTATATGATAATAATTTGCCAATGATGGCGAGTGCCAAATGAACAAGACTGGAAACAAGAACCAACATATGCACTATAATCTGCTGATCAGTCAGAATATAGTGCGGATCTATACCCAACTGCATAGACCCAACCAACATAAGGAGTACTCAGGCAACTATGGCCTATTAATTAATGGTCTGGGAAAAACCCAGCCTTTATAGTAACCATCCAGTCCAAGGCTGAGCATCCAGAATAATCGGTATGCTATTGATATATCCCAACACCAGGATATACCAGAATATATGTAGGGTAAAAGAATTGAAATATGAACAGGGAATTCAATAAATTGGGTAAATCAAGAATTGAAATGAAACTGGAACAAGTAATAATAAATGGACAACAGTGTATATGAACAATGATTATCAAAGAGAATTGATATGATAGAAAAGAAATATAATTCACTATTCTGAATTTAGAATAGGGGAAAAACTTGCCTTGCGCGTACTTAACCTGGTTTAACTCACTGTCTTCTGACCCTAGCTTGCTCTGCCTTGCTAACACTGAACAAATCATGGAAAGATAGGTGTTTAGATAATTTACTACATACGTGTATCTTGAATTGATATCACGCAACCTTATCAGTCTACCCATGCGTTTCTATCTGACTCGCATATATATATACATACATTTATACAGCACATCTATTCATATAATCACATAAAGCACGTAGCACGTAAAGCACATAATTAATTTCTAGATTTATAATTATTTTTAGAATCAATTCTGGGCTTATACCTGCATTACTAGTCGTATCTGATTTTATTATAATTTTTCGGGATTTATTCGGCTCAATTATATCCCTACTAGGACCTACGAACTATCAATTATCACCAAACCACTCTTTTTCAGAAGAAATTATAACTTACAACCATTTTTATTGGATTTGTCTCATTTTTCTGAGTCTAGAGGTCTTCCTTTCACTCAAATCGGACTAACGGTTGAATTGTTATGAAGTAAATACGGATGATTTAATTTATTATTCATTATAAATAATTATTACAGCCTTTTAAATCCTAAAATAATTTTTACATAATTATTTAAGAAAAATCAAAGTCAAAAATAATTTTTTTATAATTTTTGGAGTTAAAATGAAGAAGTTACGATTTATTAAAAATTATGTGATTAATTATCGAAATAATTAATCACTTTTTAAATATTGAATAAATAAATAACTAATAAATAATTAATAATTGCTTATTTAATAATCTAAAATAATAAATCTTTAATTATCAGGATTAATCACAATTTATTATAATATTTATAACTTATCGATATTTATTCGATTAGATCGATTATTTACAAATAATCAATCGATTCTATTAACGGATACGCTATTTATCGAATATCTACTATGTGCTCGAATTATAATCTAACTCAACGATTAATTACTCGTATAAATACGAGCTACTTGCAATCCTCACATAATTATCGAACTATTACATTATTACTGAAACTTATACGATTCGTTAATCAATTAATTATCGGTATTTAATTATACGATACAAATAATCACTACAATATTATTCGAATAACTATCGCTCGAATAATAATTCTCATTATCGAATCATTACTCGTAATAATAACTAATTATCGAATTATTAATCATATTATTTAATTATTTTTAATCTTTATTTATTAATTAATTACCTAATTATTAATTAATTACCTAATTATTAATTAATTAGATAACTAATAAATAATTAGATAAATAATTAAATAATAAATTAAATAATTAAATTCGAATTTATAAATTAATAAAATAATTTAGAAATTAATAATACTATTTTTCAGAATATAAAACTAATTTTTAATTAATTATTAGAATTTTTAAAACTGATTTTCTGATTTTAGAAAATATAATAAATAATTAATATATCAGAAACACAACACAGGTTTTCAGATTAAGGTTTTTAGGATCAAACCCGGGTCGAAACCGGGTTGCAACCGGGTCGTCCCCAACCCAAACGGGTCGGGAAGAACACCGGCTGTAATTCCAGAATCCGACGCCGGCGGACTGATTCCGGCGAGACGAAAAACATGGCCAAAACGTTCGATTCCAGGCACGTTCTTCCCCGTTCTTGTTCCACAGCAATCACACGTCGTTCCCTTCTAATTCTCCTTCCTCGTTCATCGACACAGCAGCCGGAAAACGAAGAAACGCGGCGGCGGCGGCTAAACTCCGGCGAGCTCGAAACGGACATCAACAAACACAAACCCGGTACCAATCGACAGGAAAAACGACGATCTACACGACTATGCTAACAGAATCATCAAACAATCCACAGAAATCAAAACCCGAATTCAAGAATTAAACCCGAAAATATAAATTTCTATTCAATCAATCAAACACGAAAAACAATTACATAATTGAAAACTAGAGATCATAAGCTTCAAAACGAATACTCACACGCTCGATTTGGACTCCGGAATCACAATCAAAATCGCCTTTGATCCTCCTGCTCTGTTCTTCACAAACCCTAACCCTAATTCCCTTTTCTGATTTTCTTTTTATTTTCTGATTTTTAATTATAATTAACTGATTTAATTAATAGTAATTCAGGTATTTATATTTATGAAAATAATACCCCTAAGTAAAATTAAGGGTCTAATTACACTCCTAATAAAAATATTTGGCCCCAATTTTTATAATTTTTGGGTATTAATAATGAATTTTTAAATATCCAATAAATACAAAATAAATACTAAAAATTCCCAAAAATTGTGAAAAATACAAAAATACAAAGAAAAATGATATATGATAATTTCATAATCATATAAAATAAAAATGTGATTTTTGTGGGGTTTTTGGTACCCGAAGGGGTCCGGAAAAGTCATTTTTCGCGAAAAAGGTCAATTTGTAAAACGTCTAGGGGTTCAGAATAGCGATACGGTATAGGGCATTTTGGCAAAATAGGGCCAATGATTTCGTTTGAAATACGGGCTTTTAAAACATAGTTTTGAGCTGTACAGGTTTTGATATAATATATATAACTGACGATAGAACGCTCAATAAATATCCAAAACACGTTTGGATCAAAACAACCAACACATAACACATAGCAGTTAGGGTTCAACGACTTAACACATTTAATCACATAATAATATACATAATTTATTATTATTATAATATAATACAAGCGTAATTCCTCGGTCGTTACATTCTCCCCCCCTTAACAAGATTCTGTCCTCAGAATCTAATTATGCAAATAACTGAGGATACTTTTCTAGCATTTCACTTTCAAGCTCCCAGGTTGATTCTTCAACCACTGGGTTTCTCCATAAAACTCTCACTAATGACACAGACTTATTTCTTAATACCCTCTCTTGCCTATCTAGAATTCTTATTGGCTGTTCTACATATGACAAATCTGCCTGAAGTTCTACTGGTTCATACTCTATTACATGCCTTGTATCAGGATTATACCTCTTAAGCATAGATACATGAAATACGTTGTGAATGTGCTGCATATAGGGTGGTAGAGCTAACTCGTACGCAACCTTCCCAATTTTCTTCAAAATCTCAAATGGTCCAACGTATCGTGGCTTCAATTTCCCTTTATTGCCAAATCTGGTCAATCCTTTCCATGGCGATATTTTGAGCAATACGTGTTCTCCTTCCTGATAGTCCATATCCTTCCTGGCTTGGTTTGCATATCTGCTTTGTCTGTTTTGTGCTGCCTCGATTCGTTTTCGAATAAGATTAATCTTTTCTTTTGTCTGCTGAATTAATTCTGGACCCAAAATCTTGCGTTCTCCAACTTCATCCCAATGCACGGGTGATCTGCATTTCCTCCCATATAATGCTTCATACGGTGGCATTCCAATACTGGCGTGATAGCTATTATTATAAGAAAATTCCACTAGGGGTAAATGTTCATCCCAACTGCCTTCAAAATCGATCGCACAAACTCGTAGCATGTCTTCAATCGTTTGAATTGTCCTTTCACTTTGGCCGTCAGTTTGCGGATGATAAGTTGTACTCATATTCAACTTCGTTCCTAGATATTCTTGGAATTGTCTCCAAAATCTTGAATTGAAACGAGGATCTCGATCCGATACAATTGATACTGGTACTCCATGACGCATCACAATTTCTTTGAGATACATGTGCACTAATTTGTCGAGCGAAAATCTTTCATTAATTGGTAGAAAATGTGCCGACTTCGTAAGTCTGTCAATGATTACCCATATCGCATCATGATTTGCCCTAGTCCTCGGTAGTCCTACCACAAAATCCATCACTAAATGTTCCCATTTCCATTCTGGAATGTCTAATGGTTGCAATAACCCACTCGGACGTTGGTGTTCTGCTTTAACTCGCTGGCATGTGTAGCATTTACTCACCCATTCTGCTATCTCCTTCTTCATATTCGGCCACCAAAAGTTTTCCTTCAAATCGCGATACATTTTCGTGCTTCCTGGATGAATGGAATACTTCGAATTGTGCACATCTCGCATAATTTCTTCTTTTAATTCTGCCACGTTAGGGATCCAGATTCTTGACGCAAAACGTAAAATTCCTTCATTATCTTTCTGAGTTGTAATCTCTTCTCCTGTTAAGTTATCGTCTTGACTCATCACTTCTTCTTGACAACGGCGAATCTTTTCCAGCAATTCTGGTTGGAAAGTCATAGCGTAGATAGTTTCTGCAGATTCATTAGGAATACGAATTTCGATTTCCAATTTGTCGAATTCCCTGGCCAATTCTTCGCATGAAGTCAACCGATTCA
Organism: Apium graveolens; assembly: GCF_009905375.1. NCBI lineage: Eukaryota > Viridiplantae > Streptophyta > Magnoliopsida > Apiales > Apiaceae > Apium > Apium graveolens. The sequence goes on from NC_133651.1 coordinate 168,854,562, forward strand.
ATCTTTCTTTTCTGCTTAGCGCATCTGCTACAACATTTGCTTTTCCTGGATGATAACTGATTGTAACATCGTAATCTTTAATCAATTCCAGCCATCGACGTTGTCGCATGTTTAGTTCCTTTTGCGTGAAGATATACTTCAGACTTTTATGATCCGTGTAGATTTCACATTTTTCACCGTACAGATAATGTCTCCACAGCTTCAATGCAAATACAATTGCTGCCAATTCCAGATCATGCGTAGGATATTTCTGTTCATTTTAAGTTGTCTCGACGCATATGCAATGACGTTACCATGTTGCATCAATACACATCCTAAACCACGATATGAAGCGTCACTGTAAATAACAAAATTTCCTTGCTCGTCTGGCAGTACTAATACTGGTGCCGTTACCAACCGATTCTTCAACTCTTGAAAACTTTCTTCACACTTACTATTCCATTCGAACTTTTCACTTTGTCGAGTTAACTTGGTCAGCGGTGTAGCTATCTTTGCAAAATCTTTGACAAATCTTCGATAATATCCTGCCAAACCTAAGAAACTTCGAACCTCTGTCGGCGTCTTTGGTCTTTCCCAATTCAACACGGCTTCAATCTTTGCTGGATCAACTTGAATGCCTTCTCTGCTGATGATGTGCCCTAAAAACTGCACTTCTTTCAACCAAAATTTGCATTTGGAAAATTTTGCATAAAGCTGCTCCTTCCGTAATATTTCCAATGTCGTTCTTAAATGCGCTGCATGCTCTTCTTCCGTCTTTGAATAGATCAAGATGTCATCAATAAATATGATGATAAACTTATCCAAATACTTCTTGAATATTCGATTCATCAAATCCATAAACGCTGCAGGTGCATTCGTCAATCCAAAAGCCATCACAAGAAATTCATAGTGTCCGTACCTTGTTCTAAACGCTGTCTTTGGAATATCTTCGGCCTTGATCTTTAACTGATGATAGCCTGATCGTAGGTCGATTTTCGAAAACCATGCCGCTCCTTTTAGTTGATCAAATAAATCATCAATGCGAGGTAAAGGATATTTATTCTTGATAGTTAACTTGTTCAGCTCACGATAATCAATACACAGTCGCATACTACCATCCTTCTTTTTGACGAACAATACTGGCGCACCCCATGGGGATACACTTGGCCTTATAATTCCTTTGTCAAGAAGTTCTTGCAACTGCTTTGCTAATTCCCTCATTTCAACAGGTGCCATTCGATATGGAGCTTTCGAAATTGGTTCAGTCCCTGGCGTCAAGTCAATAGTGAATTCGATTTCTCGATCTGGTGGAAGTCCTGGTAATTCGTCCGGAAAAACATCAAGAAATTCACAAACTACAGGAATATCTTCAATCTTCAAATTTCCCTTATCAACATCCCGTACATAGGCTAAATAAGCTTGACATCCTTGACGTAGCAATCTTCTCGTCTGCATTATTGATAGGAATTTCTGCTTTTGCTTCTCACCTTTAAATATTACCGTTTCATTTTCTTCAGTTTGCAATTTCACTCTCTTATTCGCACAATCAATTTGAGCATTATTACTAGACAGCCAATCCATTCCTAAAATAATATCAAACTCCCCTAACCTAAAAGGTATCAAATCAACTGAAAAATGACATCTCCCTATCTCAATATCACAGCTCGGACATACTCGATCTACTGCAACCTGATCATTATTCGCTAATTTTATAACTAACACTTCATCCAACCACTGAATCTCACAATCTATCTTAGAGATAAAGGCTTCAGAAATAAAAGATCTAGTAGCTCCTGAATCAATCAATACTAAAGCATTTACGGAATTTACAGGGAGTGTACCTGCAACCACATTCGGACTCTGTACCGCTTCCTTCATTGACATGTTGAAAGTTCTTGCTCTGGGCTGATTTTGCTGTGGTAGTGGAGGTGGAGGTAATGCTAAAATTCTTGGAATACTGGCAGCCATTGCAATTCCTCTGCAGTCTTTGGCGATATGTCCTTTTCTCCCACATTGGAAACAAGTAACTTCTGCCTTTCCCATTGGACATTCTCCAGAATAGTGTCCCCTTTGCTTGCACTTGAAACACGTAACATTTAGCTTGTTGCAAACTCCTGTATGCTTTCTACCACACGTTCTACAATCAGGTATAAGCGGTCGAATAAGCCTTTACTGATTTGGGGCAGGTAGTCGATTACCCATCCTCTGGTTGTTTTGTTCTGGTCTCCTAAAGTTTACTTTTCCTCGAGCTTGAAATCCCGGCCTTTTGTTGAAACGATTCTAAAAATTCCCTGGTCCTTTCCCCTTCTGAGCTGCTTCGCTTTCTCCTTCAATAATCATAGCCTTCTGAACAACAGCCGTATAAATTGTCAATTCAAACACAGCTACCCTGCTACGAATCCATGGTTTCAGTCCTTGCTGAAATCTCTTGGCCCGCTTCTCATCCGTATCCACCTGCTCTGGAACAAACCTTGCCAATTCAGTAAACTTAGTCTCATAATCCGCAACCGATAAGTTGTCTTGTTTCAGCTCCAGGAACTTGATCTCCATCTGGTTCTTCATAAAACGAGGAAAATATTTCTCCAAGAAAAGATCAGTGAATCTGTTCCAGGTCACCACACCTTCTTCCAAAGCTTTCTTTGATTCCCACCAGTAATTAGCTTCGCCTTTTAGAAAATAGCTAGCGAAATCTGTCTTCTGCTCTTCCTCAACCTTTACCAACGAAAAAGCCTTTTCCATCTCTTTCAGCCAAGCCCTCGCTTTTATAGGATCTGTGGAACCCATAAATTCCGGTGGCTTCACCGACTGAAATTGCTTGAAATTAGTCGTAGGTGCTGCTGGTGGTATTTGATGTCCTGGATGAGCGGCTTGCTGTAACATCTGTTGCTGGAACTGCTGTTGCTGCTGCTGCATTTGTTGTTGCATCATCAACATCTGCTGTTGCATGAGATTAAACATCTGATCCATCTGTTTATTATTGTTTTGGCCATCGGTGTTTCCATTCGATGAGTCAGGCTGCGCTTTTCTCTTAGGTGCCATTTTTCTGGTAAATAAATAATGGATCTTATTTAATAACAGTATATTAAACATATATTAAAACAGTCGATTTGAGAAAATAAAATAACTTATTAAATGACTGAATAGATAAAACAGTATGATATGTTTTAAATTTTTTTTTTTTTTTTACAACATGATCGTGAATAAAACTACATTTGCAATGGTACTGAAATAAATGTAAATGCTTAAATGACTGGAAATAAAATAAAGAAAACGTGCAAAAGATTATCTCATATATATATATAGGTAGAACACCAGCTACAGGTGTCAGTGCTTGATACAAAAACCTATGACATAACAGTCGTACTGCTACTACTATCAGTCAGAGTCAGTAGCTACACTCATACAATACTATACTGCCTCTATCTACAAAATATACATAATACAGCACTCATCGATCCGCTAATCTCAAAATCCTGGTGGTACATGGCTCAACTCCTCCTGCACTGCCTCTAGCACTGCCTCGGTAAGTCCCAATGCTCTGCGATATGCTGTCTCCGCACTAAGATCCTGCTGTCTCAAATCAGTAAGCTGCTGAAAACTAACCCGGTGAATATGATGTAGTCTCTCTCTTAGTATATAATCCGGTCGTAATGCTCTGACAGGACCATCCGTCTGTGTCTCATACAATCCAAGGATCTCTCTACACTGGTTCTGCCATCTAATCCTCTCCTCCCTCTCTGCCTGAAAGCGCTGGTAAGTCACGGTATGATGCTCATGAAGATCAGTGCTGGAACCTCGAGAAGGTAATGGTCCATCTACCACGATCTCATCCATAAACTATGGCTGAGGAAACTGATACACTCCTGGAACAGGTGCATAAATGGCTAATGGGGCAGGAAATAAGACAGGCTGCTCCATAGGCGCATACACAGGCGGCTCTGCCTCTGGCTCCATCGGTGGCATCTCTGGAATCTCAACTGGTGGCATAGGAATCTGAGGCTCTAAATCCTCCCACTACGGAAGATCAACCATATCAGGAATATCAAACATCGGAAACTCTAATGGTGGAATATCTGGTATCTCTGGCTCAACGTATGGAAAATAATCTGCAAAACCTGGTACCTCCGGGGGAAGTGGTATCTCTGGTGCTGGCTCAGGTGGCAATGGAGGTAAGACCTGCTCTGACACTGGGGCTACTACCTATGCATCCACTGGATCTGTCTCGGTCCTCTCCGTAGATGATGATAAAGAAGCCATCTAATATACATAAAAATAATAACACAAAACAATCAAATCACAATCCTATAACTCATAACTTCTAATCACATAGACAAACAATCCTAACACTCTTACCCTCATCCTATCTTATTTTCCTATCTTATCTTAACCCTAACATTCTTGTTTTCCAAGGTCAATCCTAAGCTCTGATACCAACTATAACACCCTCCAAATCCGGGGTATAGATTTGGGGCATTATTAACAACAATTACCAACTATACCTGCACAAGCGGAATATTAATATAATAATTACCCCGAACTATCACTACTCAGGATCTTTTAAGGGTTGAGTTTGGAAACAAGAATCATGCACTACACTTTATTACAAACCCAACTAAATAAAACCTGTCTCAAGAACTCTCTTTATTACAAAACTTTATTCTATCTACAGTTTCACTACGCAATCTTTTATTCAAACTACACAAAACTTTTATTCAACCCAACATTACTACTTATCCTGCTACACCTGATCTGGCAATTCAAAGCTCTCTTCGGGAATAGGAAGGAACACTCTTGGTATAAGAGGGTCCCGCTGCTTGACTCGCTTCTTGACTATGCGGGTTCTGATGGGTTTCATTCTCTACCTTAACTGTAAAACAATAGGAGTGACAATAAAAGAAATGAGCCAAAATTGCTCAACAAGCCTGCAACAATATATATATATATTATAAAGAGAGAGAAATAAATGAACCAATAAGCTGCTGGTTTGAACAACCATCTGTATCTGTATATGATAATAATTTGCCAATGATGGCGAGTGCCAAATGAACAAGACTGGAAACAAGAACCAACATATGCACTATAATCTGCTGATCAGTCAGAATATAGTGCGGATCTATACCCAACTGCATAGACCCAACCAACATAAGGAGTACTCAGGCAACTATGGCCTATTAATTAATGGTCTGGGAAAAACCCAGCCTTTATAGTAACCATCCAGTCCAAGGCTGAGCATCCGGAACAATCGGTATGCTATTGATATATCCCAACACCAGGATATACCAGAATATATGTAGGGTAAAAGAATTGAAATATGAACAGGGAATTCAATAAATTGGGTAAATCAAGAATTGAAATGAAACTGGAACAAGTAATAATAAATGGACAACAGTGTATATGAACAATGATTATCAAATAGAATTGATATGATAGAAAAGAAATATAATTCACTATTCTGAATTTAGAATAGGGGAAAAACTTGCCTTGCGCGTACTTAACCTGGTTTAACTCACTGTCTTCTGACCCTAGCTTGCTCTGCCTTGCTAACACTGAACAAATCATGGAAAGATAGGTGTTTAGATAATTTACTACATACGTGTATCTTGAATTGATATCACGCAACCTTATCAGTCTACCCATGCGTTTCTATCTGACTCGCATATATATATATACATATATTTATACAGCACATCTATTCATATAATCACATAAAGCACGTAGCACGTAAAGCACATAATTAATTTCTAGATTTATAATTATTTTTAGAATCAATTCTGGGCTTATACCTGCATTACTAGTCGTATCTGATTTTATTATAATTTTTCGGGATTTATTCGGCTCAATTATATCCCTACTAGGACCTACGAACTATCAATTATCACCAAACCACTCTTTTTCAGAAGAAATTATAACTTACAACCATTTTTATTGGATTTGTCTCATTTTTCTGAGTCTAGAGGTCTTCGTTTCACTCAAATCGGACTAACGGTTGAATTGTTATGAAGTAAATACGGATGATTTAATTTATTATTCATTATAAATAATTATTACAACCTTTTAAATCCTAAAATAATTTTTACATAATTATTTAAGAAAAATCAAAGTCAAAAATAATTTTTTTATAATTTTTGGAGTTAAAATGAAGAAGTTACGATTTATTAAAAATTATGTGATTAATTATCGAAATAATTAATCACTTTTTAAATATTGAATAAATAAATAACTAATAAATAATTAATAATTGCTTATTTAATAATCTAAAATAATAAATCTTTAATTATCAGGATTAATCACAATTTATTATAATATTTATAACTTATCGATATTTATTCGATTAGATCGATTATTTACAAATAATCAATCGATTCTATTAACGGATACGCTATTTATCGAATATCTACTATGTGCTCGAATTATAATCTAACTCAACGATTAATTACTCGTATAAATACGAGCTACTTGCAATCCTCACATAATTATCGAACTATTACATTATTACTGAAACTTATACGATTCGTTAATCAATTAATTATCGGTATTTAATTATACGATACAAATAATCACTACAATATTATTCGAATAACTATCGCTCGAATAATAATTCTCATTATCGAATCATTACTCGTAATAATAACTAATTATCGAATTATTAATCATATTATTTAATTATTTTTAATCCTTATTTATTAATTAATTACCTAATTATTAATTAATTACCTAATTATTAATTAATTAGATAACTAATAAATAATTAGATAAATAATTAAATAATAAATTAAATAATTAAATTCGAATTTATAAATTAATAAAATAATTTAGAAATTAATAATACTATTTTTCAGAATATAAAACTAATTTTTAATTAATTATTAGAATTTTTAAAACTGATTTTCTGATTTTAGAAAATATAATAAATAATTAATATATCAGAAACACAACACAGGTTTTCAGATTAAGGTTTTTAGGATCAAACCCGGGTCGAAACCGGGTTGCAACCGGGTCGTCCCCAACCCAAACGGGTCGGGAAGAACACCGGCTGTAATTCCAGAATCCGACGCCGGCGGACTGATTCCGGCGAGACGAAAAACATGGCCAAAACGTTCGATTCCAGGCACGTTCTTCCCCGTTCTTGTTCCACAGCAATCACACGTCGTTCCCTTCTAATTCTCCTTCCTCGTTCATCGACACAGCAGCCGGAAAACGAAGAAACGCGGCGGCGGCGGCTAAACTCCGGCGAGCTCGAAACGGACATCAACAAACACAAACCCGGTACCAATCGACAGGAAAAACGACGATCTACACGACTATGCTAACAGAATCATCAAACAATCCACAGAAATCAAAACCCGAATTCAAGAATTAAACCCGAAAATATAAATTTCTATTCAATCAATCAAACACGAAAAACAATTACATAATTGAAAACTAGAGATCATAAGCTTCAAAACGAATACTCACACGCTCGATTTGGACTCCGGAATCACAATCAAAATCGCCTTTGATCCTCCTGCTCTGTTCTTCACAAACCCTAACCCTAATTCCCTTTTCTGATTTTCTTTTTATTTTCTGATTTTTAATTATAATTAACTGATTTAATTAATAGTAATTCAGGTATTTATATTTATGAAAATAATACCCCTAAGTAAAATTAAGGGTCTAATTACACTCCTAATAAAAATATTTGGCCCCAATTTTTATAATTTTTGGGTATTAATAATGAATTTTTAAATATCCAATAAATACAAAATAAATACTAAAAATTCCCAAAAATTGTGAAAAATACAAAAATACAAAGAAAAATGATATATGATAATTTCATAATCATATAAAAATAAAAATGTGATTTTTGTGGGGTTTTTGGTACCCGAAGGGGTCCGGAAAAGTCATTTTTCGCGAAAAAGGTCAATTTGTAAAACGTCTAGGGGTTCAGAATAGCGATACAGTATAGGGCATTTTTGGCAAAATAGGGCCAATGATTTCGTTTGAAATACGGGCTTTTAAAACATAGTTTTGAGCTGTACAGGTTTTGATATAATATATATAACTGACGATAGAACGCTCAATAAATATCCAAAACACGTTTGGATCAAAACAACCAACACATAACACATAGCAGTTAGGGTTCAACGACTTAACACATTTAATCACATAATAATATACATAATTTATTATTATTATTATAATATAATACAAGCGTAATTCCTCGGTCGTTACAAAAAGTTTTCTTATTCAGCAATATCAGCAAAAACACTATTCACAAGGGTTACAAAAAAAGTTCAAAATTTTGGGGTTATTACATAATTTAACTACAAACACGACATGATTTGCTTTCCAGATCACTACATGGTTTGATTCCAAGAACTAATCTTTAAACCCTAACCCTAATTTCAGAGAAATTTCTGATTTTTTTTATATATTTTCTAATTTTTATATAATTAAATAATAATTAAAATCTATTTATACTTATATAAATAATATCCCCAAAATTATTTAGGGCCTAATTATATCATTTAATAAAAATAATTAGCCCAAAATTAATAATTAACGGGGAATAAATTTTAATCCAATCAATATAAAAATTATATCAAATATTCCAAAAATTACGAATAATCCAAATATGCAAAGATATTGACAGTCCCACGGTTTTATAAAAATAAAAATACGATTTTTGTAGGCTTTGATGTCCCGGTAGGGGCCCAGAAAAATCATTTTTTTTCTAAATTAACTAGATGTTCGAAAAATCAATATGGTATACGCCATATTATGCAAAATAAGGCCAATTTCCCTATACAAAATATCAACTATTAAAACGAAATCTGTATAATATAACTTTTAATATAAATCCATTTAACACGTAATAAAATACCCGAAAAATATCCTGAACCACACGGAACATATATAGCACATAATAGATAATCTTTTATGATCAATCATAATTTATAATATCATAAATGACATTATACTCATTTAATATGGCACAAAACAGTCAAAATTTCTCGGTCGTTACATCCTTCCCTCCTTAAATGGATTATGTCCTCAGAATCACGCTAATGAACAGATAATGATACTTTTTAAGTATCTCACTTTCAATTCTCAGGTTGACCTCTCAACCTTACAATTCCTTCATAAAACTTTAACTCACAATATCAATTATTTCTCAACAACCCTTGCTGACATAATATTTTATCAGTTGCTCATACAACCTAACTCAAGTTTCCATTATATATATAATGAATCTAAATTAATCGTCTTGAGTATAAATATGTAAACACCCTATAAAAGTGCTATACATGTAGTAGAGCTAACTCACATACAACTTTCCTCACATGTCTTACTATCTCAAAAAGATCAACAGAATACATACTAAACTTTCTTTTCTTGCTAATTCTAATCAATCATGTTCATGAACGCTTTCAACCTTCACTGGTTGTTTAACTTCATTCTCCACGTATTTCTTTATTTATCAACCTAGCTTGTAATGACTTTCACGCGCATTCGAAGCTCATTGATTATTTTCTTACTCTTCTCATATATCCGCGTATGGTATACTGAGACCATGGCGTATTCGGTTTCTAATGTTTTCAAAATTAAGCCTAGAATTAAGATCTAAAAGGAAATTCTCAGCTAGATATGATTGACATACGAATTTGTTATCATCCCATATGCCATTTAATCACACATGAATTTATTCATTGAACGAAAATTTTCTACTATTTAGAAGAAAATATACTAACCGAGAGACATCACCCGCATACTCTAACTCGTGTTATCATTTATTTTGGTTCTAGAAAGTCCCCATACGAAACTTATTGCAATATTCTTGCCTAATGTTCGGCCACATATAATGTTTATTCCTTTCTTCATGCCATCTTATCTGAAAGTCTTCTTTTATATTTATGTCCTTTATCATATTCTCAGAACAACTTGAATATCTTGAGTTGTTGATATTTAGCCAAATTTCTATCCTTAGCCCTGCCCTATTTGGTGCCCGTTCATCCATGGGTGGTATATATCATTCTAGTTCAGCATGGTTCACAATATCCTCAATACATTTTCCAACACCCTAATTCAGGTAATAATATCAATTGATTACAATCAATATTTGAATCTGATGACGTACCCCAATCTCTTTTAAGAAGTATTGAACTTACTTATCGAATAAACTATTTATTAATGAAATAGAATGATTAGGTTTGGTTAACCTATTAATAACAATTCATATAACGCTTCCTTTGGTTTTAGTTCTCAAGTGATTTCACCACGACATTCCTTAACGAGTTATACTTTTTTCCGAAACAATTATAATAATATATCCAGCCTTTGATGATGGTCTTGATTCTTGATAGGTATAACATTTACTTACATGATTTACCATCTACGTTCTTATACCAAATCAATCAATATCTTCTTTTATCTCTCAATATTTAATCATATTCTCAGGATGAATTTCCTATCTCAAGTTATAGATGTTTCATTACGTTCTTTACTTTAGCCCTGCCACATATGATGTCCATAACTTACTTACATAATGGGCAACTTATAAAGTTTCTTTATCATCCTTTTGATCCCACTTCCTTTCCTTGTTAAGTTCTCTATTCTCCTGGCTCATTATTCTTCTTAACATAAGCGAATCCTTATTCCCAATAGTACTGATCGGGTCTTCATCAAATAAACCATTCATGTGGCTAACTCTGGAATGAAAGCTTTCAATTCATAACTATTTGAACTCTTCTACTATTCTTGCTAATAAATTATCAAAGTCCTTCTTTTCTTTTCGCTGAATTTAACAGCTACCTTATTAGCCTTGTTCAAATAACCGCTAATCACGCAACTTTCAGTTCTAACCAATTCCAATTATACTCTATCTTATATTTAACTTCCTTGAATTGAAGATATGATTCAAATTATTGGGGTTTGCGTACGTCATATACCTTCTTTCCTACATAAACAATACCTCCCCATCTTTAGTTCATATATTTTCATTGCCAACTTCTATCATACATTGGATACTTGTATTCACGAGTTTTCTGGTCTTTCGAAGTATTTCTCATTACTTTGTCGTTCTATATTGGTATACATCCACATCCTTCATGAAAATAATATTGCAGATGATAAAATCTCTTTGATCGTCTAACAATATCCACATTGGTGGAATTACCAGTCTCGTTTTTATTCCCTCTCCCTCTTTATTTCCTTTTTCCTTTTCTTCTCTTAATATCAAGCCTTTAGTTCTTGAGAACATTCTTTTCACTTGCATATACAAATAACTTTTTGTTTCACTTGTCTATTGCAAAAGGGCATATTCATCTAGACAAAGCCTCGCACAAACTTGTAGTAATATCATGATAATTCCACTAAACTTTTGAATTCTATTGGTGCCTTGCTTTCTTCGAATTCCTAATTGCTTTGATTTTGGATCTGAAAATCGCATAGGGAAAGTAACTTAACCTAATTGGAAGTGGTTTCCATCTAACTAATCATTAGTTGATAAAATAAATCAATTAACTCCTTTTAATTGATCAATTGGACCAAGTAATGACTAGCTAGATGAAATCAAAACCAATTTTATGAAGTCGGTTAGGTTATATAAACCTTTTTCAAAAACCGAAATCACAATCATTTGGAGTATCAACTGGAAAATCAATAAAACATGGAAGTATACTGTTTACATTCAAAAGTAGGGTATTTTCTGAAAATTTGGGTAGCATCCCCTCTGTATTATTGACTACTAGTTGGACTCAAGCCGACACTAACAATCAACCAACAACCAACAACCATCTCAATCCACCACCATCAACCAAACTCATCATTTCACCATACTTCAAAACATATTATATTACTATAGACAAACCCCACTTGCGGTTTTAGCTTAGGTTTCTTAGTTAGGAACTTTCCTTTTAGGTAGGACCTGTCTTATTTGGTTTGGTATAATGTCAACCGGCCCAGGAGACAACACAGGTGGAAGCTGGCTTGGTGCCTTATTCGGTTACAGGTTTAATACTATCAAATGTATATACTACTAACTGACATAGCATATATCTGTTGATCGAATTAAGGTCATAAAAAAATAATTAAATAATATTACCATACATTTCCTTAATTCTTTCAGAAAATCACAGAATATTACTAATGAATATAAAATTATTCTACTATTTCTCAAAAAAAATATTCAATTATTCTGGAACCCTTCTAGTTTATATTTCAATTCAAGTACTCTAATTAATAATTCATATCACCTATACCGGTTCATTAATCCGTTGTAAAGATATCTTTTAATCTTATTTTTCCACTATTAATACTTGTATATAATTTCTTTTAAGAAATTATACTGCATTTTTCAACTGATCAAATAAATCCTCTATCCTCGATATTATATACTAATTTCTATTTGTTAAATTGTTTAATTGCTGATGACCAACATATGGTCTCAATTAAATCATTTTTGTGAAAATTTATTTGGTTTTAAAACATTACTTCTTAAAATATTTCGCAATTGGATCGCTAGTTCCTTATTTCTACTTATGTCTTTCAATATAAGACCTTCATCACTGGCTCAATTATGAGTGTCAAATTCACCATAACTCACTTACTTGAGTTGGAAAGCCTAATAATTTCTCGAAAAACACTCGAAATTTAGTCATAATTAGAATTTCTTCGATCTGGAACCTTCATGACAAGTATCTCACTCATGATTGAGGTATACTTCGACTATTCAACATATTAATTGCTCGTTTGAGATATTATTAAGAAATTCCTTCATCTATTACTACTGCCCAGTCAATTGTTTGCCTTTCTTGGTGTACGCAACTTTACTTTCTTATTTATATGGTTCATTCACCTAATATGGTTCACTAACTAATCCCTTTTGTGCCAAAATCTTCTAACTTGAAGTGTACCGCGTTAACACAATATAATGTTTTGATAAAATCTCCATAACAAGAACAACCATGTCTAACGGATACCCATTTCTGATTTAATGTCTTCATAGTAACCATGTTATCCGCATGATGATTCTTCTTTATACGTAAATGTCCACCATTTATTGGCTAGTAATCATATCTACACTCAAAATGTAATTCCATCGACTATACAGAATTATTTCACTTCTTTTAAAACCTTCAAAGAATAGACCTTACACAAGAAGGGAATTTGTGTATATGCTTCTGATTGGAATACTTTATAAGGAACAACAGTGCAACAAAAAAATCGGAAAGACTCATAAATCATTAACTTTATAGTTGTGAAGAAAGAATGAGTAATGATTTTGATATAACTGAGGCAACCATATTTGTAATTAAGATGATCAGTCTTTCGTACTATATGGCATGCTACACATGATTAGGTGGTGTTCCATCAGACTCTTCGTCATTTCGATAAAGTGTCACACTATAACACTGCTCATCTCAATTAGAAGAAATATTTGAAGGAAGAATAATTCTAAAAGGGATTCAACAACCTCTTCTTCTTGATTGCCTCATTGAACGGATTAATGAAAGAAATTTATAATTATTCAAGAATTAAGGAAAATATATGATATCGTGTTATAAAAAAGAATGATACCGTTGGTCGCCATCCACCTTCCACTTATGTATACCTTCAGGCTCGTTCGAGTAACATATTACAAATCCAAGTCAGATAATAACTTTAGAAGATCTTCTGGATATGCCTTCGTAAGTTGATCAATTAAAATAAACCCCTACTTATTAAGTATCATATTTTTAGCATCCTGCCTCCACGTTCGATACTTTAATAATTCGACCATAATCACGTTCTTACATAATATACAATCATAACTTCTAATTTCATCTATGCAACATATAATATCTGTTGATCATGCACATATCGACTCTTTTGATATTATTAATGTGACGCCCTCCAAACCTGGGTCAGAAGTTTGGGGTTCACAACACACACACACACTCAATATATCTACCTGCTTATGAAAGTAATATATGTAAACACCCTACTTACCATAACCATGGATCACAATAGGTTAAAGTATGAAAACAAGCCACAACCTTAACTTTTATTACTTCATACCAAATCCCAACTAGTTCCTTTTACAACTGATAATGATATCATTCTTATAATCTTACATAACTCATTTACATTATAAAGCTCATGTTAACTCGGTCCATCTTATCCTGGAATCCTAGCTTGCACACTGGACTGGGAATCCTCGTTACCAACAATTTCCTTTTTCAACTGTAAAATAACATAAACAGATTTGCAAGAGTGAGCTAACTAGATCAGCAAGTCATAATAGCAATAACTGAGGTTCAACAATGATCAGCTGAAATGATTAAGAAGAATCAAGTTTCTGGATAAACAATGAATATAATTTGATATTCTCTTTTCATTTTTAAAAAAACCAAGGTTAGGCAGCTGATCAGTCACGTACTAACCCCGAACAAGGCTCACAACTTTGCTCTATATACTGGATCCAAGGCACGCATTGGCCTAATATGACCACGAATCTGGTCCACGTTTATAAGACCATCCAATTCTAAAACAATGCAATATGATAACCATTGCAATTCAATAAAAATAGAATCATGATTAACATTAATAAAGCATTTATCTCAGAGCATAAAATATTTCACAGGTATCACCGGGGTGTATCAAGGTGTAAATAGGAAGAACGACTTCAAGCCTGATGAAGAATCAAGTATCTGAAGAACAACGGTTCAATGATAATACTAGGTATTGATCTTTGATGTGATAGGGTATTCCAGGGTGTATAAGTTTCTGTATGCTCTAAAAATTCTGTTAAAATACTTGGTTTATGGTGTGTATATATTTGTGGAGTAGTATTGTATTTGTATGGTTTAATATCTGGGAAATCAACCGTTGGTGGTTTACAAGAAATAAAGCTTACGGCTCAAGTTCAATGATATGATCAGGGTTCAAGGTTGAATAGTTTAAAGCGCTTACAATATAAAACAAGATTTATTATGAATACTAGCAACATGTTTTGAAAAGTTCAGGAATATTTGCAATATATCTCAAAAAAAGATTCTGAAGTACTTGCCTTATCACTGATGATTTCGAACTTTACTTGTACTCATCTAACAGTTTTATTTTTCCATTACTTTCCTTCTTTTTTTATGCCTTGCTTCTATTCATCAATCAATTGTCTTCCCTTTCTACGCTTTAATTATATTTATGGATCATTGGCTTTCTTTTTCTATGCCTCGTTTACTCTGCTAGGCATCACAAGTATCTATCAATACTCAATCTTATATCATTCTAATCATCACATAGACATCATAAGCTGTTATCTGCCCTTCGTTTTACCCAAAACCGATTTATGGATTAAAGGTTATGACTAAAATAGTCAAACAATAATCACATAGGCATATAACACATCAATCAGATAGCACGTAGCACATAGCATGCAAAATATTCGATCAAAATAATTTTTCAAAGAAGATTCGGGGTGAAAATGATTTTCCAAGTATTTATTACGAATTTTTGAACATTTTTCGGAGTTAAAATAGTTCTCCGAATCATTTTATAATAAAATAATAGGGTTCGAACACCCGAATCTGACTTTAAACTAATTTTATAATAATTATCGAGCCTTAAAAATAATTTAAAATAATATTTTAAAGCTCAAAACTATTTTTCGGAATTTTTAAATCCAAACAGAATATTTAAATCTGATTATTAAATCAATTAAAATCAATTAATAATTAAATAAATTCTTTAATCAATTAATATTAAATTAATCTATTAATTAAAATAATTAAAATAATTAAAAACTAATTAATAAAATAAATCAGATTTATTTTTAAATAAATAAATAATAAAAAAGAATAAGTAAATAAACATTTTTCCTATTTTTAAAATAACAGAATATTATTTTTTAAAATGTTTTTGAATAGGAGGGACTTAATTGTAATTTATGTGAAAGGTGGGTGATGAAACTGAAGTTTTACCATCACCTTCCATCTCCGCCACCGGCAGCAATGGCTGCCGCCACCGAGCTCGTCGCCGGCAACCCCCAAACCGCCCAGATCTGCACCTTTTCCAGATCTGCACCAAAAGGTGCAGATCGACTCGTCTTTTGTTCTGAGTCCAAAACCGGTGTTAAAAGATTAAAAAGATGCTAGATTCTCCAGAAAATCCGGCCGAACTTTACGCCACTGTCGCAGACCAAAGTCCGGTGAAGGCGTTACGAGGCTCCTCTATTAAAACAGCCACAACCAACAGAATCCTCATAACACGTTCTATTTATTGATGTAAGTTGTATGTATCCAGGTTTAACGGATCAAAAATCCAGCCAAAAATATGAACTTTCCGGTAAAATTATTCAAGAACACCAAGAATATTCAAACTCGAAGATCAAACCAACTTTTCTACATGTTATTGAACTCCAAATTTGACATATAATATACCAAAATGACCAGGAAGAAAAGATATACATGATTCTAGCATCAAATCACATAAACAACATCAAGAACAAAAATTCATATTTTAAGTACTAAATAATTTGAATTAAAATAATTAAATAAGAAAATCACCTTGATTTCTGTACTGAAATGGATGATTGATTATGAAAGAACTTTTCGAAAGCTTCGATTTGATATATGGCACGCTCGAATCGGAGTTCGATAATGCCTTTGTTTGCGCGTTTGATTATGAAGAACGCGATGAATTTTAAGGTTTTTCTCTGGAAAATATATAGTTTTAGTGTTTGTAAATGATGATCTGTACAAAATACAATACAGTATTGGCTATTTATATTTATGGAATATTAATACATTTTGGATCGTGTTGGATTGATAAATACGTTGCTTAGCCGCTAAGTAACTGCAAAAACGATCCGATCAGATAACGTTTTGGATAAACATCATCCTATTTTGGATACGCATCAAAGGTTTTGGATAATTATCAAAAGTATTGGATAATCATCAAAACCGGGCTTCTTATAAAACACTTGTATGAAGATAATGTTATCGAAAAGGGTTATCGTATCGAAAATTTTGCGTCGGGCCGTAATCCAGATCGAAAAAGTCAAAACATGGAAAAATTCCGGAATTACCAGATTCGGTTAGGAAGGAGTTTTCGGAAGAGTTTCGGGTTGTAAAAACGTTAAAATAGTTGAGGTTGGACGATTCCCGGCTTTAGAAAATAGTTTTGTAATTATTCAGAAAATAATTAATAAATTCATAAATTAATATGAAATCATATAACACTCCAAAAATTACCAGAAAAATACCTTAATTATCTATATTTTATTCTAGTCATAATAAAATTAACAAACTTATACTTTACCACGTATAAATATTCACATATCAACACCAATCATCAGATAATTCACCAAAAATCACATAATAATCACATAATAATCATTTATCAATAAAAATAATTACACGCTATGTCCCGGATATTACAAGTAATACTCTTCTTCAATCATCTAGAAGATTCCTCCATTTCTTCAATCATCCTCTGGATTCTTTTGGGTCAACAAATCTTTTTAAACTTTAATAGTTTCATGAATTGGATAATAATTCTGCACATTAATTCTATCGTTGATACTATTAAACAAGGTTTGCACTATTCTCTATCGAGAAAATTTATAAATTTCTCCGTAACAACGGGTTCATTTGGCCCTCTCAATTAAGAATACTGAGTCTAGGACAAGTACTCTTCTGGGTAGTTTAATTCTTATAACAAGAAGAAACTTAAGTAGTAATTTGACAACCAAATTTTAAAACTCATTTTGTTTAGAGATCTTTTAGAAATTTTGTTAAGAAATATTTTTCGAAAACTTGTTTTAAAATTTTAAAAATCACACACTTGGTCGTCATTACTATATGAGTTGGTTGTTGTTCTCGTACTCTATCAATAAGGTATCTAATTAAAGAAACGACCATATAAGGGTCCATCCACTTCAGTGTATCTTCTACCCCTTATTGGGTTCATTTCATCTTCATTAGTCGACAAAAAATTCATTTACCGTTGCATAATATCTTATTCGTAACTCTAACTCCAAGGCTAACATATGGCACTAATTTTAATATTCTCATCAGCGTCCTTGATATCACAATTACAACCAATTAACGCAGTTTGACATTACTGTCCGTAGATAAAGTCGTATTTTCTTGTTAACTTTATGTATACCTAATAAGGTAGATATGTCGTTCCTTGTGCGATACCCGAGAAATGACTGACAATTACAAGAATGTTAGGCCCTTAATCAATTGTAGAAGGGGGGTGAATACAGGTAATTCAATCAATTCGATAAAGCTTCAACAGAATTAACAGTTTTTATGTTAACAGATAAAAACTGATTACAAACATACTCTCTCGAAAGGATTAACAATTATCCTTGAGAGTTGCTAGGTTATGCGAAAGATATAACAATGTTTGTAATACTTATAGCATGAACCTAATCTGTGTTTTATATAGAGCACATCTATATAATGTATAAGGAATCTTATTCTATTAACAACAAGGAAACCTTTTACAATGCTTCTGAGATAAAGTCCTTCATCGCCTTAAGTTCCTGTTTCCTTTTCCTTATCGAAGGTCAACTGATGTGACAAATACTGGTTACATCATCCATTGACATCATCATCCGTCGATATCATCATCCATTATTATCATCATCCGCTGATATCATCATCCATTTATATAAGTTCTGATGTGAACTTATGATAGTTCCTTCTTGATATTATCAATTGCTCCTAATAATCTCCCCCAACTTGTTCATTATGGAAATATGGACAAGTTCCAATTGATGATGTCAAAACTATCTAAATGCATGAATCAAGTATGCATATTCAATTTTACTTCAGTGAATATCAGACTTTACTCGTCATTCCGAACTGCTTCTTTAACTTGAGCAATGTTAGAGGTTAATTTCATTTTATCAACCTAGTCAGCTCCATAAATCTTCCTTCTTTGGTGAGCTAGGCTGATTTCTTCTTCTTCATATTTTTTTCAGTATCATAAGCTTAAACTACTGTATAGATTGGATCTATTAGTATTTGAGATTTAGTTTCTTTAGATACTAATTTCTTCTTTACAACAACTTTAGCTTTAGACTTTGAAATCTTTGACTTCTCTCATATCTTCTCTTTTGCTTTAAGCTTCTTGTCAGCAGTTACAATAACTTGTGATGTAAAAGATCTTTCATCTTCTGCCCCACTAATTTCCCTTATAACTACACCTCTGGTTGGTCTGTTAGAAGGATTATCTTCATAAAGTACTTGAGAAATAACACTAATATCAGTATTTGTTGTCTTCATGGAATTCTTGAAGTCTTCCTCCATTTGCCTTAGCTATTCAAGATCTACTCCAGGATTTTCTCTTACAAAGATTCTTCTACTCACCTCAGAGTCAAATAATTGAATCTTTGGATCCTTGTGGAACATAGTTGTCTTTCTTCCTTTTACTTTCAGAGTTTGAAGATATTAACTTGCTTCAGCACCAGCTTCTATCTCTAGAATACCTTGGTCTTTATTAGCAGCAGTTGTGACTTGTAAATATTGTTGCATATTTGTAGTCACAGTCAATTCTTATACTCTCTCTACCTTGTCTAGATTGAAAACTAGTGATTTTTTTTATGAATCACTAACTCCAACTAGCTCTTCACCTCTTTTACTTTCAGTATCCTTCTGTCCCTACTTATTACCTCCATCAGGATTTTCATTAGTATTTGTTAATGTCAGCTGTTTGCATTTAGATTTAACAATTTTCTCCCCCTTTTGGGATTATCATCAAGCAGTAGAGAAAGAATTAGCTTCATTAAATTTTGCACTTCTGTAAGTTGATCATACATTTGAGCTTGTTTAGCTTCCAATCTAGCTTGACTGGATTTAATTGCAGTTTGCCTGACAACTATTGGTGCAATTTGTACTGAATTTCCTGATGAGTAGTCAGCTTTGAAGCAATCAATGATTCTTTGATCTGATTGATTTGAGTAGTAGTTGCTTCTTAAGCTGTATGTAATGCTCTGACAACTAAAGTTGATGCTTTCAGATGAGTCAGCATATCAGGATTCTTAATCTTCTGTTCTGTTGTTTCCAGATGCGCAACAGCTTTTGTTCTGGAAATAGGATATGTCTCATCTTTCCAATGAGCATTCCAGAGATCATCAAAATAATCCTTGTCCTTCTTAGCATCTAATTCTTTAATTTTCAGTTGTCTCACATGCATAGGCATATTTTCAGGGAATAAAAGATCATCCTCAGGATCGATAATAGCATTAGAAATATTAACTTCTTCACCATTATTAGATTATTTAATAGCAACTGGATTTTGCACTAATTACACACCTTTAGAAGTTAACTCCACATCTTCAAGTATTGTAGATAAATGAATTGGAGCTTCGAGATTAACTTCCAAGACTTCAGTTCCTGTAGAATGTTGTGGTGATTCTAAAATGGATGAAACTTTATTAATGGACTATTATGCTACTACATCTTCAGCAACAACAAAGATTTTCTAAGGTGATGGAAAAGTAGAGTAAATGAACTGTTTTTCAACAAAAATAGGGATTGTCTCATGTGGTGGAATAGTAGAATGTATATACTGCAAGAAAGTATCAGTATTTAGACTTGCAGGGAGACTAATAGCACCTGGTACATCAGAGTTTACTTGAGGTTCAACAGACTGTTGTTCAGCATCTGTTTCTTTAGTACTCTGTGCACCTGCAAATATATAGAAAATAAAACTTAATCTCTCTATTCTTTTAAAGTAGTCTCACTACTCCTCACACCACAGATCTTATGACTTTTAATAGTTAGAGCTTCCTCACAAGGATTACTAAATCCTATC
This sequence comes from Apium graveolens, assembly GCF_009905375.1. Lineage (NCBI taxonomy): Eukaryota > Viridiplantae > Streptophyta > Magnoliopsida > Apiales > Apiaceae > Apium > Apium graveolens. The sequence continues at coordinate 168,875,328 of NC_133651.1, forward strand.
TCTCATCTACCTCTCCTTTTTCCAGGAAGGATCCTGCCTCTCTTTAATTCTATATTTCTCTCAATCTTTTCACACATCTCACAGGATAAGTTCCGAAAGATTTTCCTACATAAATAAGAGGTGGCTAAAGAAGGGTGATATGTGGTTATACTACTAGAGGTAGTCCTTAAATAAGGTCTAGAAGTAATCATACCAATAGGATTTATATCATGAAAAATACATAAATACTGAAAAGACTAAATCAATATTTAAAATAAATGCTGATAAAGTAATAACAATATTTATATCTTGTGAATCTGAAGGTCACAATTAAGCTCACAGTTAACACTGTGGTTATGACAGTTGTTGTTCATCAATAATGAGAACATCCATTTGAATTGGAGAGGATTTGATCAGGTTACTATCATGTACCATGATCTCAAACCTTGTTCTTCTTGCAAAGAACTAACACTTGAATGTGTTTATTGAAAGTTATCACAGAGTCTTCAGTAAAAACTGATGAAACCTCTGTGTCTCTGTTAATATCATTAAGATCTACCTTAGCAAGTAGTCTCTAATCAACTAAATGTTGTTTCTGAATGGTGATCATAATTCAAGAATTATGTCACTTGATTTTTTGGCAACATTGAGAAAAAGAATTCAAGTGTTTCAGTTGTGAGAAGAAATTTAAGATATAAGATATGTTATTTTAAGAAATGAGTGTGAACATCTTTCTTGAATAGAAAAAGAAAGTCTCAAAAGCATGTCTGGAATAGACATTTTAGATAGTCAAGAACACTCAAAGATAATAATCCTCATTGGCTAAGAATAAAATCTTTCATAAATTTCTTCTTTAACAACAGTTACTTCATGTAGTGTGCTCAATCTGTACTAAAGTGATCACATGAACTTAAACAGAGATTAGTTTCTTCACATGCACTATTAAAAACATCTGAAATTAAGCATGCAGTGTGATATCCCGTCTTTTCAGAATTATTATTATTAATATTTGAATATGTTTATGTGATTTAAAGAATAAAATGGTGGATATTTTATTCCTATTTGACGAGTTTGTGTTATTAAATGGTAATGTGCTAATTGTTGAGTGTTATATCGATCCTTGTTAATATCTGAAAATATTTCCTTAAATGTATTAATTTCAAAAGTTTATTTGAAAACCGATCATTTTATTGATATCGGTAAATTGAGTTCGTTTAGTAATATTAGGGATTGGATGGATATTATATCTGCTATGTGTTGTATGTAATATTAATTGTGTGGGACTCAGTTGTGATTGAGGATTATTTGTATTATTAATTACAGAGTTGTATCGTTTTGTTTTTGTCTTTAAAAGTGATTTTATTGAAATTTAATTTTATAAATATTTAAATTATCTTTAAAATTATTTTTATGACTTTATAATTACAATAATTATTTTTGGGATTTTATAAAATTTAGAAATCAATATTTGATCAATTATTTAGCCCTGTATGATTTTCTGATTTCATTTATTTGTAAAATCCGTATTTAATTCCAAAATTCTTCAAAAATTATGAAACTCATATTTATTTAAGTTTGGAATATTCCGAGAATTTTAAAATTATTTTGGAATTTTTTAGGATTAATTTTACCCGCGCTTTGAATCGTTTAATTGATAAAAGCGGGTATAAATTGTATTTCAAAAATTGTTTTAAAATTTCGAAATTTATGTTTTTATAAACTTCGGGATATTTGTAACATTTTAAGACTATTTTCGTGATTTTCTGAATTTATTTCAAGTGCAGCTCGGTTCGTTAAATTGTGTAATGCGACTATAGCGAGCAAGTCAAAAATGATTTAAAAATTATGAAAATTTTATGTTATTAGTTTTTAATTATTCCGAGAATTTTAAAACATATTTGGTAATTTTCGGGTTAATTCTACCCGTAAGTCTGCTCATTAAATCATAAATTTCGGGACAAAATTAGGCTTGTAATTACAGAAAGGACGCGTGGCAGCCTACCAGAAACCCTGTGCTACGTGTTGGTGTTGTAAAAAAAAGAATAAAATCCTATAAACTACCCTGGCGTACCCCCACCCCCTTATTCATTTTCTTTCCTCCTGTTCCACCGCCACACCCCTCTCCCTTCTCTCTGTCTCTATGTCCCTCCCTGTTTATATACTTTTAATTTTCAAAAATTCATATCTTCTCAACCGTATATCCAAATTTCAATTATTATATATATAAACGATCAGCGCTTCGATACCTACGCATAGGTATATATTTTGCAAGATTTCGAGGAAATAATTTGCGGGGCATATTTCCGTTATATTTCTATTTTAATTTATTCTCGGGACGTACAAAAAGAGTTTAACGATTTTGATTACTCCACATGGCATCTCAGCGTGTATATGTCTATGGCCATTAATTTCGGATTTTTCTAAAGATATTTTCCGGACATCAGATTTTCTCTTCGGGTTGATCAGAATTTATTTTGGGTAACGATTCCGAAATTCCGCCTTCGTACTTGTGTATATTATAGCATGTTAGTGTTTATATATTTATTTCATTATTTTAAGAAGTTTTTGTAGAAGTCATTTTTGACTGTGTTTATTCGCGTAAATATAAATTATTGTGTTGATTGTTGTTGGTTGGGTCGATATGATATCGACTGGCAGTCCGAGAAATAGAGGAGGTGCTGTCCGATTTCCAAGAAAATATTATTTTTAGTTCTGAAGATTATTATTTTTATTATTATTCGAAAATAAATCCAAATTATTTAGTTAATGAATTTTAATTGATTATTTAATTCGAGTTAATTATTTCTTATGATTTAAAAATTCCGAAAAATTGTTCGAGCTTTAAAATATTATTTTAAATTATTTTTCAGGCTGGATAATTCTTATAAAATTATTTTCGGGTGTTCGAGTCCTATTATTTAGTTATAAAATGATTCGGAGACTCGTTTTAATTCCAAAAAAAAAATGTTCAAAAATTCATCGGGTGTTCGAGCCCTATTATTTAGTTATATTGATGTGTGGGCTATCGTATAGGTAGACGATATGCTTTTGACGCGTAGTTCATCGAGTGATTATCGATTAGACGATTAAAGGTATATCTTTTAATTATAGATGCGAGTCTTTCAAAGACGACCAGGACCAGATGGTATGAATGAAGACTGGAGTTGATTATAATGGAATATGTGTTGCAACACTACATGTGCAGCAGGCCAAAGAATTAGTAGAATAAAGACGGTGATGCTTTGAGACAGAATGTAAGAATAGATGTGTCTTTGCGAGTGTGACTAACTACTAAATCCCAAAGGCAAGTACCCCTGACTTCACTTATCGTTCAAGTGACGTTTATTTTGAATTATATTATGCAAGTATCTCTATCATCACTTATCGTTCATGTGATATTTATTTTGAATCGTATCATGCAAGTATTGTTTTCCCTATTCTCAGTTTAGAATCAATAAATGTTTTATATATCGCTGAATTAAAAGATTCTGTTTACGCAAGTATTCTTATGCTATTCTATGTTCAGAATAGCTAAGTGATTTTACTTATCAAATTACTGGATTTATAAATGCTGTGGATTTTAAAAAAGATGATTTTGTTGCGAGTATTCCTGCACAAGTGAATGGGGGAATAAATTATTTAGGATGTCGATTGATTCGGCTCCTTTTTCAATAAAAAGGTTTTTAAGATTGGAATGGTTACTGGTTATTGGTTACAGTGTAGGTGATCGAGATATCGGTCCAGCTGTAATATCTTTCAAGGCTAGTTATGCCTTTTCTGGCGCCCTATAGGTACCGTATTTCTTCGGGATACGGGTAGTAACTATACTTACGGTATGGCTGCGGGATACCGGTGTTGTTTCGCGACTGATCATCGGGAACAGCATGAAATGTTATTGGTTCCAATCTAAATTGATATCTAAATTTCTTTATTGTTTTGATAATCATAGAATAATGATTTATCAACTATTCCTGTTTTGGAATAATAGTAAAATGCAGTTTTGATTTAGATTCTGATTTATGCTGATACTTACATTGTTGTTAAATATCAAAGGTGGTATTAGTATAGATGATTGATGTTGACTTCATTATGGGTGTTGTGAGCATCAAAGTTCGTATTGATATCTAATTTGATATGACAGCAAAATAAGTATTGATTTCAAGAGTTCGGTTTGAGTAAGGTTTATGATTCATTCCATGATCATTGTTTCATGTTATTGTGGTTTACGATATTTCCGTAAACACTATTTTACGAGTTTTATTCTTGTCAAGATTCAAAGTATTGCTGAAGCATTTCGCTCAAAAATATCAAAATGGTTTTGAATACAATTAAGGAATCAATTCTGGGATTCCTCAACTAAAATTTTACGATTCAACAATTATGATGTCAAATGTTATGCTCTAATGCAGATGTCAGTTTTATATCAAAACAACCATATATATATAATAATGAACTTGTTGAGCATTTCTTTCGCTCATACTTTCCTGTTTTCAAATTTAACCTCCAGTGAGGACTAGCTTGAGCTGTTTAGCCGCGTAATTCGAGGAAGCAAAGAAGAAGCTTTTGGAAGATGGTTGGTCCAGGGTTTGTGGACTAGTGTAAGTTTTATTGTATAAAGTTGTTTATATTATATTATATTATAGTTGTATATTTTAATTGGTCCTAGTATACTTCTTTTTGAAGTTATACTAGGGGGTTTAGCTTTGAGATTGAGAATTGTTGAAAAGAGTTTCAAAAGAAAGTGAAAAATTTATTTATGGAATTTGGATACCTTGTTTCTAGAACTGTAACCTTAAAAGATATTGGAATAGTTTGGAGTCATTTATGATAATTATCTTCCGCTGGCATTTATTTATTGATTAAACAGGTTAATTTGGATTGAAGTTTTATAGTGACGACCAAATCCTCTAACCCCGGATTCTGACGCGTTACAGGTTGGTATTAGAGCTGAGGTTATAGTAAACTAGAAACGAGAGTGTGTAGGAGTGTGTATAGCTATGTGAGGACGCTTGAGCTCATATCGAGTTCCTGTTGGACTATCGGATATAGTGCCAACGAGTAAGTTAAGATAGGCGCATTCGTTCAAGATGGTTGTGTTGAGCTGGATGGAACTCCGGGAAGCTGCAAACTTCTATTGTGGAATCTTTCGAGGCTACTACGATTTGACGACGAAGAAGATTCTCGATATCCTCAGAACATGAAGAAATATCTAGAATCGGATGACGAGTCAATTGAAGAGTTCAAATTGAAGATAAGCATTAAGACTTTGGCAATACCTTCTCTTTCTATAATTTCTTTTGGCCTCTCTCAAAAGAAGTGATTGTTAGAGGATATATTCCCTAACACTCATTTTCAATTCTATCTGTGTTTTAAATGTGCCAGAGGCTGTCATGAAGCCTATTTTCCAGGTTTTGATAGCTCTGTCAAGTTATGATAATTAATTCCACTTTTCTTATATGGCGCATAGTTTATTGGGATGTGACACCGCTTGCTCATTTGGTGTCAGAATTTTGTTCTCTGGATTCTATTCCTTCAGAAATATCATCTTTGAAATATTTTCAGTTTTATTCATTTCATTTTGAATTCCTTTGATATTCTTTAATTCTGACTGAGATGAACAACCCTAACTATAGGGGACGCAAGGTATACCTGTCTGTGTGATAGGAGTTGGATGGGACGCCATCACTTGTGTGTGTTGTGAATACATGAAGGTTAACAACCTTTAGTAGTGTCTTAATTTGGACACGTAATACCAAGTTCATTTGATCATATTGATCTCTCAATTATTCTCCTATTTCAACAATACTTTTTCTCAAATTCAGATCTTGGTCCCGTTATGGTATCAAATTCATTTCTTTTTAAAATTCCATGATTTTGTCATCCCAAACATTCAAAGGTATGCCAAGCAAGTAAGCTGAGTTATCCTGGTCAAGTCAAAGTAAGGCGATGTGATGGAATTACAAAGGACGACAGTAGAATGCAATGCGATTAAAATATCAAAGGCGTACAACGAAGTCAATCTGTTTCTTTATTTCTCTCTCTATTTATCTCTATCTCTCTCTTTCTTTTTCTTTTTCTTTATCTTTCTCTCTATTCTTCTTTCTCACAATCAGTAAAAAGTGATTCTATTGAAGAATTGGTCAAAGGGTGTGAATGGAACAGTGGTGCACGGTGAAGCTCCTGTAAGAATTTTATTATACAAGGAATACAAGATTTATTCGAGATTCTGGAAAATTAAGTTTATACAAGGAATACGATATTTCTGTAAACACTAATTTACGAGTTTTATTCTCGTCAAGATTCAAAGTATTGCTGAAGCATTTCGCTCAAAAATATCAAAATGGTTTTGAATACAGTTAAGGAATCAATTCTGGGATTCCTCAACTAAAATTTTACGATTCAGCAATTATGATCTCAAATGTTATGCTCTAATGCAGATGTCGGTTTTATATCAAAACAACCATATATATATTATAATAAACTTGCTGAGCATTTCCTTCGCTCATACTTGCCTGTTTTCAAATTTAACCTCCAGTGAGGACTAGCTTGAGCTGTTTAGCCGCGTAATTCGAGGAAGCAAAGAAGAAGCTTTTGGAAGATGGTTGGTCCAGGGTTTGCGGACTAGTGTAAGTTTTATTGTATAAAGTTGTTTATACTATATTATATTATAGTTGTATATTTTAATTGGGCCTAGTATACTTCTTTTGGAAGTTATACTAGGGGGTTTAACTTTGAGATTGAGAATTGTTGAAAAGAGTTTCAAAAGAAAGTGAAAAATTTATTTGTGGAATTTGGATACCTTGTTTCTAGAACTGTAACCTTAAAAGATCTTGGAATAGTTTGGGGTCATTTATGATAATTATCTTCCGCTGGCATTTATTTATTGATTAAACAGGTTAATTTGGATTGAAGTTTTATAGTGACGACCAAATCCTCTGACCCCGGATTCTGACGCGTTACATGCAGTACTGATTATGAACACTTAAAAACATTCAAGCACACACAAGAAATTAAACAAGTATTCATTCACTTAAAGAGTCAAAGAAGGAAAACATATTTTCATTAATAATCAAGAAGCAGAGTACAAGATTTTATAGAATTTTAAACATAAAACCCTAAACAATCTAGCTACTCGAACTTCTTCAGCCTCTTTGCTGCTTGCTCCTCCCTCATCTCCCTACGATGATAAATCCTACTCATTGTGAATGCAAGAGAGATGATATTCTCTTGTAGCACAAGAGCTGCTTGACGAGCACGTTCTGCCAGTTCAGCATAGAGTTTTTCTTTAAGAAGAACTTCTCTAGTGAAGAAATATAGTTCAACCTGATCATCCCAAGAGAAATGGTCATAGACTGAGTTTGGAACTTCAGTCGGGTGATAAACTTTACCACAAATACAAACCTTAAGTCTGTATGGATCAAAGTACATATTTTCATCACTAGGATTGAAGATCGGCAGATAGCATCCACCGTTGCGTGTGTAAAACTGGGGTTGAGCCATTTTTATTGAGTGAAATTGTGAATAAAATATTGAGAAATGATGAGTTGAGTATGAAAAGACAATGAGAAGTTTTGAGAGTGGAGGGTTGTATTTATAGCAGAGAACTTAGAAACTGAAGGGACTCTTTAATTTACCATGTAATAATTAATTATAATATGAATGCACGATTATGCGTATCTAGGTAAAACATGTATGAATAATGAAATAATTCGAGGGTATCGCATGACATTCTTATTTATATATGGGGTCAAGTTTCGAATTAAACAGATATGGTGATGCATACAAAGGCATAAAATAACAGTTGAGAGCAAATGGAACGATAGTGCATAATAATTGCAATTTTAAGGTCACAATACATTGGGATTAGGACGAAGTCTGATTCTAGGAACAACATGCTTATTTAAAGGAAACAACTGGGAATTCTACGAAGTCTGATAATACAACAACATGAAAGGTAAATAATGGAAAGAACTAAGGCTCCACTCCATCAGAACGGGGTTTGGTAGTCTTCTCCTCTCGAAGCATCTTCACAATGCTCTGGAGCTCATCCGCCACCATCTGGATGATATACTGGCTGGTGCGATCTCGGTGTGATGGCATCTCCTCAAGCTTAGTGTTGACGTACTGAACCAAAGTCTCAAGTCTCGCAGTCATCTGCTCCTTAGGTTTCCCTTCATAGTTTCGGTTGTCCGGGTACACGTTCTTCAGTCGATCTATCAGTCGGTCGTACTTGCCCTGAAGCATGTCAAACTCGCGCCTTAACTCAGTATACACGGAAAAAGCAATAGTGTCGTCCGACCCAGAGGATGAAAAGGAATGCGCCCTTTGCTGAAAAACCAATTAGAGGAGTATTAATAATAATAAATCTACTTACCTACTCTCTCGCATATTATCTATAGCCTAAACATATATCCTATAACCTATTTGGGCTGTCCAGGGACTCTAAACCGTAGCTCTGATACCAAAACCTGTCACACCCCCAACTTAACAAACAAAATAAATATAACTATTACAATATTTAAAAGAAAGTAAACATAACTGAAACGAAGATCTTACAGTTTAGGGTTCGGAACAGCCCAACACTACCATCTATTACAAATGATTTTAATATCGAGTCCTCACACAAAACTATCTCTTATTCTACCTGAGCTCGGACATACGTATCGGCGTCACGGGTCTTACGTGCTGTCTGCTTGAATCTAACCATAGCTGCTAGCTGTAATATCAGGGTAAAGCAAGGAGTGAGCCAAATGCTCAACAAGTGCTAAACTATATGGTACAAAACATAAATCGAGATATATATAAAAGAATGACAATGCGGAGGCATAACCAATGTTAACAAAAGATAAAACTATGAGTGATGGCATCATTTGCTTGAATCAAAACATTTTCAAAATCATAACTTAAACAAAATCATTTTATGATGCTACAGATTACAACCGGTGATCATCCACGAAGTAATCCCGAACCTCGCTGGGTTCTAAAACATTAATGGGATCCCTAGGAAACTTTTAAGCCTACAATATAAGTATGGAAAAGACTCGCGTCTCAGTGCAGATCCACTATTCAAAGAAAACATTTATCCCCCTTTGGGACTGAAAATCCATATTTTAATTATTTCAAAAACTGATGTCGATTTATGATAAAATCTCTTAAGTAGTAAACATTTTTATCAAGGGATTATAGATCAACTTGAAACACTGGAAATATGACACTAAATCTCAGGGCCATGATCCACTAGACTTTACTATATTAGGGTAATTGAGAGGTTTCCATAAACAAGAAATTTGATAAGGAGATTTAGCAAGGCTATTGGATAATATGAAAGAATAATGCCAAACTAGGCTTAAAGCAAATGTTTTCGACAAGTTACAAGTACTAGAACATTAAGAAGATAAGCTTCATGAATACTAGGGGTGTTAAGGTATGAAGAAATGATCTTTAGCTCAAGATAATTCAGGATTGTCGAACTTTAGGGCAAGAAAAAGGGTTATCAATCAATTAAGAACAACTTTGAAGAATATCTGGCTTTTAGGTATCAAAGTACAGTTTCTATTGGGGTTCAAGCATCAGGGTGAGATGTCAATATTTTAGGAATCAATAGCATGTTAATCAAGAGGATCAATCAAATATTATAACAAATCTTTATTTTATCATGGCATTGTAATTACTTTGATATACTAGCGTGATACGACTTTTGATCTACTTGCAATATGTACTTGAGGGTTCATGGAATTTCTATATTATATAAAGATAGATTTAAGAATCGCTTGGTTCAAGTATATCAAGATAACTCAGGATAATCGCATCAATATATATGATCTAATTATTATATATTTGCAGTGAATACGAAAGACAGGTTGAATCACTTGCCTTGAGAAAGGCTAGTCTGGTCTGGTTGGTAGGAGCAACTGGAAGCTTTACTCGACCTTTATGGCAAGTTTACCCTCGTCTCGAGATCCTACATATATAATAATAACCTCATTATAATATTTTCTCACCAACTCAACCTATTTACAACCCGAAATTAAACACAAATGACACTTAGGCCTATATGCACTCAATTTATAATCACCTTATTAATACCATAGTCCACATAGCCACATATACTCAAATATCATATTTTAATATCAAATAATATCACACACATCATAATGCAACACTAGGCTTGGATGATCTCGACCCACAACTTAAGTCACTTGGTCGCTAAACCAGACAAAGTCTCCAAATTTTGGCTTCCTAACTTGATGTGCCTTTACTAAACTATCCAAAACCTATTGACCCTCACTTGGGCCTTTAACTCTAATGGCTTTATACTATCTTGCAACTATAGTGGTCAACCTAGGTCTCACTCATAAGTGCTCTAAAACTATGTGGTAAATGAAAGTGCTCACTGGAGTAAATTTCAGAATGACGTCTATGGTTTCTTGAGTGCATTAGACACTCTTAAACTACAAGTTTACCTCCAAAACTTCTACAATAGACTCTTCTGACCATAAGGCATCTCCAAAACTTGATGTGGCTCAAGGGCCTATCTTGGGCCTCCTTGGGCCTAAGCTTAAAGTCCATGGTTCCCCTGTTTTTCTGGGCAGAAAATGCCCTGACTTGAACTAGCTTGCGACACATGTTTCTAACTCAAATCCTATGAAATATGGTTGAAAAAACTCCTCTGACACTCCCTCTAACTAAGGTCCAACAGGGCCTAATGAGGGCCTACCCATGACATGGTCAAAACTTCCTATTTCTATGTTGTAACAAAACTGTCCCATGCTGGACAGATTTTGTGATTCCACTCGTGCACCTATCCAAATGACTTGTAAATCTCCAACAAACACCTAAAACCTTTTATATACTCCTAATGCTAGCTTCTGGTGGCTTGGGCCCCAAAGTGCACAACAATGACATGGTCAAAACTCACTCTAAACCTCAGGGTACCAAACTGATTTTCTGCAGAAGCTAAGACTCTCCTTTCTCCAAGGTTCTCACTTAACAACCCAACCACCAACAACCAAAATACCCAAACCATAACTTAACTATGGTGATCTACTGAACTAACCCCCTTACACTCAAAATTGACTTAGTGGAGATCATCCTTACCTAAGGTGCAATATAGCAAAACAAAGGAAATCATATTATACAAATTACAAGTCATCAAGTTTTCAAGGACAACAACTTTAACCTTTATGATAAATATAAACGAAATAACATCACATTTTAAGAAGCAAAATTCTTAGTTAATATCTTAACTTAACTACAATTAAGGTTTAATATCAAGATATCACTTCGAATGATCAATAACTTCCAAAATTCAAGAGAAATCTACATGCATGCATGACTTCGAGTCTTTCAAACCAAAATAACATGATTTCCAAATAAATTTTCATTATAAATCAACATGCAAGCCTATCATGGATTATATCTAAATGACCACCTAGCATGCAAAGGTTTTTACCAAGATTTTACTAAGATTTTCATGTTATTATCTCAAAAACACATAAAATGAACAAAGCAACCAAAACACCATCCATTTGGCTCCTATCAAGTCATGGCCGAATTGATTAGGGTGAAAACAACATTTGCATAAGTGCAACAAACTCATGTTTATCCATTCTCAGCCCTATGATACTATAACTCATGGTGAAAGCCTTGAATTCACAAGAATCAAGGACATTCACTTTGAGTTTAACAAAAAACATCACCATGCAAAGTCAACACATAAGTTTTCTACTCTAAATTCTTGAGATACACATGACCAACATGTAGGGAGTAAGATTACTTGATTATAAGATGATTATTTGAGTGAAGAAATGAAGAAAGAAGGGGATGGGGGCTTCGGTTTTGGAAATTGCCGAGAGGGAGGGGAGAAAGCCGAGAAGGAGGAGGAGAAGAAGAGGAGAGTGAAGTGGTGGAGTGAAAGTGGAGTGGTGATCACTTCCTTGATTTGTTTTTTATGTCTTGATTTGACTATAATGTGAGTGGGTTTGGGTAATGACAAGAGTAACCTTCTAGGTAGAGTTAGGCTATCTTGCATGCAAGGTCAAGGAGATAATTTAGCTAATAAATCATGAGTTAGTGGGTTTAGAAATGTCTTATTTGTCCGTGAAGAGTATAGAAAGGTGGTTTGCATGCAAGGGCTTCCTTGTAATTTGCTAATTATTACAACTAAAATTTGTAAAGATTTATTTTTATAAAATAAAATACAAGTTCAAAAATTATAAAATTTATACCATAAAATAACTTGGATTTTCAGAAATTTTATAAAATCATTTTCGAAATTTGTAAACAAAATAACTTTTAAAAGAAAATTTCTCCAAGGTTTAGAATATTCCTTATAAATAAAAAATAAAGGAAATAAATAAACTTTTTCTTTGAAAAATCATATACTACATAAAGAAAATTTATAATGCAGAAATTTTCATTCACACAAACGTACAATCATTGAATATATTTTCATTCGGCTCTAATATTATACCAAATCCACAAATAATATTACGTGAAAATACCGGTCGTAACAATATATAGAAATAGAAGAATAGTCTAACCCATAATCCAGTAGCTGATTCTTCATCTATAGAATCTGAGCACAATAGCTTCCTACAACAAAGTATTATGCTTCTGCAGTTGATGTGGAAATCGATTTTTGTTTCTTGCTATACCAAGAAACCAATCTGCCACCAAGAAATTGGCAGCTTCTAGAAGTGCTTTTCCTATCTATTTTGCATCCTACAAAATCAGCATCTGAATATCAAATTAGCTTAAAGTCTGAATTTCTAGGATACCATATTCCCAGATTCATGGTTCCTTTGAGATACTTAAAAATTCTCTTCACAGCTAATAGATGATGTTCTTCAGAATCAGCTTGGAACCTTGCACAGAGAAAGGTAGCATACATGATATCAGGGCTACTAGCAGTCAGATATAGGAGTGAGCCAATCATACCTCTGTAGTTAGTTATATCTACTGAAGAACCAGTATTTAAATATAACTTGGTTGCAGTGGCCATGGGAGTTGATGCAGTTGAGCAGTCTTGCATTCCAAATATTTTGAGTAAATTTGTAGTGTATTTGGATTGATTTATGAAGATCCCTTCATCAGTCTGTTTAACTTGTAACCCCAGAAAGTAACTCAATTCTCCCATCATACTCATTTGATATATGGACTGCATTAGCTTTGCAAATCCCACGCAGAGTTTGTCATTAGTAGATCCAAAAATGATATCATCAACATATATTTATACTAATAACAAGTCTTTACCATGGTATTTATAATAGAGAGTTTTATCAATTGTACCTCTTGTGAACCACTTTCTAGCAGAAACAGAGCAAGTGTTTCATACCAGGCCCTTGGAGCTTGCTTCAGTTCATAGAGTGCTTTATCCAGTAAGTAGACATGATTAGGATACTTTGGATCAATGAACCCTGGAGGCTGTTCAACATAAACTGCCTCTTCAAGTTCTCCATTTAAAAATGCACTCTTCACATCCATTTGGAACACCTTAAACTTCTTGTGAGCAACATAGGCAAGAAAGATTCTAATTACCTCAAGCCTTGCAACTGGAGCAAATGTCTCATCATAATCAATTCCTTCTTGTCGTGAGTAACCCTTTATAACCAGTCTTGCTTTATTCCTTGTGATAATGCCCTCACTGTCAGTTTTGTTTTTGAACACCCACTTTGTGCCAAATAGAGATATGTTCTTTGGTCTTGGCACAAGAGTCCATACTTTGTTCCATTCAAATTCATTGAGCTCCTCTTGCATTGCTGTAACCCAGTCAACATCTTGCAGAGCTTCTTCAACATTCTTAGGTTCAGTTTAAGATAGAAAAGAATGGTAGAAATATTCATTCTGAGTGGCTTTTCTTGTTCTTATACCACTGTCAGGGTTTCCACTGATTAAGTCAGGTGTGTGTGACTTAGACCATTTTCTTGCAGATGGAAGTTGACTCCTTGAAGACGAACCCCCTTGATCCATGAACTCTCTGTTATTTATTTAATTAGTACCACTATTATTTCCTGATGTTCACCCTGAATCAGTGTTCTCATTATTATCAGTATTTGACTCATTAGAGTTTGAGGAAGATGAGTTTGATGATTTTGATGTTTCTTGAGTTGAATCACTTGTAGTAGTCTCTGGATTTAAGTCATATTGCTCCCCCTCAACATATGCTTCAGTGTTAGAAGAATTTCCACTCTTATGTAGAACCTCAGAGCTTTGAGTGATATCAGGATTTATTGTATCAGGATCAAGACTTAAAAGTTCAGCATAAGGTACTTCATTTTCAAATCTCAATTTTTAATGGTCATTTGCTTCTTCTAGACCTGTTATCTTCTTCTCATCAAAAGATACATGTATGGATTCCATGACTATTCTTGTTCTCAGATTGTAAACTCTGAAGGCTTTTGTGGACAATAGATATCCCACAAAGATTCCTTCATCAGCTTTTATATCAAACTTGGTCAGCTGCTCCAAATGTGTTTTGAGAACCAAACACTTACAACCAAAAATATGAAACTATTTCAAATTTGGCTTCTTTCCCTTCACCATCTCAAATAGTGTTTTTCCATGCCTGTTGATCAAGGTTGCATTTTGTGTAAAGCAAGCAGTTTGCACAACCTTAGCCCAGAAGTAGGTAAGCAATCTTGCTTCTTCAATCATGGTTCTTGCAGCTTCTATCAGAGTTCCATTCTTTCTTTTAACAACTCCATTTTGTTGTGGAGTTCTAGGAGCAGAAAACTCTTGTTTTATCCCATTGAGTTTGCAAAACTCTACTATAGAGCTATTCTTAAATTCGGTTCCATTATCACTTCTAATGATCTTCACTTTGTATGTTGATCCTTTTTCCAGCTCCCTCATATGATCAAGAAGAATGGATGGGGATTCATCTTTGGTGTGCGGAAAATACACCCATGTGTATCTTATGTATTCATCAATAATTACGAGTGCATACCTCTTCTTAGCAATTGACATACCATTCATTGGACCAAAGAGATCAATATGAAGTAGATGATATGGTTCAAGAATAGAGGATTCAGTTTTACTCTTGAAAGATGTTTTCATTTTCTTGGCTTTCTGGCATGAATCACATAAACCATCAGGAGTAAACACTACATTGGGCAATCCTCTCACAAGATCTTTCCTCACAAGTTCATTGATATTATTGAAGTTGAGGTGAGAAAGTCTTTCATGCCATTTCCAATTGTCTTCCACACATGCTCTACTCAGTAGACAAACTTCTGATTCATCAGTACTTGTGGAGACCCTGGCTTCATATAAACTACCATGTCTTATACCAGTCAATGAAATCTTGCCATCAGACTTACTGACAATTTCACAATGCTCCACATAGAAATTGACATGGTAACCTCTGTCACAGATTTGACTTAAACTTATCAGATTATGCTTGAGTCCTGCAACTAGAGCTACATTTTCAATGATGATATTTCCAATTTTGATTTTTCCATATCCCAAGATTTTTCCTAAGTTTCCATCTCCATAAGAAACACTTGGGCCAGCCTTCTCCTCCAATTCTGATAGCAGGGTTTTATAACCAGTCATGTGTCCCGAGCATCCACTGTCCAAGACTTGAGTATTCCTCCTGTTACCCTCCAATTAGTAATTTAAATCAGTTAGTATTTTTAAGGACCCAGACTTGCTTGGATCCTTTGGACTCTTTCAGTTTGTTAACATATGCAGCATAAGACTTTTTTATCAGAGTTTATGTTAACATTCTTACTATCAGTATTTATACATGCAGAATCAGATTTTGCTTTAACTAAAGAGGGTTTCAGTTTATAATAATCATAATACAAACTGTGATACTCTTTATATATATAAATAGAGTTCCAAATACCATCACAATGAAAACAAGGACTCTATGGTTTATATCTAACAGTTCTATTCCTAAACTCTGATTTGGAAAGAACAATATTTATCTCTTTATTCTTCCCGCTCGAATTAGCAAGATGATTAGTGCTACCACAGTTTGAACAAGTCTTTCTAAGTACATTATGAGGAGTTACATAATTTTTATTCTTATTAACACCTACCTTGCCATTTCTATTTTTTCTAGACCTTTTCCTCTTGTGTTTCATGTGTAAGTCCTTCAGCTTTTGCTTAAGCTGTTTCTGAGTCATTGAACCAATATTTACTGATTTTGTGTGAACTTGTTCACTCTTATCAGTAATTAAGTTTGATCTAGGTGATGAAGTTGTACCTTCCTCATGGATTGACTTAACAGTATTAGCTCTTGGATTAAACTTAGTGGTCTTTATTTGAACCTTGCTCAGTTTGACCTTGCTATCAGTTTTTATTGTTTCTGTTTTCTCAGTTTCTTTTCCACTTTTCTTATCAGAATTAGATCTAGCAGACTATCCTAATCCTGATCCCTAACAGCCATTCTCTAAAATTTCCTGAGTTGTCTTTCCTGAGTTAGTCCAAAGTTTAATAACTTCTCTTTCTTTAGTTAACTCCTTCTCTAGATAAGCATGTTTTTCTAACAATTTTTCTTTAACATAAATAACATTATCTCTTTACTTTTGAATTTCTAGCATGGAAAGTAGCTCAATTTTTAGGTGATCATTCCTTTTCTTTAACTCAGAGTTTTCACCCTTAATTCTATTATTCTCTAAGGTTTAATCCCTATAACTAACATGAAGAGTCTTAAGAAATAATCTTAATTTATAGATATCATCAGTAACAAAAGAAAAAATAGTGTGAGGTACCTCTAATTCAGCATTATCAGCCTCAGCATCAGTATTTACCATGAGAGCATAATTGATCCCATTATCTGAATCTGATGAATCATCCCATTTTCTCTTCTTTGAGATCAAAGCTTGTTTCTTCTCAGCTCTGGGTTTTTTGCAGTCAGATGCAAAGTGTCCAATTCCATCACAGTTGTAACATCTCTCTTTTAACATGTCAGGTTTTCCAGATCTTGATTCCTTCCGATCAGTATTTCTTCTATTTTTCCTCTTATCAGAGTTTGACGAACTGGAACCTTTTCTGGAAACTCTTCTCCATTTTTTGAAGTTCTTGTAGACCATCTACTTGAAGCTTTTAACCATTAGGGCGACCATTTGATCCATGTCTTCATTGTTGTTTTGATCACTATCAGTATCTAATTCATAATCAGTATTTGAGTCATCAAAATTTGATGATTCAGTATCTAACTTTACAATCATGGATTTCCCTTTGGAGTGGCTTTTCCTCCTAGCTTTCTCCTTAGGATTCTCTTCAACCTTGAGTGCAAATGGTCTAGATTTACATCCTTTGCTCTTGCTTTTTTGCTCCATGTAAAGTTCATGAGTTTTCAGAACTCCATAGATCTCATCTAGAGGTGTGTCATCAAGTTGATAGTTATCCCTTATTGATGTGACTTTAAAGTCCCACTTTTCAGGGAGAGCAAGTAGGAACTTCAAGTTTGAGTCCTCCAACTCATATTCTTTGTTGAGAAGGGATAAGTCATTCCGCAACTTCTAAAATCTGTCATAGATCTCAGTTAAGGACTCATTATCCCCTGAGTCAAAGTGCTTATATTATTGAATAAGTACTATCTTCCTGTTCTTCTTGATAGTGGTTGTACCTTGACACTTTACTTCTAAAGCATTCCATATCTCCTTTGTTATCTTACATCCAATGACTCTTTTGGACATAACACTATCAAGACTGTTGTGCAGGATGTGTCTGACCTTAGCATCCTTCATAATAGATGAGAGATCTTCAGGGGTATAGTCCTTCCTATCTTTGTCTATCGTCTTCTCTAATTCTCCTGCAAGAGAAACAACTACCTTTATTGGTTTATGAGGACCATCATAAATCATGTTTAGATATTTAGGATCTATGGCTTCCAAATACATGGCCATCCTAACTTTCCAGATTGGATATTCATGTATCTTCAGGATTATTGATTCATACCTACTCATGTTGATGCTAATCTGTGATGTGGTTGGGGGTGGTGGTTTTGGATTATGTGTTTCTTCTTCTTTGTCTAACATTATTGATTGATTTTCAGATCTTAAACTATTTATACGTTAACAGTAAGATCTGATACCAATTGTTAGGCCATTAATCAACTGTAGAGAGGGGGAGGGGTGAATACATTTAATTCAATCAATTCGATAAAGCTTCTACAAAATTAACAGTTTTTATATTAACAGATAAAAAATGATTACAAACATACTCTCTCGAAAGGATGAAAAATTATCCTTGAGAGCTGCTAGGTTGTGCGAAAGATATAACAATGTTCGCAATGCTTATAGTATGAACCTAATATGTGCTTTATATAGAGCACAACTACACAATGTATAAGGAATCCTATTCTATTAACAAGAAGGAAACCTAATACAATGCTTCTGAGATAAATTCCTTCACCGCCTTGAGTTCCTGTTTCCTTTTCCTTATGAAAGATCCACTGATGTGACAAATACTGATTACATCATCCGTTGACATCATCATCCGTCGATATCATCAGCCGTTGATATCATCATTCGTTGATATAAGTTCTGATGTAAACTTCTGATAGTTTCTTCTTTATATCATCAATTGCTCCTAACAAAGAACATCTCACAAAAAATATCTAGGGTCAAATTTTAATTGCATCACTAAAATTGGCAGCTCTGACTTTCTGATTGAGTCACTTGGTTAAAAACTAATAGCTATTTCCCACTACGCGATCCTAAACTGGATCATACCAGAACTCATTTATCACCTCTCTTACAAATTCTAGAAAGAATCAATCTCACATCCATTTTAAACAATATAGAAATCAGGGTAGTTTACCCAATATCTGTCGAGCCGTCAACTCCTCGTAACTATATGATCTGGGTACTAAATATATTTATATCATCAATATATCTGCCTCGCACCTATCATAACCACATCTTATCTTAATACTCAATATCATATCCTATAATCTTAACTCAAACTCAACTCAAACTCAACATGAGTTTACTTAAAGTCTTCCCCATCTTATATGCTCTGTCAATCTTATATTAAGTTCTACCTATCTTATTTCAGGGACCAATAACCTGTGGCTCTGATGCCAACTTGTAACATCCCCAAATCCGGGGTCAGGATTGGGTGTCACAAAAAATAAACCTTTTTATTAAAACAAATATACGGATAACCCCTGAATTCCGGATCGTTTATAGTTTATGGTATGAAATAAGAATCTAAACATCTAAATTTTGTATTAACTAACAAAAATATAATTACCTTTTTACTATCTTCCCCGTCTTATTTACTCTGACATCTCCAACTTCCTACAACTGGGATCTCTCCAGATTTTGTTCATTATTAAGAGCTATTCACTTTTATCCTCATGTGATACTGAAAGAAATAAGAATTCACAAGCAAGAGTGAGCCAAAAATGCCCATCAAGTATCATAATGGGTTTCCAGGTATCAATATTAAAAGAAACTCTCGAAAATAATCTTTAAATGATTTTTTAAACATTTTTATTTCTTAAAAAAATTGAGCGAATAAAACATCAGCCCTTATTAGCCTTCAATCATAGATAAAGAAAATTAACGAACAGTTCCCTAATTCATCTCCTGAATCAATTCGTTGTGCAGTTTTGTAATCATAAAATTTTTCAAGAAGGAATTTCGTTAATGGCGATCAACAATAAATTATACTAGACACTAGAATCAACACAGTATTATAACCTGCTGACCAGTTAGGTATAGTATGGACCTATGCCATATCGGGTACCGAGGCACTATAGCCTCAATGAGTAAAGGTTCTGGTCATCCCCGGCTCTTAGGGTCTAGTCCATCCCTGACCCTTGTTGTAACCATCCAGTACGTAGAGTACTTTGATATTACATCATTTTAGTTTCAAAATATCATGATTCAGGGTTCGCAAATAACCCAGAATAATAGGTATTTGCTCAAGAGATCACAAATGATAATAACAGAATAAGAACAAGGGATACTTGCATAATTAAGAGTTATTGCAGTGAAATGTAAAATATTTAACTATTTTGAATTTAGAATAGGGAAGAAATACTTGCCTCAATTGATCCACTTTTTAACTTTCAATCACCATGCTATGTTCACCTCTATTTTGTACCCACTCATCTCATTTACTATACATAACCAGGCTTTAATTTTACTATCACTGTCCGCCTTTGAATGGCTAGAATTAGGTGTATATATCATAAAAGATACTACTTCAATTAACCGAAAATATATAATTGTCTATTCTACATTTAGCCTTATCATCTACCCCCGATAACAAAATATAAGCATCACATTTAATCATATGAAGTTCAATAGACACGTGGACTCACAATTTACATAACATGTAAACACATAAGGCACGTATCACATATTTCATATCACATATAACTCATTTCATCAAAACATTCGACTCGACGTGTTTAAAATTGAAAACGAGTCGAAATACGACTTTACGATATTTATGCGACTCAGAAACATTTGCAAGATTAAGCGACCTTTCGAAACAAAATATTTTATGTCTCGAAAGTATTTTTAATAGAAGCAAAAATATTTTTCTAAGTCTAGAAGCGTTCGTTTCGTATTAAACGGACGAACGGTCTATTTTTTATGAATAAAATAAGAATAATTCAACTAATAATAATTTTAATTGAATTTTAAATACCTTTATGTAATTTTTAAAAGCTCAAAATGATTTTTAAATCATTATTTGGCTTAATTATAAATAATTACATTTTATTTAACTATTTATAGATAAAATATTAATTAAATAAATTAATTAATTAATTTAATCCATAAATAATTAATTAAAATAAATTATATATAATTAAATCAAATTTAGATTAAAGAAAATAATAAAGAAAATAATTCTTTGGAATAAAAATAGTTTCGTTAGAGATTTAAAATAATTAACTAAATTAAATTGGAATTTTAAAATCAATTATTGAAATAAATAATAGATTTTTTATTTATTTTTAAAACCTAAAATCCAAAAACACATTTTTAGAATTTAAATTGGGAAAAACAGGGTAAAACTTGGGTTAAAAATCCGATTTTCCGGCCAGGTTCGATCGGGGCCAAAATAACGTGGTTTTGCCTGTTTTTTGCTGCAAATCAATGCTACACAACAACATAATCACTCAGGAATCGAGAATTACCATAAACATCAGTCTGTTTATAACGACTCGTACTTTTGTAATATTAAATAATTAAATAAATATAAAATATTAAGGTTCGGTCAATTATGTGTTGTATTTAATATTATTTGTGTGTGACACAGTGGTATACCAGAAAAAGTTGTATTGTTAATTGTCGAGTT
The DNA here is from genome assembly GCF_009905375.1 of Apium graveolens. Classification (NCBI taxonomy): domain Eukaryota; kingdom Viridiplantae; phylum Streptophyta; class Magnoliopsida; order Apiales; family Apiaceae; genus Apium; species Apium graveolens. Next base: position 168,896,583 of record NC_133651.1, read on the forward strand.
GTATTGTTTTTTTTTAATTTTTAAAAGTGATTTTAGGGAAGAGTTATTTTCATAGATATTGGAATTATCTTTAAAATTATTTTTATGACTTTATAATTTCAATAATTATTTTTGGGAATTTATAAAAATTTAGAAAGCAATATTTCGTCAATTATTCATACCTAAATGATTTTCTGATTATATTTAAGTGTAAATTTAGTATTAAATTCAAGGATGTTTCAAAAATCATGAAAATTATATTTTCTTAAGTTTTGAATATTTCAAGAATTTTCAATTTTTTTGAAAATTTTTCGGATTATATTTACCCGCGCATTTGTTCCTTAAATCGTGAAATGCGGGTTTGATGACGAATCCAAAAATGTTTTAAAAATTATGTAAATTTTATTTTATTAGTTTTTGAATATTTGGGAAAGTTTAAGACTAATTTGGAATTATTTCGATTTGTTTTATCCGCAAATTATATCCTTGAATTGTTAATAGCGGGACAGAAACCGGATTGTGTAGCAGGGGTACGTGTCAATAAATTTGTATACGTTTTCAGTTTCTAGTAATTGCAGACGCGTGGCTTCATCTCAGTTTTTCTTTTTTTTTTCTTTCATCTTTCTGCAGCCTTAATCTCTCTCAATCTCTCTTACGCTGTGTTCCCGAATTTAGGGTAGAAAAGAAAAGAATAGAAAATAATCAATTTTCCTTTCTGTCCTATTATTTCCAAAAGTGGGAAGAAGATTTTGAAGACCAAAATAAAGAAAACTTCTTCCCAAATCTGCAGCTTTATTTTCCTTTCTTTCATAAAAGTTGTTCGCGAACAAGCTGAAGAAATATATTTTTTACATTTCTTTTCTTTTCTCTTCAAAAAATGTTTCTAGAACACAGCGTTAGTCTCTCATTCCTCTCTTAATCTCATCTCCTACTCTTTCCTCACTCTTTCTTCTCTCCCTCCCTCAGTTCCCGTCGCCTGTTTCCTCCATTTTTACGGTGATTAACCGCCTCCTGTGTTCGGTTTTTCCGACTACTTTCAGGTTTCCGCCTTATTTCCTTCCGGCTTGCTTCTGTTTCAGATGCGTGCGTGTATATTGCATGTGTATTGTGTGTATATTGTGTGGGTAGTGGTGGCTGTGGTTTCTTTCGGCCGTTGCTTTACTTCCGGGTTGTTTGTTCTGTTTTCCGATTGGGTCCGTTCGGTTACCGTTGGGAATATTTTATTTATTTTCTATGGAAACTCTTTGATTAATATTTATGAAATAAATTCATTTTTGTACAAAAATTATTCATTTAATCGGTGAAGTTCATATGGAAACCCGAATTAATCGGGTAACGACGAATTTTATCGCCGTCAACGATGAATTTCGACGAGGTGACGGTGGACGGTGATGATTTATTCTGAGTCCTACAACTATAAAAAAATAATACTTAGTTCGTAAAAGTTATTTTGTAAATCGAGTCGATCGTCTAATAAATGTGGTAGTCGTACGAATTAATTTGGATTGTGAAGTTGGATTGTGTTGTCGGGAATGTTGCGTCGATTTGAATCGACTGGTAGTCCGATAAATAGAGGAAATGCTGCCTAATTTCCGAGAAATTAATTTCGAGAATACGCGAACGTATCCTGTAATTATCGGGAATACCGATCAAACATATAGAACTATATAACTATAAATATTATACGAAGCCTACTTGCGTATCATGCTAAAGTATTTTGTAAAATATTTGAAAACCCTATTTTTCCGAAATGACAGTTATACGTATTTTCCGAAAATAATTATCGAACCGAGTTTTGAGTACGTGGACCCTAGCTATTATGTGTAACATACTAGTACGTATAAATAGGAGTCGGGATTTGATATCGTGCAGGTATAGTTAATAGCGAGGATATGTCAAGCAAAATCGGTCGTCTAATATGGGATATTTCGATTCTGTAGGTTCCAGCTGAAATCCCTGAGCGTTGAAGTCGGTCTAAAGTTAGGCTAGTGTTTAGTTTTAAAGCGTAGCAAGGCAAGTACCTCTGACCATATCTTTTATGATTCAGTAATATATGAATAATTGTTGATTTGAATTTTGTACTGGAACAAAACGTTTTAAGTTACGTATCCCCTATTATTAAAAATGTTTTTGTTTAAATTATGTTTTGGGGAAAAGAAACTTCTAAAAATGTCTATCTCTAAATAGTGAATAATTTTGGAAAGGTTTTAAAGTGTGCTATGATAAAATGGTTTTGAAAAGAGATAGGTAAAAGTGATTTTGAAAACTGGATAAAACGGATCAGATACTGGATGATATTGCGTAAGTGGCCCGTAAAGGTCCAACAAAGTGGTCGTAAGTAGCTAAGTCGGTTGCGCGCCCTGTTTGAACCGCTTAGTCTAGTGTAACGGAGACCTAGCCACTCTCTGAGTTCCGGAATAGATTTTATGGTGTGACAGACTGATCAGTTGTCACTCGGAATCGTCCAGTATATATTTATATATATATGAGTAAGGTTTTGTGGTTCCCTTAATGGAACAGATAGTTTATGGTTCCTGTCATGAGACAGATGATTCGAAAATGAAAATAGCATGCTAAAAATAGACTCTAATATTTTGCACATCACACGATCGATATTAAGTTTTACAGAGCATGCTAGTTACTGATATCCAGTTTATAACAGTTTTACTTGTTTTCATGAATATTTTATGATTTTTGTTCCTATAACTGTTTATCATAATATGTTTTATTTTGTTATTAATATAGTGGTACTGCTGATCAATTGATTGCTCACTATTGCAAAATGTTATATATATATATATATATATATATATATATATATATATATATATATATATATATATATATATATATCGCAGATGCCTAGGAGACCTATCCGTCATAGCCAGGGCCGAGTTCCAGTTCCTCTTCTATCGGGTTCCTATGAGGTAGTTTTGCCAGACCTGTTGTAGGTCTGTTGAGTTGCTGAAATAAAATAGTTGTGTCAATTTTTTTAAAATAAATTTAGTGTTGTAATAGTTAAGTAGCCTAAATCATACTTAAACCTGGAAAAGATTTTGGAAAGGGGGTTTTGTTTATGTAGTATTATAAGTTGGTTGTATTATATTTTTGGTTTGTTGTTGTTCGTGACGTCAACTCCTGACCCCGGGGTTAAGGCCGTCACAGGTTGGTATCAGAGCTATAGGTTTAAGTCCCTAATTTAGGTTAGGGATAGAGTCAAAAGAGTGTAAGAAGTTTTATATAAAGGTGTGAGTCAGCAACTCATATAGAGGATGTTGGTGAGACTGCGTAGCTGTATAAACAGTTACGTGATAACTCAACACGAGACCAACACTAGAACATGACAGGTTAATAATACTTCGACTACACAAGAAATCAGAAGAAATGAAGACAAGGAAAATTCAAAGAATCAAAAGATTAGAAAAAAGCTTGAAGTCTGTTTACAGGTCACTGAAAGAAGTTCATTAATATGATCATGCCTCAGTGAAGAATAAAGGTTAAAGACTTTCAGGGTTTCAAAAATGATGAAGATTCAGTGTGTAAGTGATACTAGAAGATTTCAGTGTATTGGCACTGATTGAAGATAGACAGTGTTCGAAGCATAGGAATCTGAAGAATTGAAGACATGGTATAGACACAGGTTAAAGAAGACAGCTGCAGTCTTGAAGTTATACTCACTGACATGAGTTCATTTATATATTTAGGCGTCGGTGAAGAACAGTGAATGAAGTATTCAAGATTGTAGTAGCAATAAAGACGTTGTCTAGAGTACCAGAAAGGATTCCGGTGAAAGTATATTTGTTTATTGATAGTCAGTGTCCGAAGCGATAAAGTTGTTGCAAGCTTAAAAATGTAATCAAGGCTATAATACGAAGACCTGAATCGAGGTTAGTCGTTTGAACCAGACTAGTTGCACTATACGTCAATAGCTTGTGAAAGGAATCTGGGTATTATTTTTAGAAGAATTGTTAAGTTTAGGAACATACTTGGATTGAACATTTATCTGCTAAAGTGCGAGAAGAGGTGCGTGGGGTATGCAGCTAAACTGCTCGAGGGATTGGCCAAGCTCAAAGTTTAATTGTTAAATTAAATAAATTTATTTAAAGGACTTTAATATAATTTATTTAATAAACTTAAAATTATTTATTTTGTAAACTTTAAATAAGTTTATTTTATAAATCTAAATTAGTTTATTTATATAAGTTATATTTAAGTTTATTTTAAAAATTAATATAGTTACAATTCAATCTCAAATTAAAAGAAAAAGAAAATCAAGTTACTTGGTCGCAGGTTGAGTTACTTGATCGCGGGTTGAGTTTCTTGGTCGCAAGTTGAGTTACTTGCTCGCATGTTGAGTTTCTTGGTCGCAAGTTGAGTTTCCTGGTCGCAGGTTGAGTTTCTTGGTCGCAAGTTGAGTTACTTGCTCGCAAGTTGAAGTTCTTGGTCGCATGTTGAGTTTCTTGGTCGCAGGTTGAGATACTTGGTCGCATGTTGAGTTTCTTGGTCGCAGGTTGAGTTCCTTAGTCTCAGGTTAGCAAATCGAAGCCCCTCAGCCACAAGATTATTGATACAATCAATAAATTTGTGTGGTTCAATTTTAGCCACATATTTTAATTGAATAGAAGTCTACACTACAAAAGCAGAAGCGTTCAACAATTGAACTATATTATTCTGTTCATCTTCTCTCCCAAAGAGCTGAAGATTTGCAGTAAATAGATACAGAAGAGATATACACACAAATCCATTACAGTTATTCTTCTCACCGGATTAACGTTATAATCCCCGATTCAACTCTTGTATATTCTTAGGGGCGTTATAAATGTTACCCGGTAATTAAATCCTTAGACAAACAAAAGCTAGATCATTGTATAGGATTTAATTTGTTGATATTTGTAGAAGCTACGAACTTTGTTATTAGATTATAGCCGGTTAATTACTTTACCGGAGTGTGGAAACACCCCTCGCGGATTTGTATATGAATATATATTTCCCCGAATATCTTGTGTTCCTCGTTTTACTGTTCCAAACACTATTCCACTCAAGAACACAGAACCACTAACCGGACACTAAATTTTATATCCGCAAAAGATTCGAAAGAATTTTTTAATTTAGTGAGTATCGTATTCAACCCCCCTTCTACGATACATAATTTTTTTAATAAATTTGATTTAGGAAATTTATTCTATGAATTTAATTTAAATAAGTTTATTATTTAAACTTGAATAAGTTTATTTTATAAACTTAATTTAAATAAATTTATTTTATAAATTTGATTTAAATTAATTTATCATGTAAATTATTGTAAATAAGCGGGAAATTGCTTCCAAGCAGTGAATTAACCGTAGAGCAGTCGCAAGTTAGCAACCAACGCGCCTTTGGACATCTAAGTTGCGATAACAATTCTTAGTCGCAAGTTAGAATTAGTTTATAGTTCGTAAGTAAGCACTTGTGTTCTAATCTGTAGTTCCAAATTTTTATTTCTGATTTACTTATTTTTTCATAAAATTTAAAATTCTTAAATTTAAATTTTTCTTAGATAATAATTTACATTTTATTTTTTAAGAAAATTCAAAATTCTTGAAAATTAAATTTTACGTAAATATTTATTTTTGATTAATTTATTTTCTACGAAATTTAAAATTTTGGAAATTTATATTTTTCTTAAATATTAAATTAAGGGTTCTCAAAGGATTGGTAGACTCGAGATTCCTCCAGGCTTTTAAAGTTGATTTTAATCTTTCGAAGAAAACGAAGACCATGAACTATTCAGACGTAAAATTCTGAAACACGGAAATTGAAGATAATGGTTTTCTCACTCCAATGAAATTAATTTCACGACCTATAGAAGAAAATTGTGGAACTTCCTCAAAGGCTTACTCCATATGATACCACTGGATTTTCAGATGCAGGAAAAGAATGAAATTTCTACGGGTACAATTTTTCTTGGATATTTTAAAGACAACTCTATGATTCCAGATTATATAGTCACACAGTGGTTTGTACCAATGTTACTTTTATCCGGGAATCAATGAGATCATATAGGCAGAAATTATGGAGGTCAGAGAGAATAGTGGGGACATATAAACATCTCAGTTACATGGAGTAAAGTTGGAACCTCGGGACAATATGTAAGAGTTACTGATAGCTGGATCAGAGGAAGCTCAGGTTGAAGTACTTGAGGGACTGGACATCAGGGCAGTGTTTCACATGTCAGGGAAGTTTAGTCGCATCAGATTCATAAGGAGTACATAAGTTATATTCAAGGATCAAGCCTATCTATTTTGATGCAGAACTTTTACAGATTCAGTTCAAGAGGTGATTATAATACTGAGATTGAGACATAAACAAGAGTTGATAGCTACAGGTATGACAAGTAATATGTGTCAAGTAACTATCAGGGGTTTTACTACAACAGAACAAGAAGCTTGATAAACAAGGATGAGTAGGGATTCAGTTGAAGAGTTGTGACAAAGGTGGAATGCTTTCTTAGGGAAGCAGCCAGTCAAAACTTATAGTGCATGGGAAAGAGTTAGGATGGATCAGATGACGAGAAGGAAGATCATGAATATCTTGCTTTCATAGCAATCTCTGAAGATGGTCCAACTCACATATCTCAGGTTTCAAATTCTTGAACCACTGCAATATTTTGCTCTCAATATTCAGTGCATGATAAGATCTTAGTGTTTAAATATTTAACACTCGCACAAGCATGATAGCATCACACATAGATAATGTTGAACTAGTTAACTAGATTATTTTATGGTAACTAGGATTGGTGTTTAACTTGTGCATGTTACTTTAAATGATCTTAAATATGTGTTTGAATATTTGTTGAACATGATTAATTGCTTTAGTGAGATATATGTTTTCCAACATATAAGACCTTTGTTTATGCTTACTCTCTGTATCCTATTACAATGTGATTTATTCATTTGATCTGAATTGTTTGTTAAGATGTATTAGTTTATAATTGGATTGAGATAGCTAGATGATATTTATCAACATGATTGGACTAGATAGAATTAGTGATTTATTTGTTAATTCTGTTTCTTCCATATCATGCTTCTCTTGCTTAATTCTTATATGTAATGTTTCTGAATGAATGCCATGTATTCTTAATACAATGCTTGCTTATTTTTATGCCATGAATGCATCTGTTAATACTTGCATTAATTATAGAAGAAGCATGTTTAGGATTACAATAGGGTAAATACCGTTAGTCCTTCTTATGTAAGGTTGGAACCAATTTTTCCCTAGCCTAAAGACAAATTTATCAATGGTATTAAAATGGAGAAAATGGTCAGTCAAAGATAAGAATTAGCAAGATAAGGTTGCAGCTGTTGGTATCTCTGTTTATAATAAAATCTCTAATCAATCTGGACCCAAACTGATAAGTTAGGTACCAAGAACTGTTAATCCATTTGTTAGTGCAGGACATAACAGGTTAATTGATTCATATGTATTCCTGGTAATTCATACTCAAGGCATATGATCAGATAAAGAGCCTCACAATCAAATGTGGTTGACAAAAGCTATCCTGTTAATAATATTTGGAGATGACAACAAAGGTTTTCACTACCTAACAAGCTATACAGAAAAAAGGGATGTCATCATGGATATAAAATTGCCAGTACTGATAAAAACTAATCATTGGAGTCATTGATAACAATTGAAGCATCTTTTTTGCTGGAGAATCAAGACACAATCCTCTTATTAGATGGTTCTGCATCAAAGGACAAAATGTCAATTCAATGAAGGATTAGTATCTCATCTGAAGTAGGAAGGTTGAGAAGCCTGCTCTTGTTAGAGTAAGAAAAGGATATGTGGCTAGACTCTCAGGAAAGGTGAAGTCAATGGTTTCTACTGTAAAGCTTCATCAAATAAAAAGTTTAGCTATGGCATTAGAAGCTCTCACCCTTAAACATCAACTCAAGGAACTCTTTTGTGAAAAGGGGTTAGTGAGAGGACTGCCTCATTTGAAATTCAGAAGGATGATAAATGTGAGGCATGTCAGGAAGAGAAGTCAAAGACAACATCACATCAATGTAAAGATATATCTTAGTGATGATTAATGGCTACTCTTAACACAAATTGTTGTTCGTGCATTCTCAAGACAAGACATCACAGATGGTGATTGATCATATCAGAAGATCAAGATGGAAGCAACTGTAAAAGAAATGATCTTATGGTCAGATAATGGGACCGAATTTAAGAAGCAGTTCTGATTAATATCTGTAACATCAAGAATATTTTGAGACATATTCAGCACTGGGAGCTCCGTCTCATAATGGAGAGGTACAAAGGAAGAACCGGAACTTGATTAAAGCAACAAAGACAATGTCAAGCTAATCAAGACTTTCTAAATACCAAAGGGCTGAAGCAGTCAATACAGTTTGTAACAAGTAATATCAAGCCTTGATCAGGATGTATACATGAAGACCACTAATGAGTTAATGGCCAAAAAAAGCAAACACTGGATAACCTGAAAGTGTTTGGAGAGAATAAACTACAGAAGCAAATAATGAAATATTTTCAATTATTTGAAGATCTTGGCATTTGCAGCTAAGACTAGTTAGGATATTTTCTATGGCTACTCAGTAGATTTTACAACCTATAGGGCATTTGTGGTTCATCAATAGAAGGTGATAGATAGTTCAAGTGCACAGTTTAATAACTCCATGCTCGAAGATGTTAAAGGTGAAATTAATGGTATTGATGATTCATACCCAAGCAGTGGAATGGCAGTATATCTACACAACTCATTCCTTCAATGAGGCTAGTCATCAAGGGTAAGGATTTTCAGGAAATCCCGACAACAGCTTAGGGGGAGCAAAAGAAGGATGAACTAGTCATACACAACACCGCGTTGAAAATCAGAGGATACTAAAGAACACATCTGCTGAGATAAAGGGTTTGATGTCAATATTTTCCCCAAAGTCTAGTTCTTAAGTGATCCAGATGGTGGAGTAATGATTAGCAGGGCTATTGAGTGTGAATGATTATTTCTGTAGTTTTCTATCTGAAGAAGAAACTAAGAAAGTTACAGAAGCTCTAATAGATCTGGATTGATTGGGAGATTGCAAAGCAAGATGAACTCAATCAGTCAGCAAGCAGATTATAGGGAAGCTGGTATCCAAAGCAAATGATAATATTGTAATTGGTTCAAGGATAACCAGAAGTCAAAATTGGATGACAATGGCATTGTTACGAGGGACAAGGCCAAACTTGATGCTAGGTTATTATCTGGAAGCAGTATCTAACAGAAAGCACCAGTGACGAGATTTGAGGATATTACGACATATCAGGCACCTGATGCACATTCAAACTTGAAATTGGACTCTAGTAGATGTGTACAAGTGCACTCTTGGTTGGTGAGTCAAAATAGAAAGTCAATGCATAACCGTTCATGAACTTTGCAGTAGCAGATCAATTGGACTCTTTATATCTCTTCTTCATAAGCTCACCTCAGGTTGGTATGAAATGGTATCTTACTCAAGAAATCGTCAAGGACATGGTATGGCACTCTAACTGAAGTTACAATTATATATGAACTAGTAGATTCATCATATTAATAACTTTCTTATCACTAGACACAAATATAATGTTATATATGTGTAGTGATATAATGATAATGTTATATGGTTGTCTACTAACAAAGACTTGTGCAAGATTATTTGCTAAGTAATTGCAGAGGAGGTATGAAGGAGCATGTTGGAAAAGTTATAATTCTTTCTGGAATCACTTCAAGCAAGCCATTATTATAATTCTTTTAGGAGCTCAAGAGAATATTTATTTTAGGAGCACAAGTAAACCAAAAGAATGATGGCAATACAAGTAAGTTAAGGATCTTTTGAAGATGCAAAATTTGGAAGATTCTGAACATGCCAAGACTACTTACCAACAAGAACCACTAAAGCTTAATCAGTACAACTCAGGTATAATGACAAGCTATAGAGGTATGACGAGCTCACTCTTTTACTCAAATGCTAATAGACAACATGTTTGGCTATATTGATATAGATTACGCAGGTTATAAGAAAGATAGGAGAAACATCTCTGAAGCTGTCAACTTAAGTGACAGGAGAAGCATCTCAGAAAGCTGTCAACTTCGTGGAAGAAGATTGATTTCTTGTTATGATAAGAAACAACCTCAAATCCAACAACTCTATGGAACACTCTATGACAATGCACCTTCACACCAGGTATCATTTATTCCGAGAGCATGTATTTTAGTCAATATTTATATAAGTTGACAAGTACTAAATATTCAATATTTAAAGGACTTGTGAATTTATCATTAATCCAGTACCTCGTACTTAGTGCTATTATCTTGATTATCATGATTACAATGTCATATACATTTGTGTTAGTTAAGTATTATAGCATTAAGTTTGAATATTATTTTAATTGATTTAAATTATGATTGTAGACAATTCCATTCCATATCAGTCTCATAATTTAAATTATATTAAAATAATATGCAGTATAGTTATTTGTATCTTGTATGAATAATTATGGTACTTTTATTATTAGTGATATTATTTAGAATTTTTGTTCTAAGTAATCAATGCTTAATTCTAAAATCACTAATATTGAAAGTTGAAGTATTTTTTAAGTTGTGTGTCTAAAACTCTCAATATTTTATATGCTTAGAAAGTATTTCTAAAATTACTAAGTATCCAGAGAGTGATTGCCATGTGTATAAATCATATATCCTATTGGTGATTATTAAAGGATAATTATAAATATTTAAGTGATAGCATCTAACTTAGAGATATTTAGTATTTATTTATTTAATATTTATTTTGGGTAGTTTGGATTATGGAAATTGAAGCAATTCAATGATTGTATTTGCTCCATAATTCGAACTAACTTAAAATAAATAAGCAGCACGATTGATTATAATTAAGTATGTCAACAATTGATATCTAGTATATTGATTATAACTTATGTATTATAAGTTAATTATGAGATTTTGGTTTTAGTGAATTTAACAATGTTTACATCTAAAGAATTTACTGAAATCAGAATCATGATTGTAGCATGATTAGTTGTATGCTAGTTTTTAACTTATATCAGTTAATGATATCCAGTTAAGAGTTCAATTATGAACTAATTGTGAAGTATTAGTATTTGTGGCATTACGTAAAACTCCTCTAAGTAATCAAGTGATAGCATCTAACTCAGAGATATTTAGTATTTATTTATTTAATATTTATTTTGGGTAGTTTGGATTATGGAAATTGAAGCAATTCAATGATTGTATTTGCTCCATAATTCGAACTAACTTAAAATAAATAAGCAGCACGATTGATTATAATTAAGTCTGTCAACAATTGATATCTAGTATATTGATTATAACTTATGTATTATAAGTTAATTATGAGATTTTGGTTTTAGTGAATTTAACAATGTTTACATCTAAAGAATTTACTGAAATCAGAATCATGATTGTAGCATGATTAGTTGTATGCTAGTTTTTAACTTATATCAGTTAATGATATCCAGTTAAGAGTTCAATTATGAACTAATTGTGAAGTATTAGTATTTGTGGCATTACGTAAAACTCCTCTAAGTAATCAAGTGATAGCATCTAACTCAGAGATATTTAGTATTTATTTATTTAATATTTATTTTGGGTAGTTTGGATTATGGAAATTGAAGCAATTCAATGATTGTATTTGCTCCATAATTCGAACTAACTTAAAATAAATAAGCAGCACGATTGATTATAATTAAGTCTGTCAACAATTGATATCTAGTATATTGATTATAACTTATGTATTATAAGTTAATTATGAGATTTTGGTTTTAGTGAATTTAACAATGTTTACATCTAAAGAATTTACTGAAATCAGAATCATGATTGTAGCATGATTAGTTGTATGCTAGTTTTTAACTTATATCAGTTAATGATATCCAGTTAAGAGTTCAATTATGAACTAATTGTGAAGTATTAGTATTTGTGGCATTACGTAAAACTCCTCTAAGTAATCAATGTTTATTCTCGATCACTTATACTAATATACAAAGTGTGAAAATCTTTCTTAAAGTAAAACTATGGTTATTGTGTTTGTATCTTTATTAGAAGTAACCATATGTTATCAAATTAGAATAATTTTTATACTTAATTGCAAATTCCTAAACACTTTGATAATAAATGCCATAATGCATCAAAGTATATGAAACTTAGAATATCTTTCTAAGATTGCAAACAAGACAATGTTGGTAAATATTGCTTTATTTATCGAACCAACAAGGTTTGAGATATTACAGTTGTTAGGAGTTAACAATTATATAATATAAGAAGTTGAATGATAAAGTCTATTTAATAGATAATTGGTATTTAATTCATTGATATCGTATTCTAATATATTTGAATTATGATGTTAGACAATTCCATGTCAAATCAGTTTCATAATTTAAATTATATTAAAGTAGGGTGCAAAATAATTATTGTTATCTAAAGTACTTGACAAGTATCAGTCAATGATATATTGTTAATATTTTGTTGCTGATAATTGTGAGATGTTAAGTTCTAGTGAATTTACATGTTTTATTATATCTAACAGATTCACTACAATTTGAAATCAGTAGCATAATCATTCTTATTAAGAATATTTATCAATAAACAATGTTGTTGATTATAATTTTATAAAGATAGATTATGGAGCTTTTGACATGAATGAGAATTGCTTTGACTTTACCCTAAGTGATCAATACTTTTACAAAAACTAATTCATATTAAAAGACAAGATCTTTCTTTTTCTTCTTAATACTGCTAGGGCATCAGTCTGTGTTTTATCAAATCATTTATCTTTTTAGGCATAAAAACAGACTTGTGCACCTTAACAGTTTTAAGAGAAAAATCAAACTTCTTTCTACTTTAGTGATTGCTTATTTCATTAAAATCTTTTTGAAATCATTATTGTATATCATTTCTCTCAAAAGATTAAATGCATAATTTTCATTCATTATAGATCTGAAGTGCATTTTATCTCTATATTTCCATATATTCTATGATACAGGTTCAGCATCCAATGGCCTTCTTTCATTTGATAGTCATGAGGTTGAAAACCCACAACTTCTATCCCAGAATGTAAAGACAAACACATAAACAGAATCAACCAACACTCTCTTACCCTTAAAATGAAGTATGAATGAGCGTGAGGGAAAAAGTGCCTTAGTACACCACATAAGGAAGGTTCTGAAGTCAACCCAGCAGCTCTGTCTCCTACAAAGATGAGTAGTATTTAAACCGAGGCAATTGCTAGCCCCCATACATCCACTACGCCATAAGTGGGCTACTGTAGTACAAGTGTTATAAGGAGCGTTACATTAGCTAATAAATTTGTGTCCTATTGTAACACTGTTTGATTAGTGTTATAATAGATATAAAGCTAGTGTTACAAAGAAATGTCGGTGTTGCACAACATGTAACACCAGCACTTGGTGTTACAATAATTGCTTTTTTAATTTGAAAAAATATTAAAATGAAAAAATATGATAAATTAGTATTAAAATTATATTCTGATTTATTAGTGAATGAAAAATGTAATATATTAGTATAATAAAATTTATAAAAATAAATTACACATAAATGTAAAAGATTATTCATTTGTTTTTATTTAAAATATGTAATATTTAATAATTAAAATTAGAAAGTAAAATATAAAAAATAAAAAAATAAAACATGAATTGGTAGATGAATTATTGGCGGCCATCTTTCCCCCCAAAATGAATTTTTATACTCACAAAGTTCACCTCAGACAAACATACTCTCCAATCCGACTCTCCCATCTCTCTCTCCACCGACCACCGCACTCCGCCTCTGCAACCTCACTGCACCGTCTCTAAAACCTTATCGTATATTTAAGGGCTCAATTAATTAATTAGTTGGGCTTGTTTTTGAAATAAGGGCTTTGATTTTGAGTTTAAATTAGGGGTTTCTTCAATTTTGAGTTCAATTAGGGCTTTTATTTACTTAAACTTCAACCAATCGCTCTTTATTTTTATTTGCAAGGCTTTTTCAGATCATTGATTTTGCAGTTTGATTGTGGAAGCCTTGAAGGTGGATAGTCTCCAGAAGCCTTGTTCGTCGTTGGAACCCATCCTCGGCTGAGTGGTATTGATTCTTGTTATACTGCTTTCAAACCATCTATTTCTATTCAAAATGAAAGGAAGGAGACATGTTTTTGTCTTTTTATTAAAGGAATTTAAATCAAATTGAGGGTGAGGAGAAGAGGGATTATTATGAGTTTGGAGCTGTCGTGTTACGGATAGAGTGGTGGATTTTATTAGAGATGTTGTTATACATCCCAAGACTTGGTTTGATTTTCCTTTTCCTGATATTGATGACGAGGAAGTTGACTTCTGTAATATTAGTTTGTGTTTGCTTTGTTTTACTGCGTTAAATGAATGTTTACTACGGTTGATTAAGCTGATTACATTTAGTGATCGAGTTTATTTAAGATTTTGCTTACTCTTTGAAGTCAAAGAAAATGATTAGTTAAGTTAATTTAAGTTGTGTTAATTGCATTTTTATAGAATTTGAGGTTAAAAATTATGGTCTTGCTGTGTTACATGTTGATATCATAATATGAGAATTCAATTTATATGATACAACTATTGTATAGAAAAATTGCACGACCTATACATTTGAGTTTAACATTCTTGGAATGTATGCTTTGAAATGGATAGGTAAATGCTGAATCTTCATTCCCTACAAGGCAGCACTACATTTTTAGACTAGATAATATTTTATAATACAACAATGTACTATTTGATCATTGTTTAAACTGATTGATTGTCGATCCTACAGAGTCCGACTCCAAGCCTCTGCCAAATAATTATGCTCCTGCTCCTGCATACAATCTCGTGTTACTGAGCAGTATCAGTATTTAATGATTACCCAGGTTAGTTAAGCTAAACAGTTATAGTTTATGTAATCTAAACATATAAATGCAGTATTCTTCAAATATATTGCATCTATGCAGGGATCTCTAGATGCACTTAATAACCAAAAAGGAATCCAGGCTTTTAAAATATACATCTGGTGTTGACTTTTAATATTATCACACAATATACATCTGTTATTTCTAAGTATCACACAATGAGTAGCATCATTATTGTCATAGTTTATTGACAAAATTTCTTAATTCTCATGTATAGATGCATGAAGAAGCTTCCTTACATCTTTACTAAGATTATTAGTAATATACCTAAAAAGAAAGTGAAAGATAACATGGTTTCAGGTTTTTGATGGGCTGTTCTAACTTCTCACATGTATTGCAGTGGGCGTGCTGGACGTGAAGGACCTGGGAAATGCTTTCGTCTTTATCGAGAAAGTTTATTTGACAAGCTTCCTGATTCTACAGAACTAGAGATCAAGAGGTTGGACCTCTCAAATGTTATATTACAGCTTAAAGCTCTAGGCGTTGACGACATTTTTGGATTTGATTTCATGGAAAAACCAGATGAGTATGTGTAGTAAATCATATGCATTATTATGGTAAAAATATGCTTATATTTGCTACAAAAACTTGCAGATCTTTATTTTTTTTGGATAAATATAACATCTTCATATTGATTATGTAAAAGATAAACCTACAGAAGCTGCATATAAGATCATCTGTTTAGTATTTTTGTCATGGAAGTGTTATGTTTAATCAATTATTATTATTTTATTTATTTTTTTGGTTATGCAGCATCTAGGCTTGATTGTATTCTCTCACTCTCCGACTCATTTGTCAGGAGTTAGGTTGACAGAGTACATAATAGACAACAAATATAGGTTTGCTGGAAACTTAGGAGAAATCGAAGAGAAAGCAGTCTATTTAGTGGAATGAGTATCCCATTTTCAAAACTAAATATACCTTTTAAAATGCTGATAACCTGATAGTATGGAATCCAGGCTTGAATATCCTAGCATTGATGGCAATGATCTACTTCCTGGGGTTGGAGCATGAATGTATCCTTCAAGGTGCGTTACTCTTCTTGTTATAATTTTTATCTCATATTCATTTATTTGTTCACTACATTAGATAATTATGAACCTTTTTCAGGGGTGCTATAGGGGCTATTTGGCAACATAGACAGCTTTTTGTAGCTACACCAACTACGATAGAGTAAGTAGTACTTTAAAAAGATCTTACTCATGTATTACAATATATACTTGTATGAGCAGAGTAGAGCTGCAAGTCCGATACTTGTATGAGCCAAACTTTAGCAAATGAAAGTTTGCTTGTGCTGTATTCTGAAGTGTGTACTGCTCAACTATGAGATACCATTGTTCACTAATTTGACTTCTTTTATACTGTTGAGATGAAAAAAAGAATGTCCTATACATGTTTTAATTTAGAGATTTATTAGAAGTTCCTCTTTTTGAGCAGGTTTTCTAGAGCAAACCGAGCAGAACCAGAAGCACTGGTATAATAAATGTTAAAAGCAAGAGAGATCATGGATCTGGAAGAAGCCCTGGACGGAAGCAGCATAAAAGAAACTTGGATGGAAGATATTTGTATAGGTGGAAAGGAAGTCAAATGCAGCAAATAAATATAGACGTAGAAAGGCTTTTCTTTTTTCTTCTTGTTTTCTTTAAATCATAAAAAACTTATGTAAAACATCTGAATATGTAATTTTGCTTGCTACATTGTTCTTAGTTATGTTCAAGTAATTTTACTTGCTTTTCTTATAAATATATAAAATTACAATAAAATTGAAAGCTAAGCCATTGAGAATAAGATTTAAAAATAATAATAATATATAAAATTAATATACCCCATTAGTCGTGGGCCCCATTTATGAAATCTTGATCAAGATATTGTATCACTAATTTTGTGTTACATTTGGGCCTGTTAGTGTTACAATAGGTTCTTATTGTAACGTTTTCCCCTCTGTTACAATAGATCAGTGAAGTGTTACATTAGGGTGTCTATTGTAATGCTCATATACGTAAGGCCCCCCTGGTGTTACAATAGACCTATTGTAATGCTTTTGGGACCTATTGTAACACCATTTAGGTATTATAATAGCCCACTTATGGCGTAGTGATCTTCTCAAAAAGATGTAATGGCTGAAAAGGCACATGAACAGTTACTAGATTCATCCTCTCAACAAGGTTCGTCTATTAAAATTTGCATGTCGGCCAGGGTATCCAATGTAGTGTCACCACCTTAAATATAAACAATTATTGATGCATAAGGATATGTTACACACACAACAGAAAAGTTGACGGAAACAAGAGTTTCGACCATTTTACGATCAGATTCGATTGTTCAAGGTTCTTTAATGGAGAAATTACCTTTACAGGTGTTAGGAGAGGATATTGATCCAATAGCCATATGTCAGTGGTCAGTGTCTACCTCCCCAAGCTTAAATCCCCTGGATGCATCTGCGTATAGTGGATCTGACATAGGCACAGATCGACAGCTTTTTGACAATGATTCAGATATTACCTGATGAGTCACAAGGAAATGTCTTCATAGACATTAGAAGGGAACTTTGATCTTTATGCTAAATTCTTTGGATCATTGTTTACCTTCCCAGAGTTCAAATCTAAAACCCTAAAAGGGAAACTAGCAACTTGTAGATTATGACTCAGATTCATCTGACGAGTCTAACGAGGATGGGGATTTGCGAACTCCCATTGCACCACCTGTGACCTCCTTAAGGATGGATAAGGTGATTTTCCTTGCTGGTACATATGGATTTTGGAGCTATGAGAGGAGTGATACACTTGTGAGAATGAGTGTAAACATGAGTGGAGAGAGGAATGAAACATATATGAGGTACACGAATCAGAATCACACACTCACATTGAGGAAGAAGGAGAAACACCATATCCCATTCCCTATCCCTAAACACTGGTTCTTGATACTTCGGGTCTCAAATCTGTTTATGTTTGAAACATAACTTTTAGGGACCTAACATTTACAGATTGGATTAGAATACTTTGGGACCTAACAAGTTGGGAGCTATTAATTGGTAACAATTGGTGATCTCACGGTTGGGAGGTATAAGGAGTTGGGAATATTGGTTAACAGGATGATCAATAGTGAAGTCATTCTTGCACCATTTAAAGGGACATGGTTAATCAGACTATGACTTGTTATTTCTTTCCAACCAAGTAAAATATGAGAACTCCTTCAGACAATAGCATACATTCTTTCTCTAGGGGGAGATAACATCTTAAATAATATTATGGGGGATTCCTCAACTAAGGGGGAGATATAGCAGGCAGAAGGAAAAAGATAAAACACATGTACATCACACAACATCAGAAAAAGTGGATTGGTTCATCACTATTCTTCAAATGGGGAGAAGCTGTTTTCCCAAAAGGGGAGTACCATTGGTTTTTATCAGCAGATCCTATTGTACGGGAGAGGTGGTAAACGAAGGTGATCTCCTTTAAGCAGTTGATTCTCATAGGGGAGAAGCAAGAGAGATATGTGCTTCTCAACAGGAAATATGGTAGTATAAAAGAAGTTGCTAATGATTACTTCATGACTGAGAAGTATTATTTGGTAGAGATTTGAAGAACCAAGGAAATGAAGATGAAA
Organism: Apium graveolens; assembly: GCF_009905375.1. NCBI lineage: Eukaryota > Viridiplantae > Streptophyta > Magnoliopsida > Apiales > Apiaceae > Apium > Apium graveolens. The sequence goes on from NC_133651.1 coordinate 168,915,122, forward strand.
CCACTTGAAGATCAGTTCAGTTCTAGAGGAATAAGCATCTTTCATTTCAGTTACTCAAGAAATTTGGAAATGCAGAATTTGATCCAGAAAACTAGTAGCATTATTTACAAGTCCTAGTTATTTACTTTTTCAAGTTGTTAGTTAAGTTATCCTCATTATTTAATTTATTTGTTAGGTTTAACAATCAAATAAGGGGAGATTGTTGGTGAGACTGCGTAGCTGTATAAACAGTTATGTGATAACTCAACACGAGAACAACATTAGAACATGACATGTTAATAATACTACGACTACACAAGAAATCAGAAGAAATGAAGACAAGGCAAATACAAAGAATCAAAAGATTAGAAGAAAGCTTGAAGTCTATTTAGAGGTCACTGAAAGAAGTTCATTAATATGATCATGCCTCGGTGAAAAATAAAGGTTAAAGACTTTTAGGGTTTTAGAAATGATGAAGATTCAGTGTATAAGTTCTACCACAAGATTTCAGTGTATTGGCATTGATTGAAGATAGAAAGTGTTCGAAGCATAGGAATCTGAAGAATTGAAGACATGGTATAGACAGAGGTTAAAGAAGACAGTCGCAGTCTTGAAGTTATACTCACTGACAGGATTTCATTTCTATGTTCAAGAATCGGTGAAGAACAGTGAATGAAGTATTCAAGATTGTAGTAGCAATGAAGACGTTTTCTAGAGTATCGGAAAAGATTGTGGTGAAAGTATATTTAATTATTAACAGTCAGTGTTCGAAGCGATGAAGTTATTACAAGCTTAACAATTTAATCAAGGCTATAATACAAAGACCTGAATTGAGGTTAGTCGTCTGTGAACCAGACCAGTTGCACTAGGGGTCAACAGCTCGTGAAAGGAATCTGGGTATTATTTTTAGAAGAATTGTTAAGTTGAGGAACGTATTTGGATTGAACGTTTATCTGCTAAAGTACGAGAAGAGGTGCGCGGGGTATACAACTCAACTGCTCGAGGGATTGGCCAAGCTCAAAGTTTAATTGTTAAATTAAATAAATTTATTTAATGGACTTTAATATAATTTATTTAATAAATTTAAAATGATTTATTTTTTAAACTTTAAATAAGTTTATTTTATTAATCTAAGTTAGTTTATTTATATAAGTTATAATTAAGTTTATTTTACAAATTAATTTATTTACAATATAAACTCAAATTAAAAGAAAAAGAAAATCAAGTTACTTGGTCGCAGGTTGAGTTACTTGGTCGTATGTTGAGTTTCTTGGTCGCAAGTTGAGTTACTTGGTCGCAGGTTGAGTTTCTTGGTCGCAAGTTGAGTTACTTGGTCGCATGTTGAGTTTCTTGGTCGCAAGTTGAGTTACTTGGTCCCAAGTTTAGGTTTTTGGTCATAGGTTGAGTTTCTTGGTTGCAAGTTGAGTTACTTGGTCGCAGGTTGAGTTACTTGGTCGCAGGTTGAGTTTCTTGGTCGCAGGTTGAGTTCCTTAGTCGCAGGTTAGCAAATCCAAGCCCTTCTGCCACAAGTTTATTGATACAATCAATAAATTTGTGTGGTTCAATTTCGGCCACACATTTTAATTGAATAGAAGTCTACACTACAACAGTATAAGCATTCAATAATTGAATCGTATTGTTCTATTTATCTTCTCTCCTAAAGAGCTGAAGATTTGCAGCAAAGAGATAAAGAGGAGAAATACACGCAAATCCATATCAGTTATTCTTCTCACTGGAGTAACGTTATAATGCCCGATTTAACTCTTGTATATTCTTAGGGGCAATATGAACGTTACCCGATAATTAAATCCTTAGACAAACAAAAGCTAGATCATTGTAGAGGATTTAATTTGTTGATCTTTGTAGAAGCTAGGAACTTTGTTGTTCTTGGATTGTAGCCGGTTAATTTTTTAACGGAGTGTAGAAACACCCCTCGCGGATTTATATACGAATATATTATATTCCTCGTTTTACTGTTCCAAACACTATTCAGCTCAGGAACACGGAACCATTAACCAGACACTAAATTTTATGTCCGTAAAATATTCAAAATAATTTTTTAATTTAATGAGGATTGTATTCAACCCCCCCTTCTACGATACTTCGGGACCTAACATAGGAGCGAGTCTAAGAGTCCAGTCGAGGGTTTCGAAGGCGTGACCCTGGAATCTATTGATGTTTTGTTGGAACTACCCTAACCTTATTGTGTCTTCCTGTATATATATTATATTGACATCGTCCGATAGTGATTTCCCATTCTCCATCTTGAGAGAACGGGTCTGACTCTGAGATTTTAGATTATGAGCGAACCCTTGATGTTATAGTCGAGGAGACACCATTGCCACCTGCACTTGTCACCTATTCCAGGTCGAGTGACGTTTTCGACCCCAATAAGTTCAGAGACCAGTATCTATTGTCCGAGACTTTTCACTAGGTTGTGGACCCAGTACTGCTTTTCCCCGGCCATCTGTGCCTATGGTCCATTCCAAGGTGTATCTGCACCTTACCCAGACATCCAGGATAGAGTGAGAGCCCTTACTCAGTCGGTTATTGACAGGGCTAGATATATTGATCCTTTTATCAGTTCGGAGACTAGGGCGATGAAATACTAGGATCTAGTAGATTGGTTGGTGTTTGAGCTAGGGGTGATAGGAGGTAGTGGCTAGATAGTCGATTTATGAGTTGGTAGTTGTCAGAACTTGGACGTTTGAGTCCTTTAGAGTTCTCTGGGATAGTTTCAGTAGTATATTATGATGTACTAGTTGGAGGCTGCTATGACAGCCAAATTTTGGTGTGTATTCGGCTTGTGTTGTTACTGTTGTACTGTAGTTGTTTCAGTTGGATATTCAGCACTGTTAGATATAATTGATGATATCTGGACAAGAAACTATTAGAAGTTCATGTTAGGACTTATATCAATATTTACTGAAGAGTGACGTCATCAGTACTTATATCAGTACTTGATTATCAGCAGATGATGTCATCAGGATTCTTCACTTCAGTAGATATTCGAGGAGGAAAAGGAAAGCAGATATTCAAGGTGGTGATGGACTTTATCTCGGAAGTAGTCATACATGGATAGATTTCGTTATTGTAATAGAATAGGATTCCTTATTTGATTGTGTAGTTATGCTCTATATAAAGCACATATCAGGTTCATGCTATATGCATTGCAAACATTGTTATATCATTCACATAACCTAGCAACTCTCAAGGATATTTGTTCATCCTTTTGAGAGAGTACGTTTGTAATCAGTTTTTATCTGTTAATATAAAAACTGTTGATTTTGTTGAAGCTTTGTCGAATTGATTGCATAAACTGTATTCACCCCCCTCTATAGTTAATTATGGACCTAACAATTGGTATCAGATCTTGCTGTTGACATACAAACAATTTAAAATCTGAAAATCAATCTTTAATGGTAGACAAAGAAGCACCACAGAATCCACAACCACCACCGCAACCATATTACAGATAAGTAGCAACATTAGTAGGTATGAAGCCATCAAGTTGCCAATCCTGAAGATACATGAAAATCCAATCTGGAAAGTCAGGATGGCTATATGCTTGGAATCCACGGATCCTGAATATCTAAGCAGGATTAATGATGGTCTTCATAAACCAATGAAGGTAGCTGTTTCTGTTACAGGAGAACCAGAAAAGATGATTGACAAAGACAGGAAGGACTATTCTCCTGAAGATCTTTCATCTATAATGAAGGATGCAAAAGGCAGACACATCTTACACAGCAGTCTTGATAGTGTTATGTCCAATAGGGTTATTGGATGTAAGACAACAAAAAAGATATGAGATGCTTTAGAAGTAAAGTGTCAAGGCACAACTGCTATCAAGAAGAACAGGAGGACAATACTTACTCAAGAATATGAGCACTTTGACTCAAGAGATGATGAGTCATTAACTGAGATCTATGACAGATTTCAGAAGCTTCTGAATGACTTGTCTCTTATCGACAAGAAGTATGATTTGGAGGACTCAAACTTGAAGTTTCTACCTGCTCTCCCTGAAAAGTGGTACTTTAAGGTCACATCAATAAGGGATAACTATCAACTTAATGACACACCTCTAGATGAGATCTACGGAATACTGAAAACTCATGAACTAGAGATGCAGCAAAGAAGAAAGAGAAAAGGATCTAAGTCTAGACCAGTAGAACTTAAGTTGAAGAGAAGCCAAATGAGAAAGCTAGGAAAAAAGTTCACTTCAAAGGAAGATCTATGATTGTAAAGTCAGACACTGAATCATCAAACTCTGATGATAACTCAAATACTGATAATGAATCAGATACTGACAGTGATCATGACAACAATGAAGAAATAGATCAAATGGATGCTCTATTGGTTAAAGGTTTCAAAAAGATGGTCTATAAGAACTTCAAGAGAGGGAGAAGATTTTCCAAAAAAGGCTCCAGTTCCTCAAACTCTGATAAGAGGAACAACAGAAGAAATACTAATTGGAAGGAATCAAAGTATGGAAAACTTGACAAGTCAAAGGAAAGATGCTACAATTGTGATGAAGTTGGACATTTTGCAGCTGACTGCAAAAAACCCAGAGCTAAGAAGAAACAAGCCTTCATCTCAAAGAAGAAAAACTGGATGATTTATCATAATCAAATGATGAGGTCAATTATGCTCTCATGGAAAATGCTGATACTGAGATTGACAATGCTGAATTAAAGGTACCTCAAACAACTCTTACTTTTGATACTGATGATATATATGAATTAAGACTGTTTCTTAAATCTCTGCATGTTAGTTATAGGGATCAAACCTTAGAGAACAATAGAATCAATAGTGAAAACTCTGAGTTAAAGAAAAAGAATGATCACCTAAAAATTGAGTTGTTTCCATGCTAGAAATTAAAAAAGAAAGATATAATGTTGTTTATGGTAAAGAAAAATTGTTAAAAAAGCATGCTTATCTAGAAAAAGAGTTATCTAAAGAAAAAGAGGTTATTAAAATTTCGACTAACTCGGGAAAAACAACTCAGGAAAAATAACTCAGGAAATTTTAGAGAATGGATGCTGGGGATCAGGATTAGGATATGCTAATAGATCTAATTCTAATAAAAAAAATTGAAAAAGAAACTGAGAAATATGAACCAGTAAGTACTGATACTAAGGTCAAACTGAACAAGGTTCAGTTGAAGACCATTAAGTTTAATCCAAGTGCTGATACTGTTAAATCAGTTAATGAGGTAGGTTCAACCTCAACACCTAGATGAAACTTAATTACTAAAAAGAGTAAACATGTTCATACAAAATCAGTTAATAGTAATTTAATGACTCAGAAGCATCTTAAGAAAAAGTTGAAGGATTTACACATGAAACACAAGAAGAAAAGGCCTAGGAAAAATAAAAATGGCAAGGTAGTGTTAATAAGAATGGTAATTTTGTAACTCCTCCAAATGCACCTAGAAAGGCTTGTTTGAACTGTGGTAGTACTAATCATCTTGCTAATTCTTGCAAGAAGAATAAAGAGATAAATAATGTTCCTCCCAAATCAGAGTTTAAGAATAGAACAGTTAGATATAAACCACAGAGTCCTTATTTTCATTGTGGTAGTGTTTGGCACTCTATTTATATATGTAAAGATTATCTCAGTTTGTATTATGATTATTGTAAATTGAAACCCTCTTTAAATAAAGCAAAATATGTTTCTACATGTGTAAATACTGATAGTAAGGATGTTAACATAAACTCTGATTAAAAGTCTTCTGCTGCTTATGTTAACAAACTTAGAAAGGCCAAAGGATCCAAGCAAGTCTGGGTCCTTAAAAACACTAACTGATTTTAAATACTGACTGCAGGGTAACATGAGAAATACTCTAGTCTTCAGTGGATGCTCAAGACACATGACAGGTTATAAATCCCTGCTATCAGAATTTGAGGAGAAAGCTGGCCCAAGTGTTTCTTATGGAGATAGAAACTTAGGAAAAATATTGGGATATTGCAAAATCAAAGTTGGAAATATCATTATTGGAAATGTAGCTCTGGTTGCAAGACTCAAGCATAATCTGATCAGTGTGAGTCAAATTTGTGACAGAGGTTACCATGTCAATTTCTATGAGGAGCTTTGTGAAATTGTCAGAAAGACTGATGGCAAGATTGCAGTGACTGGTATAAGACATGGTAGTTTATATGAAGCCAGGGTCTCCACAAATACTGATGAATCAAAAATTTGTCTATTTAGTAGAGCATATGTGGATGAAAGCTGGAACTGGCATACAAGATTTTCTCACCTCAATTTCAACAATATCAATGAACTTGTGAGGAAAGATATTGTGAGAAAATTGCCGAATATAGTGTTTACTCTTGATGGCTTATGTGACTCATGCCAGAAACCCAAGAAAAGAAAAAACATCTTTCAAGAGTAAAACTGAATCCTCCATTCTTGAACCATATCATCTACTTCATGTTGATCTCTTTTGTCCAGTAAATGTTATGTCAATTTCCAAGAAGAGGTATGCACTCGTAATTGTTGATGAATATACAAGATACACATAGGTGTATATTTTGCACACCGAGGATGAATCTCCATCCATTCTTCTTGATCATGTAAGAGAGACGGAAAAAGGATCAACATACAAACTGAAGATCATCATAAATGATAATGGAACTGAATTCAAGAATAGCTCTATGGAAGAGTTCTGCAAAATCAAGGGGATAAAACCAGAGTTTTCTGCTCCTAGAACTCCACAACAAAATAAAGTTGTTGAAAGAAAGAATAGAACTCTTATAGAAGCTGAAAGAACAATGCTAGAGGAAGCAAGATTGCCTACCTGCTTTTGGGCTGAGCCTGTGCAAACTGCTTGCTTTACACAAAATGCAACATTAATTAACAAGAATGGAAAAACATCATTTGAGATGGTAAAGGGAAAGAAGCCAAATTTGAAGTACTTTCACATCTTTTGTTGTAAGTGTTTTATTCTCAAAACTCATCAAGAGTAGCTGACCAAGTTTGATCTAAAAGCTGATGAAGGCATTTTTGTGGGATATCCATTGTCTACAAAAGCCTTCAGAGTTTATAATCTGAGAACAAAATTAGTCATAGAATCCATACATATATCTTTTGATGACAAGAAGATAACATGTCTAAAAGATGCAGATGACCATGACAAATTGAGATTTGAAAATGAAATAACATATGCTGAACTTTTAAATCATGATCCTGATACAATAAATCCTGATATCACTCAAAGCTCTGATGATCCACATGACAGTGGTAATACTTCTAACACTGAAGCATATGTTGAGGGGGAGCAACATGATTCAAATCCAGAGACTTCTTCAAGTGATTCAACTCAAGAGACATCAGTAGAAAGATCATCAGACTCTCATTCCTCAATCTCTGATGAGTCAAATACAGATAATAATAGGAACACTGATTCAGGGGGAGCATCAGGAAATAATAATGGTACTAGTCAAAGAAATAACAGAGAGTTCCTGGATCAAGGGGAGGTTCTTCTTCAAGGAGTCAACTTCCATCTGCAAGAAAATGGTCTAAGTTACACATACTTGGCTTAATCATTGGAAACCCTGATAGAGGTGTGTAAGAACCAGAAAAGCCACTAAAATGAATGTTTCTACCATTCTTTTCTATCTCAAAATGAACCCAAGAAGGTGGAATATGCTCTTCAAGATGGTGAATAAGTTATAGCAATACAAGAGGAGCTTAATGAATTTGAAAGGAACAAAGTCTGGACTCTTGTGCCAAGATCAAAGAACAGATCTGCAGTTGGGACAAAGTGGGTGTTCAAAAACAAAACTGACAGTGAGGGCATTGTTACAAGAAATAAAGCAAGACTGGTTGCAAAGGGATATTCACAGCAAGAAGGCGTTGATTATGATAAGACTTTTTCTCCAGTCGAAAGGCTTGAGGCAATAAGAATTTTTCTAGCCTATGCTGCTCACAAAAGGCTTAAAATGCTCCAAATGGATGTAAAGAGTGCATTTATAAATGGAGAACTTGAAGAGGAAGTTTATGTTGAACAGCCTCCAGGGTTCATTGATTCAAAGTATCCAGATCATGTCTACTTACTAGATAAAGCACTCTATGGATTGAAGCAAACTCCAAGGGCCTGGTATGAAACACTTGCTCTATTTCTGTTAGAAAGTGGTTTCATAAGAGGTATAATTGACAAAACTCTCTTTTATAAATACCATGGAAAGGACTTATTATTAGTACATATATATGTTAATGATATCATTTTTGGATCTACTAATGATAAACTCTGTGAGAGATTTGCGAAGCTAATGCAGTCTAGGTATCAAATTAGTATGATGGGAGAATTGAGTTATTTTCTGGGTTACAAGTTAAACAGACTGATGAAGGGATCTTCATAAATCGATCCAAATACACCAGAAATTTTCTCAAAAGATTTAGAATGCAAGACAGCTCTACTA